>NC_140641.1:25065250-25606331 GCF_978046115.1 Saccoglossus kowalevskii
ACATTTCTTTCCAATTGTTGAGAAACAATTCTATTTGTTTAGGTTATTCAAACATTGTATAAACACTATGGGAAACTGTACCTTAATGCATGTTATGTGCTCAATGAGTAAGTATGTGCTTACGTGAAAGTTGACACACTGCAGCTGAAAATACATTCAATTCAATATGTCATTGCGTCTATTACTAATGACTGTCAAGATATGGGACGTGCTTTGTAAACCTTGAAATATACATCAATCATTTTCCTTTGTCAATACATTACTTGGCCTAACGTCATAGAAAAGTTTAAAGAGACAAAAAACGATTTTGAAGGTACCCTGTGTGTCTCAGTGTCGATTTATTGCGTCAAGTATCTCGTTTTCTACTTGTTTTATGGCTTTTTGAAAGTAGCATTTACTAATGCGACGAGTGCTGATTCCATGACATTTACAAATAATTATGTTCTATTTTAAATGCAAAACGACACATTGCAATGATAAATTACACTTTTATGAAACATTGAACTCATCCAGAAACAAAAGTTACAAAAGAACAACTTCAACATTTCGTTTGAGCACTTTTGTTAATATGATACGATTGGTGTGTTTCTTTTGTGAATAAGTGGGTGTGATGTCATTTCAAAGATTCCAGAAATCAACAATACTCATTATTCACTTCCAGTTCCAGAAGAGTATATTATCCTTGATGCCAAACCATAGCCTAATTTGACATTTGAAATAAACTTATATTGAAATGTATATGTGACGTAAATACATGTATTTCTTAACTTGAATGTATGTGGTCAGACAGTGAGTGGAGCTGTACGATTGCCATAAATGGGAATACGATGTCTTTCGTGATGAGGCACAGAGGTATTTACTTACATAACATTACAATATGGTGCCCACAGAAAGGGAGCCATAACCACGTACACCGAAATTAAGCAATCAAACATAAATAAAATCAGTTCTGTTTATTAATTGTGTGTTTATTAAATTTGGGTGGCATATTTTGCGACATTACAATATACTAATACTTATACCGTTTTCAAGGGGTTACAAATTGTATTAAACAATTATGCACACACGCAGTACACCAACAGTTTCATGTGAATTCCTGAGATAAAAAGCGCATACCTAGCCAGATAACGCATAGCTTCGCCGAGCTCAATTATAGTTTATGGCAAACGAAGACACAATGTATTTTTGAAGTATCTGCCGGGAGCTATATATGCAGGTTCGTGAGCATTCGAATAAATGTCGGCACATATATAAAAAGCGCTCAAGTTAACGTAAGACGTACAAAATGCAAATAACTGATTCTCAACTGACTTGCATAATTTGAAAGGCTGTGTATAAATTATAAAATGTATAATTTGGTTGTGAAAGGTGATGCCAAGATCTTCAGTTTATGATAGTGTTTTTTTAAAGCATATGTGATTGATAAGAGTGTGCTTTGTTTTCTGGAATATTGTGCTACAATGAATATCCCTCTGGACTGGCGATCGTGTGTAACTGGGGGATTGGTCGGCACTCCATGTTCATCTATGTATGGCAGCCGGGTTGTATGCTCCTCGGGGAGATAGATATTAGTATGACTCTGTATATTACAAACAACATTTTAAATCAGACACAGACGATGAAGAAATGATATTTGAAAACATAATTATAGGGCTCTTAGCGCATATGAACCTGCGTCTATACCTTAAATGTTTCAAGTCATTGTGACAATCAGAATATAATTGCCACAATAAATTCCATATTCAAGTAAGTATATCTCATTTTTATGTAAGCCGCGATACTCGTACACACCAGAAAATCGCAACTATTAACTAGTGATTATATTTAGCACGTGATTATATTTGAATATTATAATCAAACGAAATGTCTCATTTAAGCGTTTCGTGAATAATCACTGCCACCCATAGCAACGTGGACCCATTTAGCAAAGTTAGTTGTTAACTGTACATAACCGAGCGCACTCATTGTGCATTTCAAGTTGAGAACAAACTTAATAAAATTAATCATTTGACTGGGCATCAAGATAGTGTAAGTAAGATTTGTTTTCAAACCATGTATATGTTGTATGCTGTACAATACTTATTGATGTGTTTGCATTTTTTTTATCTAAAAGGACTCATGTTTATGACATCAACGTGCCTTAAACCGCGGTAAAATACAAGGTGTTTCTATGCAGCGACTATGTGTAATCGATCAATTGTAATTCCTACTACAGTATGTTTGTTTTACATTAGTATGCACATCACGTGAATTAGCAACCGAAAGGCACGCCCTCTAGGTAGTTTTACTCAATCAATTACTAATTTAAATATAGACTTTCAAAGAACCTCTACGAATGCATTGCAAGTACGTTTATTGTTGGATCCTGTGTTTTATTGAGACTGCCACAACCACTGTGTCTGAATTATGACGGCTGGGACAAGTTTACTGTGCGTTTTCCTGATCCAGATTATATTTCATACACCAACCGCTGGTAAGTGGTCTGCTAGATTATGTAATGACTAGTTGTACGTTGCTCGTATCAAGGCATGTTTTCCCTGGTAATACACCGAGTGCACTACCTTGCGATAACAAAGAATTGGCTTTCAGTTTACGAATTTATGGGTCAGTTACAATGACATCAAGAAGGTGTATAGCACTGACTCGTAATGTAATGTTCATACTTCAGACAATTTTTCGTAAGGTATTTATTCTGTAGTACTTTATTTTAAGCATGATTTATTCATTATCCAATGATATTGGTATTGGTATCTATTGGTATATTTTGGTGGCAGATAAGGCAAATTTCCAATAAAAACCAAAGATGAATTATGCACGACTAATTGTTTAAGCTGTGATAAGAATTAAGAAAACAGTAGGCTAACGTTATCTTCAATACACTATACTGTCTTCTAATCACTTTAAATGATCCCATTAGTTTTTCATCAGTCTGTCAAATCACGTATATTCAAACAAAATGATAGACAACTTGTAAAAACAGATCTGCCTCTGAAAATGTAAATTTGTTAATGAGACTTGGGCATTGTACGTTAATTTGTTTTGTTTTTCACACTAATGCCTAAGGAGTTGGGACACAAATAGCTATTATGGCTAATCATCATTTAGTAACATTCACATTCACGTGTGCAGTTTATGTTCATTAGTAGTATTATATGTCCTTGGAGCCGTAGCTGTAAATTACAATACTACGACTTTTGAAAACATTAAGGGCAATATATATATTTATTATGTACTGTGCGAGGGAAACGAACGTTGAATAAGGCAGGAATATGTAGCCATGTTTCATCTATGATTTGATCTGTATTATTTCACATCACCAGAGTTGTTGTGAGACTTCACAGTATGACAAGTAATGTTCCTATGTTGTCGCTATGTATTTCAAGTACAAGTATAGTCTACGCGGATCTTTATACATTTTCTTTTTCTCAGTTATCAACACAGTAAGGTAATCGATTCAAAAAAATACATTGCGTTTCTACAAAATTGTCGTGTCTGTTTTTTTGTTCTTTTTTGTGTGTTTTTCGTGTAATATCGATGAAACGTTCTTACCGTGAGGTATTCTTAACTTTAACAATTAGAACCAGCAAACAATCTTTAAAATATATAATTTAAATATTATTTTATTTTTGATTTGGTTTGTCAATAGTTGTCAAAAATCGGACATGGCTGACATTGTCGATGCTTTAATTTATTTACACATACATGGCATTTCAATTTATTGGGACGTTGTGATGATGGTTTGATAGTTTAAGCTAAGTATGTTGGAATTTGTTGCTTTGAAGGTTGTGTAGAACTATTGATCGAATGTTGGGGGTAGCATTGTATCGAACACAACAGTCTTAACACCTTTTTCATTTCTCAGAATATCGATTATATGGTTGTATATTATAATATTTAAAAATCAATGCACGATGACCACAGTCGTGTACTGTTGATATACCAGAACGGCAGTGAATATAGTGAATCAGCCAAATTTTCATCTTCTCTATGTTTTTGTATTATTATACGACTGCATATTATGTCCCTCGCATGTGGTGGCTATTCCTCTGTGTCCTTTCCCGACAACAAACGTAAAAAGGAGCATAATCATTTTGGCAAAATAATGCACGTTGCCTTAAAGTACAGTACTAAGAACAGAAAATAAACGTTTGCTGCCACTGTACAATTAAGGAAACATTGAACATTCAGTGTTTAATTTATTAGCGTTTAAATTGAGAATGTAGACGCTATAGAAACAGACGATCAAATCTCCAAATACAATATGTTTCGCTGGTACATGTGTGTATTCACCGAAGCATCTAACAATACAGGAAGCGTAATCAATATTCACAGATGGATATCCATGTACATAATATAGACATTTTGTCAATAGTCGAACATGGAAATTCGCTCAGGACAGTCTTGATATTTATTCATAATAGGACTTGGTATTTCTGGGGAGCGTTTTGAAATTTTTAAAATGTTTTCACATGACACATGTAAAATAATTGATGTCATTGGTCTTTCCCGGTCTAGGCTGAGAACTTAGGTGTTTGCACTAGAATCAACATTGTAGCATGTGCACGGTTATATTTACTAATCATCACTTAATGACTGCTGAGTAAACAAAAGAACATCGTAATGCCAGTATTGTCAAACCATTTAATTAATAACTGTTTACACTTCGATTGTCAGAGAGGAATTATAAAATTGCTATTTGTTAAAATTTTACAACCTTTCTGTTTATTTTCGTGCTTTAAACTTTGTTCGGAGATTTCGAATCACTCGCGTGGTACGCATACGGTAATGCTAAGTACACCAAATGATTATGTCATCAAACTGTTTTTTTTTATGGAACATATTTCAAGTTACATTGCCACCTGAACCAAACATGAGTAATGTTAATGCTATTATTCTTGATAACAATTAGTGTAATATCTCTACTCCCAACCTTGATCATAACCATAATAGGCACCATTGTTAAAAATTAAACAAAGCTAATTTTTGGATGTATTTTTCCTCTGCATTATCATTAAATTCAATACAGTATTCAATGCACAGTATAGAGGTATACAGTATTCCGTAGTGGTATACAATATTTCTTATCCATGACGAAAATACAAGACAATCGAATACACAGAGAAATGACTGTGACCTTTCGAAGCAATGTCAATTTTACCATAAAGTAGAATTCAAACAAAATTACTTATTTTTATATATTTTATTTTTAATTTTAATTTCTTTGGTAAAAATTATCGATTAACGTTTATCAGTATTTTTCCATAACAACATCGATATTACAGGTTGGAGCGTGACTGATCGGGCCAAAATGATATTCAATCTTAAAAATATAAATTATATTGTTTACCCACATTTCGGAATCATCATCGATTATTGCGCGACTTCGAATTTTAGTTTGAACAACATCAGTATAGCAATAGTAATTTTTATGGACAATCATGGAGTCGTAATACTGGTTATTTGGAGATGCATTAATGTAGACGTTTATTCATGAATGATATGGATACCACTGAACCATTTTGCAATGTATTGTACTCCAGGCCAATATGAGGATGTTTACGTAAATACATTCTCACGCTTCTTTGTTAGGATATTTTATAAAAGCAGGTAATCTTCATCGGCCATTGTTGTGTTATTCCATATTTTACTGCGCTGTGGTTATTAATGTTCATTGACTTCAATATGTTGTCCTCTTGATATTTTATGCACCGAGTCTGCGTGGATATTAAAAGTATTAAGTTGCATATTGGGTAAGGTGTGCTTTGCAAACGCGAAGGAATTAAATGCCATTTATTCTATTAAGTTACAGCTGTCTGATTTGTATTTAAAAAAATGTTTAATGCAGTGATTGAATTCTCAGTGAAACGGAAGTGTGGGGTCTGTCATCACCCAATGACGTAAAAGGGTTATTCAATAAAACATGAAATACACTTACTAATTGTATAATGTTTCTTGATTGCCACGGTTTGATTGTAATGCATTTCTCGGAAATGTAATTTTTACACGGTATCAGTTGCACTATGAATACATGCAGATATGCGTGGATACGTTACAACAATCGCATCATCATTCAACGATCGTATTTCACTTTAAATTAGTCTGATGTGAGAAACGTACAAGGACGTTGCTACAGTGCCCTGTGAATAAACACAATTACTGTCGTTCATTCAAATAAACTAAAACGAGAAATTAACAGTAATGAGTAAGATCTTGAAAATCGCATTTTCGTTCAATTTCGCATAAAGAATTTGGACGAACATGAGTGGAATTAATTTTCAAAGAAAGTAGGAAACCGAAATCAACATTACCTAATGTGACTTATATAAATATAATTAAATCACTTGGGTTTTCTATTATATAAATATACATAATCAGTGAGTATGGGCTCTCGCAATCCAGTAAAAATGCAATACATATAAGTAGCATGTTTTATGTATATTTCAATATTGTTTTACTCAATGTGTAAGTAGCATCAGAAAAAAATAGTATTGTTTATCCTAACCCCGCAACAAATTCCTTCATTGTTGTCTGCTGAACGTATGTACCTAACTCTCTACAATGTTTACTTGGTCGATATGGACATTGAAGTGATGAGGAAATTGAACTACTCGTGGTTTATTGCATTCGTTTATTCAAAAGTAAACAGTCATTATGAACAGATGACTCCCGGCATTTGGGATAATATATTCAAAAAAAACTGAAGCGCTTGGATCAATCCGTCAATGGACAAAATAATTGGGTGAAATTTATATAAACAAATCAAACACACGCATCATTCAGTGTATGTTCACACTATAATTTATTGCAAACTATACACAGATGTAACGCACGAGACTACGAGAATGTATAAATTCCTTTGTTCACGATTTGTCTTCTTTTATTGATAGATCAATTAACTGTTAAATAAATAAATATCCCGTCTTTCGTGTTGCCAGCATCATTATTCATGTAAGTCTCATTGTTATAAAAACTGACGCTTAACCATTTCATCGAACTATCCAATATAATTGCATCACTGCCACTTGCCGTTTGCATTTTTATTTCACCGTAAAACGGTTGTTTAGCCATCTATTCTCGTTATTTGATTTGTATACAATCGGTCGTCATATCGGATGCGGTTTAAGAGCAAGCCTTGAAATCACGATGGCAAAAAACGCACGTTCGCGTGAAACGAGGATGCATCTAAGTTGACGTCAATATAAATAATTTTTATGAGAGATTTGCTTTATTCCAGTTGACGAGCTACACTACCATTTGCTGACATCAATCTTCGTAATTATGATGTCACGAAAGTACTATTTTAAATTAGTAGATGGGCGATCCTTTGGGAAGGAGCATTGTCAATCCGTATTGTATCTGCCGCGAATTCGATTTCTAAAAATAGTGGTCGCCACTACATTCAATAGCAGTTGGAATGGTTGTACATGTAAATAATGTGTATACGGGTCGTTTACCTTGCATTGCTCTGCTCTGCTGTCAAACCGGCGACGTGAAACGAGACCCCTCAGTTATCACATGTAATTTGTAAGTAATACTACATTTCATGTATTTTTAAGTTCCATTGTTCACAGAACGATATGTGATACCATTGTTTGATATCTAAGATTCTGATATATTCGTTTTTCATACTTACTAACTTACTGACAATCTAAGATACAGTTTTTTTAAAACATGTTATTAATCAAAATAAATTGTTTATACCTAATGACCTAATACCTAATTCGTAGGTATAACTATTTATTCTGCCAACATTTCAGAAAGGTTAAGCAAAATCGCTTTGATCGTTATGATTTTTATGTTTTATTCTAGATTTGTCAGGGAAAAAAATGGAGTATTCAATTTTATTTCTTTACAGTACTCATTTGAATGTGCAATACAGAGCAATTTACTTAGCTGACACGTGACCACAGGAAGTTTGCTTCTAACGTAACATCGATTTTTATTTTGTGTATAAAATATATAGTTTGATATGGTTTAAATCAATTCCTCTATGAAAATGATTAGTGTGAATTTTACTTACTGAAAACCTCTACTACATCCTTATTCACAACAAGTGAATCCAGTCATTGAAAGACAATTTTACTGAAATAAAGATGACCCTGGATGAAAACGTCTTGTTATATGCCACGCAGTCTACTGCATAATTCAAATCCTAATATGCAAATTTAATTACGATTACTGCTTTTATGTTGTAAGAGAATAGACAGACGTCTAGTAGAGTAGAACCTTATTCGAAATGAATCTAGGTAATGCACTTAACGATTTATCCAAATACATTAATGTATATATATACATTATCCTTCCTCCACCTCCTACTTAGCAAATATTTATATTGTAAATGCCACAATTTAAAAAGTCTCGTTCTCACGCTATATATTTCAACGGAAACTTTTCAGGATTGTTACTGATTATTTAAAACTGGAATGCCGTCTCCCAACAAATGATATGATTTTAGTAAAACCACGTGAACAACGAAATCAAAGTCATTCATGACATTGACCCCATGGGCGTGATCATGGAACACTATTTCCCGGATTTTTATAAATATTATCAAGGGACGAACTTGAAAATTATGTTTTACAGGAACAATTAAACTGCAAGATGTGTGGCAGGAAATCTATATCCTGAATAATTAATAATACTAAGTATATATAATGTACTATTAAATACAATACAACATACACTATTATGAATCGAAACATGCGCCATAGATAAACGCCTTATGCTTGATAACGCCAACTAATCTACATAAACCCAACACGGCTCTTTTTGTCGGATGTCGTATGGCGGAAGTGCTAGGGCTTTCGAGGAGCATTAGGCGTACGACCAGTCCATAAAGGTCTTATCATATGATATGGTCAATTAAAAAACAATTGTATTTGATCTACCGGTTTTTCAATTATATCGCTTATTAATCTTATTTCTATAATTTATTCAAACGTTCACTGTGCGGGTTTATAGTTTCGTGTTTGACACAACGACATTAACAATATACGTGTGAGCGTTCTGACATTCGGTCGCTGCTATAGCAACTCTTTCGAACCAAAAGCCCCGACAGAAGGCGTAATCGTGAATGTCATTATATTTCAACCCTAAATATCGTATCTTCATGTAAATGTAGTTATTGCTAATATGATCGATGTTTTATGAAGGCAAGCCTAACAACAAAACAGCAAAATGTCGCACTGTCATGGGTGAAAACGAATGTCAGCTCCCGATGCAATGCAATGTATCGGCAACTGGCAGGAACGGGTTTGGAGTGAGTGCCACCTTTGTTTCGCCACAGGACAGACTGTCTCCGCACAGACCTCGAACTACTACGAATATAAACGGCCGTGCGCAGTGAGGTTATTGACCACAAAATTGAAGGATACCTGTAGCAGAAGGACTATTGCCTGAAGCACAAAGACCTATGGAATGGAGATTGCTTTGCAATTATTAGATTAACTCTGCCGCCTTTTTACGCTAGTAATTATACATAATTTTCCCCACGACTCGTGTTATTTTTTTAATAACATATTTCAGTGAAATACTGTTATGTAAATGATTTATACATACATAAATATTTGAAA
This sequence comes from Saccoglossus kowalevskii, assembly GCF_978046115.1. Classification (NCBI taxonomy): domain Eukaryota; kingdom Metazoa; phylum Hemichordata; class Enteropneusta; family Harrimaniidae; genus Saccoglossus; species Saccoglossus kowalevskii. Next base: position 25,074,823 of record NC_140641.1, read on the forward strand.
CCAAAAAAATAACACATATTAAAACTAATAAAATAAAGTTTGTGTTTGAAGTTCGCAAAAAATATGCATAATTTCAGGTTTCGACTAGCTTGAAATAGAACGTTCGTAAAATACTTGCAGACTGTCGACTGATTTCGAAACTCTTTGCGCGACATGGATCTGATCGGTGTTGAGATGACGCCGACGTATAGCGTCAAGTCAATATAGCGCTGCTTTAGATATATGAAAAATAATATGTATGTTCAAATAAGGTCAAACAGGCTCGTCTGTGATATGAATAATTATTTCATGGCGGTATATGACAAAAAGCCAGACTAACCACTGCCATAACGTCACTGGCTTGATTTGCCGCTATAAACATGCGTCCTTGGAACAAATGTTGTTTACATCGCGACACGGACATCGCACAAAATGTATTGCGTACATATTTATAATGGCGTATATATACACTCTGTGAATATAATGTGAGAAAATATTGGTAGCGAAAGGATTAATAATTTAATATCATGACTTTTTCCATGAATCTCATGTACCAAACTTGGGGAAACTAACGAAACCCGAGACCGAGTGTAATACATATCAGTCCACACACAGTTTATATCATCAACGTGGCGTAACTATCTAGAGGGCGAATATGGGGATTGTGATACAGATGATATATTCGTCCAACTGTAGTTGTAACAATGTTCTCATCACCAAAAGCTCTCACTCCACCACGCATACACACACCTGTCGGGAATTTCAAGTGTTATTGAGTTTTCAATTTTCCAGTATTGAATTCTGATTGTTTGTGTATATGTTGGTAATAGGCACTGCTAATTACGATAACAAGTTAGTTTTACCTACCATTGATTGAGTGCGATATTTATGTGAATGTTTGTAGTGAACAATTTAAACACACTCACAATGGCAGAACCGAAGAATGTAAAGTGCCCTTCAGATTGAAATGGTATTACTGTGTCTTACCAATATCTGCAATTACTGTTTGTCTTTGTATAGTTTCGGTTTCCTTATAATATGACATTAAATTAATGCTGTTGTATTTTAGCCAGTACGTGCACTCTTTACGGCCGTATACTCTTTTCTCTAAATAAGCTATTATATGAAAACACTATAACTTTAACATTCCTAATCACAACAGCAAATGTTATTGTACGTTGTGTGGCGGCTCTATTTTCATCAGTCTGAAAGCCTATTAGACATTCAGGATACGTTTAAGCACTACAAATTTCCATGCTTATTTAATAATAGTGCATTTGCATTTCCCATATTGACTACAAATGCAACATGCATATAGTGTTTTATTGATTTGTACTATTACCGAATAGTTTTTTTTTTTATTTTCGGATAATGATTGTGATGACTAGGCATATATAAACTGAGCACCGATCGATGTGTTGGCAAGAAACAAGGTCAAATAAATAAAATGGGTCGTTATTCATGATAGATCTATTATTATTTGATGAACGCACAACACAACACATTGTTTGTTTGTAAGTAGGGGCGTTATTCATAATATAATTTGGGGAAAGTATTTGTATGGATTTATATCACTTCAAAACGCTAAGTAAAATAATTTCGTACCTTTGTTAGATATTGACTAATTTTATATTTCTGTAATAAATTTATTCCGTTTATTATACTCGTTAATTGTAATTCCTAAAAAGCAATGAATACTTTCATTACATAACTGTAAAATATATATTTGCGAAACACGGTGTTTTGATGCACATCATTCATCGAGTGAATCTACTCAGTAACGAGAACACGGGAAATTAAATAAATATAATGCAAATTCCCATTTCTTACACCTTTATTATAATATAATATTCATTCATACCTGAGTTGGGCAGATTTTTAATTGGATAATGAATAATTTTAAAATGTCAAAGCAGTAACATTTCCAGCTAACGTGTGAAATACATTATTTGGTCACACGATATTCGAATGCAGGTTATACGTCGGTTCTGGTGCTTTAATTGTATTATAAATTGAATAACTTACATAGCAAGTAGTAAATGAATAAGCAAGGGCAGCTTACGAACATATAATCACGTAACGCATGAGATCCGGTAAAACGCCTCGCCAATGCAAGGAAGAGACGCATCTAACCACACTATATGCTAACCGTTCTCCAAAAGACGGATTGACATAGCGTGTATTAAATGTGGATCTACAATGACTAGATGCAATCAAATCGTTAGGTATAAGAACTTATTTTAATATTACATATATTTGGGCATTTGTATGTAATATTGTATAACCAAACTTGCATATAATTATAAATTTATTTAAGTCAGTGTAACCCTACAAAGACAAGAAACTACGACGGAAACAACAGCAATGCTAACAAATAGAAGAAAGAACAGCCGTATTCGTCTGGAAAGTTTGAATACTAATGTTGAGTAAAATGCGTTGTAACTGTAAATGCATTGAACATTCATTCCGGTCTTCTTCCGTTATACAATGATACGAAACACTTCTATATATTCTTGCATGTACAAAGAATATATAACAGTAGTGTGGTTTACTGTACCATATGTTGTTGTCTTTGAACACATAATTGCATTGAACAATTCATGGTAATATTTTTAAGTGAGGTCACAATCCAATGAATAGTAACAATGAGACAGGACGATGATGTTCACTACATTAAATTGACTTATGCAAACAAAAATTCAACTCTTGAAATATAATGTGCAACAAATATCTACAATTCAGATTATTTAAAAAATGGCCAGAAGTCTAACATAAATGCATCATCTGTTAATTGCTGAAATATACGTAAGTGACAAGTAACGGAAGTGGTGGCTAGATGAGAGAGTTTTTTAAGTGATGTCTAAATGTCACCAAATGGAAGTAGTAAATGTAAATTAACAACAGTTCAACATGTTCTATATAACTAGTTTGTCCTTGTTTTGTCCTTAGCACACACAACACTTCTTTTTATATTGAGTACATTCATTTGGGCACTACATTATGTGTTCCAAAGTATTCAATTCAATCCGTAAACACATTTGTTCATTGATAGCTCAAATTTGTCAATCTGAGGCAGGTGCATTGAAACGCACTGACATTGAGGAGGGATGTGCTAAAAATGCTAAAATATCACGTACGAGTGATAATGGATTTCTACGAGGGGGTATTTTAAGTTCATGCCACTAATATTCGTGAATAAAGACCCAATTACAACATACTTTGTAGATTCAGTTTCAATGAATTTATGCATGTATTTACATCTAACAAGATTAGAAAACTCCAATCTCCCGTTACTTATTTATACAACACGTAGCAGATCCAAGCTTCCACAAATGGTAGTTACTTTTGGATATAAACAAGTGAAATCAAATTATGAATTATTGCGTCAATTTCACGTCAATTGTATCCGTCTACTTGTTACATACTTGACACAATAAAACGAATATAATGTCTCAATGTTGAAAAACACTCTTTCCTATTAATTATTCAAAATGATTGCACTCACTCAAAAAAAGATGCAAATATCAACATTGACAGTGGTAGTGAATAAAGAGGTAATCTGTGAAACAATGGCAGAAGATTAATGAGAAAATAATAATATCCAGCTACCTACAAGAAATTTATGTCCTTCAAATAACCTGGAATCAACCTTATTAAAAATTATTGTTTGTGTCTTCAATTTGACTTTAAAGTTCAGCTTTCCACCAAACTGTATAACAAAACAGGTGATTTTAATCATACTGTCACCAATTGTTCACGCTTTCATAGTAATATTCTCTTTCTCTTCCCTATGGGGTATAAATCTAAGCTGAGACCAGTAATGCAGATTTGTAAAGTGATATTGCTTTCTCTCGTTCAACCTATTAAACTAAGAGCTCTCGCTACAAAACAACTATGTTTAACACTTAGATTGTTTAGCATATACAATGAGCTTTCAGCTAAACATGATAATGTATATATGCCATCTATGCCATTTTATAGACATTTGATTATGACTCAGATTATGATATATGGTGGGTGCTATATGTTAAGCAGGATGCGCTCACTTTCTGACGTCACTTCCAGTTACCACGGGACCATATACATTTTCTCTTACTGATTTGACTGATTACTGTGGTGTAATTGTCATTTGAATTGTTTTGTCTTCAGGGTACTACACGGTTGTTTTTACTAATTTTTAAATGACTGACTTAGAAAGGGCCGGGGAAGGTGAATGATACGACGTATACGTCTCATTTGCATAAATTAATATTGATAAGTAGCAAAAATGTGTCTTTTCAGAAACTCTGTGCAAAAATGCTTCCAACATGGTGGCTCTAAATTGACTGATTCTAAGCCAGAGTCCAGCAAACTGTTAGTCATGGAGAATGCAGAGACACGTTATTACTATTGCTCAAAATTTTACTAGTGACAAGTTACTTAATTAGTATACATTTCGAGAAATTACTGTGTGTGCATTCGCAATTTTAAACGCAATAACGTTGTTGCTTTAACGACGGCCTGTGGACGACCGACTTCGAAAGGTTCCATCCAGATTGGACGGCGCCTTCTCGTGCCAATCCCCCTGGAAAGGGTATTGATTCGAGCGCTAGTATTTGTTAATGTACGTTCATGTCAGTATGGTTGTATCTGGTACCGTGATTGGTTTGCAATTATTATGCGGGTTATAAAAATATTGTAATAATGGTAATAATAACAACATGTAAATTGCATTGCATCAGATGGCATTATTATGTGTTCATTGTTCATTAACATAACTTTTGAACGCAAAGCATTAATATTTACACATTTTAATTGAATTTTACCACTCTCAAATCCCAATTAACAGTTTAACGTTAATTGTTAACGTGCGGTTGCATGTAGCCCCGTTATTCAGAAACAATATAGTCAATACCACACCTATGAGACAAATTTTCTAACAACTAAGCTGGCATGATCGTCTAGTCGTATGCATGTAGGGCTAGATCCGACTATTATTGAACGATATCCCCAATACAAAAATATTGCTGAAAAGAAAACATTACAAATAACCTAGCCGTGGGTAATTTACGGGATTTACTTGTATAATACTTAATACGTATGATAAAATATTTGTGTTGTGCTTTATATTGCTTAGTACTGCTCATACACGCCCATTTATGAATGTATCATTCATGTAATCGTCTTCACCTTTACTTCCTAAGGTCTGTGTGAAAATGCTTATGATGGATATTGCTATACAATGGTCATGGGTTCATATTCGTGGAATGAAGGTGAACATTACTGCCTCGATAATGACCTTGGTAATTTAGTTGATATTCTAGATGAAAATGAGAGAAAGCATATTGAAGATACTGTCTTTGATAAGAATAAATGGTACGTATGCTCAATTTATTTGAATCATATGTACATATGACCTGCCAAAATAATTATGTTGTATACAAGATCAAATATTGAACATTCGTTGTGACTTGATCTTTCCCTATTTCAGTCCCTAGTCTTTAGTGTATTTTATTCAGGAGATGTCATATTTGTAAAAACGTGTGATTTTTGTCTCTTTTCAAAGTAAGGGATCGGCAAAAGATGTGTGGACCGGAATATCGGACCAGGCAAATGAAGATGAATGGACAACAATCCACGGTTATGTGCTTAATCTTGATTATGCCAGATGGAATAATGGTGCAGGAGGACAAAACAGTGATTCTGATGATTGCGTTGCTATACATAGCGAGAATAATCAATGGTTTATACGTGAGTGTAGTGAAACAGACGGGTGTGGAATCATATGTAAGAAGCAAGAAGGTAAGTAATCCATTGCTCTGTGGTTCACGTTGGTGATATCAGATAGCACGTTAAAGAATAGACCATATCCAACGCCTGTAAGATATCGAGTGAATCGTCGAGTGCGTTCTTCACATGTCATATTTCACATTCTAGCATATGGTAAGGTACGTCTGTAAGGTCTGTAACGGTAAGGTACGTCTGAATTTTTTTTTCACAAAAACGTGATACGTGTACGGTGTTGAGATTTCAACCAAAGTTAACTTTCAATGAAACGTAATTTTTGTTTTACGTAGAGATGACATCTTGCGCTGCTAGTAATGATAGAAAAGTGTCATTGTCAACATTATTTCGAACGTTGTAAACTAGCTCCACGCGATACCTTGTTAGAAGTTTATATTGTTGAACTCGGACAAACCTTCCAGACAATCTTTTAAGCATTTTTATTTCTGCGGCTTCAGGTTTTTAAGCAAGGGTGGTTAAAATTGTTCAAAACGGCAACAAATTGGGGGAACGAAGCACAGTGGTGTTTTTAAAGAATATTGGCCACGTGAATTGGGTACAGAACCAGTTCTATTCAGAGTCTCTATTTGAACCGATCCTCAAAAACGTTTAACACTACGTTTTTTTAGGAGAATAAAACTTGTAAAAGCTGATTTTGACAAGATAATTCAGAAATTTATATTAAGAATAATTCATAACGAAAGATAAAAAGATAATTTGCTATATTCTCTACATTTTTGCCTTTTATTTGTCTTGAATTTTGACTGAAAGAAACTGATTGAAATTACAAACTATGTAGTGTGTTCAACAACTCATTTACTGTATTTATCTGCATAAAAACGAAAGAATTTCACAATGTCGAAAACTGAAAGTCTTTATCGCAGTGTTGTTTTTTGTCTCTCTCAACAGTAACAAGTCCTGTCGCCATGGAGCAAACAACACTTTCGCCATTACGACAGACTACGACTACCACCCCGAAATTTTCTACAATAATGTCAACTATGGAATTATCTACTCGATATGTAACCTCAGTTGATCCAGTGTCTAGTTCGGAAGTGCTGACTACGATACTGACAACTTTAGCCACGTCCGACCACACAACAAAGCCGAAACAAAGTACCTATTCAGGAATTGATACCACAATATTTACAACAAGTGTAAAGACATCGGGAACTACCAGTCAATCAACATTGCTCACAACCCTCACGTCAACAGTCAGTAGTTCATCAACAATAAATGCACATTTGGAAACAACAGATTCTGTCGTCATGGACCAAACACCATCATTATCTGCGCAAACTACGACTTCCGATGCAGACACCATATGGCTGGATATCTCCACCAGCCAAAACGATGAGTATGTATCTTTATGGACTGGGGAGTTGATCAATGTAACGTTTTCGTTGCATTTTCCGATAGGTTCGTTTTCACCGTCTATTACGTTTTATTTACCAACAAACAAAAGCTGTCCCGCTTTCAGGATAACCAATGTGTTTATAATGACCGGGGACAACGTCTTGATAGACCAAGAAACAGCACAGCAACCAATCATCGACTCCGATTCACAGATAGTTGTATTGCAATTCCAAGATGTAGTTATAAACTCAGGTACAAAAAGTAGCGAAACAAATAGCATGGATATCACTGTTGAGTTCTTACTGGATGATATTCCTTGTATCCTTAACGGATCTGTATTTGAAGTTGCAGCGACGATAGATTACATTGACCAAACAAGTACCGCGCAGACCCGGAATGGACGCTACTACATCATTACTATGGTGGATATAGGTCTACCTTTGTTAACAACAAACGTATGGTTGGTTAATAATGTTAGTGATGTCATATCCGGGTGAGTGATACAGTTACACTTATCCATCATCAACTAGAAACATGACAATGTGTTGAAGACTCACGTAGTGTATGTAATGTACATTAATCAATAAAGATCAAATTAGATCATATAACCCAAACTAAGTCATGAATTCATGACACAATTATGATTTTAAATTAAGTATGTGTAAAGATTATATATTTGAAAAGTCAAACTACACAAACGGAATCCCAATAATAAAAATAATAATAAACAACTAAGCCAGAACTAACTCACGGCCGGCTGGCCCGTAACATGTGCCGTTATGGTTAATTTGCTGGATTGTTCAAATTGCACTAATCAGAAGCATAATACTGTATCTTGCATCAATCACGTGCCTTCAAACATCGCGATTAAGCACAGTACTCTGATACAGATTGCTTTTATAATAAACGACTTTTCAAAATATGTCAATTTGATAACAAACACAAACACAGTACATTGGTACAAATCACTGTGTAAATACGGTAATATATAGTACGCATTACAGTGTTATGAATCGATAAGTATTCACTTTATATTCTATAGACATCATTCTCATATCAATGTTATTTGAGTGATCATTCACTGTCATTCCAGGAGTACTTTGGCATACACTGTTCACATAATATCGACATTCATGTATTATTTACTATCACTTTTCTGTATATACATGTTCAGACAATTGCTAGAAACAATAACGAATTAATATAACAATATTTTGCAAAGTCAAAGTTCAAAACGGGCCACAGCCGAATATACGTGTTAGTGTATTAGTATCGTTATTTTTTATTGAAGTCAGTGCGGAAGGCTTCTACCAAATGAACATCATCGAATGATATTGTAAATTCTGCTTCTCTATTCTTAATTATGAAATTTGTTTAAATGCACCTTTGTTGTTGACACCAATATATAACAAAGCGGTTGCAAAAGAATATAGCAATAACAGTACATAAATGTGTATATATATCTTACAGCGTCATGGCACATTCGGCGACTCTTCTCCACATCCAATATGGCGCTGTGAAGGATTCAATATTGTCTAAATGTTTGTTTGTTTGTTTGTTTGTTTGTTATACTAGTGATATATTGACTGTTGCTGCCTCAATCAATCATGCATTTGGTTCGCCGTCACGAGCTCACAGTGTGACGATGACGTGGATCCTTACACCGTTTGTCACGTTTGATGAAATAATACGATGGGATGGACTAGAAACTGAACCCATCGTTGAACAACGGAGCACGATGATAACAATGCATGTACGTGAATTTATTTTTACTGTGAACCGAGACAAGCTTCATCGAACTGTATAGTATACATGGGTGTGCCTGACGTGGAGTCATAACGATGTATAGTTATAACTTTCTCGGTGATGTGTATGAGATAATCAGTATCTTCAAGTTAGATTATTTCAATATAATTCGTTTTTACTGAATCATAACACCCATTTTACGGTATAGGTTCAGGACAACATCTCAGCAGCGCAAACAAGTCTAAATATTTTGAGGTATCACAAGACCGACTTTATATTTCGTTTATTATCTTAGATTATAAAACGTTTGTTAATTTTGTTTAATACATTATTATTAATGTACCGTTCATATTCCTATGCTACAGATTGGTGACATTCGCCTTTCGCATTCGATAGAGCTACTATTCAATCTATCCATCCATGATACTAACAACAACGCTTACTTTGTCGGCGCCCTACAGACGACATTCAAAGATTTAACTGGCGACTCCCATTCACTACCACTTCAACAGTTCGAATTTCAGTATGGAACAGGTAGGAACCGATCAGCTAAATTTTTCCATTAACACGTGGATTTTAGAAAAATTCTATGCTGAGATTTGTCCTCACTAAACTTCGTTGTGAATAAAATAAATATATATTGAGACAGTCGGGTACTATGGTACTCCTGTAAACAAGTATAAAGTAATCAGTATGCAAGTTAATACAAAAGACATTGTTTTCGCTCTGACGTCGTTAAATTATGTGCAGCTAACTGCTGTGGACTTAGATAAATATATAATATTAACATCCGGTTCACATTAGGACTGTATAGTGTCTATCTGGCGAAACTTTATTTATTCTTTAATAACAAAGTATATATTATTATTGTTTTTAGTTACGAATAACACCAAAGATACCAGGGAAACCCCGGTCATCAGCAGCAAAGAATATCCCAGTCTTTACATATGCCAAGACAGGTATTACAATCATTGTATCACACGGATGTGTTTGTTTCTTCATTTATTTGTTAATAATTTATTTTTTAATAACAAATATATGTTATATATTGAGTGCGACGATGATCTATAAATCATCATCAGATCTGTTTTTTCCTAGAAATGTAATTGTTCAACAAAGTCATTGTGTTGAAATAAAAGAATACGAGGGCACCCAGCTAGGTGAGTCGAATACAATATGTATCCTTGAATCTCGCATTGAATACATGTATAAATAGTTAATGCCTTCTAGTTCTAAACAACAGTGTTCCGTCACTTCCGTCCGTCATCCGCCCTTGACACTAGTGTTCTGAACAGACTATATTATATTTAATGAGAAGGACCATATAAGGCCAGTATACAGTTTACTTTACGTGTTAGTCCTAAAAGCTAATTGTCTTAATGGTGTTTGTATGTTTCTCTTAGTACAAAGACATAACGTCAGAAAAATCGCTAGTCATTCAGACTCCAATATGAGCAGTATCGAAGAACACTGGCGAGGTACGATTGACTTTCTAGTTTAATTATTTAATTGAGTTTTGATCTTTTAGGAGGGGTGGTTTTATACATACTAAGGTAGTCATTATTGTCCATCAAACATTTCTAATTGTTTTCTATTTTCTTGAACAGGTGACTCCGTGGGAGTGAGATCCAACCACAGTTATTGGACATATTGGCAATGTTCGTGTATTGAATAGATATGGACGTTGTAGTTTAGGTCAGGGGGGGAGTTGCATGACACGATTGGTCGAAATAATTGTCTCATTTGCATGAATATTATTCATGACAATGAAAAACTCGTCTTTTCAGTAAAATTGTGCTAAAATGCTTTCCAATAGCATACTTCTAAATTGACTTATTCTATTGTTACGAGCTGAACAAATAATCGAAAAATTGATGTAAAGGTGTTTTTTGATACACGTTTTTGACCAGACTCCGGTAAACTGTTGAAATTAACCACATGTTTTCCTTTACCCTGATTATAGCATATTACAAAATTCATGGAGAATGCAGAGGCACAGTTATTGTACTATTGCTCAAAATTGCTTAAAATTGTCAGTGACAAGTTACCTAATTAATATGCATTTCGAGAAACCACTGTGTGTGCATGCGCAGTTTGAAATAGGAATTTTTTTAGGGCAATAAAATCACGCGTAGAACTCCAGCAAAAAAATATGGCGTCAAACTGGTTGTCGGTTGATTGGTTTGGCAATGGACATAATTTTAGAGTCTGCATTTTTTCATGTGATATTTCTAAGTTTTGTTGAGAATTATTCCGTAAAGCAATCACTGAAATTATTTAATCTGTTTGTAAAAAGAACGTTGTTGCTTCGAAACGTTTCACCCAGACCGGACGGTGCCCTCTCGTGCCAATCCCCCTGGTTTAGGAATATCGTTTGTTTGGGAGCTGGTGTGTGATTCGATGTGTGTGAGCTCTTACCATTAACACAACATTTGTAGTTTAAAGATTTGATTTATTCCGCACTCAACGTGAATTTTCGATATATTGACTGCAGAGAAGACGAAGGATACGGTTACTAAGGTACATTGCTGTGATATTTGGTGACAAATAGTCCTCCTATGTTACTCACAATGTAATTGACATTCTCTTTTATTTGAATATAATTATTCAATATAATTCGACATAATAAATAACTTGAAATTGTATTATATTCAATTAATCCTGGTTGTTTCAGAAATTCGCCATGTAATTCTCACAACCTTTGACTTTGATGTTCTTAAGATAGAGATACAGGTTTGTGGGCACTTAGGAGTGATTTTTTTAGCTTTTTATTATCTAAACAGTCTTGGCTATAGACTTTTATAATTGTGTAGAATTGTGAATAGTGGAACAAACTCAAAATACGATTTTAAAATATAGATAACAGGTGCAAACATTCTCTCCTTTGAATGTTTAGCAAGATTTAGCAAGGCTGTACATAAATAATAAAAAAGAAACATGGTGAAAAAAGAAATGACGGGATCTCCATATTATGCATAATATTTTAACAAAACTAAAATACATATAAATTTGGAACTGTTACAGACATTTTTATTATGAGCATTAGCAAACTTTTTACTGAGTGAATTGTTATGCAAATTAGCAATTATCTCAGCTTCTTTTTGGTGCACATCCCAGAAATTTAAAAAAAAATAGCTCCTAGACGCTTTGACCTTTTGTTTTGAATTTTTTAACAAATGATTGACAATGTGTTTATCTTCAAAATGCCGTCGGGCATTGTTTTTGGTTGAACAGTGTTACAACAATCGTACAGACAACTAGCCTGGGTGTTAATGTATGCATAAACTTGAAGTAGTTAAATTTGGTCTGCTGCCCTGCAAAATTGACAACTACTAGACAGTTTTCAAGACGGCACTTTCTTCATGGTAAACAGATGTACCCATAAACCAATTTTGACAGGAAACAGAAGCATGGTTTAGGAGCTAATTTTTTTAAATCACTTTTGACCAAAAAAGCACATTTGTGTGCATATTTCAAACTACAGTGTCCATAAAAAAAATACTAACAAAATTTTAAAATTTATACAATAAGCTTTCCGAAAACATATAGTTTTGTGGACAAGGGAGGTCATCTTGGTTTCCCAATTAACTAATTAAAGTACCTGTCAGGTAAACTGCATCTCTAACTTAAAGTCTATTTAAATGTTAGTTTGGGAGACAAAATAACTACTGAACAGACTAATACAATGTTCAATTTGCGATAGTGAACACATGTGTATGTAATAATTATAACAACAACAACAAAAATGAGTTTATTGTAAGCTGACCTGTTGCATAAATGGTTTCAAGGTGGTACACAATATATTATTTATTTGTTTACATTACCAATCTTTTGGTTTGTGGTAGTAAAAAACGAACTTATAAATATAAAATTACACCATCGACTTCCTGTTTTTTGTATGTCTTTCATGTGTGTAAATAAAAAAACAAGCACAATAATAGTAAGAACTATCCAGGAGTTCTATGTTATTAATATTAATATTAATATGTGATGTAAATATTGTATGTATAATATGATAATAAATAATTTCTCTAGTTTTCTATTTAACATGACAAATGTTTAGATGTGATTTAGTATGGTAGTACATTACACTTGTCCTCCTTCCACGTTGGTCTGATTGATATTATTATTCGCTATCGAATTCGTATGAATTGGGTAATACAATTTCTCTATATATTGCATTGCGAATTCCGTAATCAAACATACACGTTACAAATCAAATTCAGAACCATGTCTCGTATAGAAAAATTACAATATATAGTATCATACAGTGAAGGATGTGAGTACAACTTATCAATGCAAAATGAACAATTTCGAAACAATTTCCACTAAAGAAAATCAAAGGTAAAACATTATTTTACAAGTAACAATAAATAATATTCATCTTCATTTCTTGAGATGTGTTATTTCTATGACTCAAACATTACCATGGATATCGATACCTGACATTGTTAGGTGGATAAAACCACTTAATCATTCATCTCGTATGACAGTGAAAATAAACAAATTAAAACAATGTATGTTTACACTTCCTGCTTGTTCAATACATTGAACGAGTTTGCACATTATTTCAAGTTAATTTCAACGTACGCAGATCACAATTCGTCAACTTTGTCGTACCCTTCAACCCAGCTTGGCATTCTACGATGAGATTCCAAGTTGCTTGTTGATGCTGCCCCGTGAATGCTGGTTAAAGATGATTCATTGTGACTGTCGCCATCGTTCTCATCTGCTAGCATTGCCCCTTCATTATATCTTCCCTGATCCATATACCCTGTAACAAAACACGTCATTTATCATCCCTCGAAATTTATGGTAACTTTGAAAAGTATATGGCCCTATGTTCAATGTTTTTTTATTGATATTATTGAGACTTACTGCGTTGATTTACATCAGGGTTAATGTGTTTAATATCAAGGTAGTTATGTGCCAGATTAAGCTCTGTTGAAGGAACAATATAACCATCGCCGGCATCATCATCTTCATGACCATCTAACAAATAAATAAACAAATAAACAAACGAACAAATAAATAAATAAATAAATAAATAAATAAATAAATAAATAAATAAATAAATAAATAAATAAATAAATAAATAAATAAATAAATAAATAAATAAATAAATAAACGACTGGCAAGAACGCGAAGTTAGACATAAACAACCAATCGACTGAACCACAATTTCAATACAATACTACAAATTATAATTTAATTTTGTTCACGATATTTAATATTCAAATTATTATACAATGTGAACACATTGCATGAACGTCAAGAACGACATGTACATTGATATATACTAGTGAGTACCTCTAATAGCAGAATTCCCTTTCATCTCAATGTAATCTTGGTTTACAATATTGTCATCAGGACCCAAGTCACAATAGTCAATCAAATCACGCTGGTTACTGTGTGAGTGAAATGTATATTATGTTGGCAGTGTACCCAAATGAAACGTGTCTCAGAAACTGATCATTATACTATAGACAACCAAACTATATTAACTATAACAAATAAAGTCACAACTGGAGATATTTACTCTTCAATATTGTCGGGTCGCTGGTATTCACTATTGACTCGACTTGGTGTTGCCTTAGTGTAAACACTTTCTCTAGTTTGATCTTTTTTCCGAGGTGGAAGATTAGGTACCGGTAAATCAGGAACTCTCTATAAAAATATAAAAACATAATGTATCAATGCATTCTAATCACATATTTATGTGATAGAGATCGGGGTGGGTCGTACAAAAACGGTTTATTTTATTTTAATATAGACCGCATATTATGCTAATATTGCTGCCATCGCAGTAAACACTATTTTGAACCCAAACATTTACGATTATACTATACGTCCACTTCCAGGCTTAAATATTAAGACGTTGTGCAATTAAACATTACTAATACTACATTCTATTGTATTCTTCCATACTCTGATGTGTCCTATTGTATCCTAGATTTGAGACGACACTTGGTGGGACAAAGAAGATGATTAAATGATCATAAGTAATTGCAGTATTTCGTAATGAGAAACTAATGACGTATTGCATTTATTGGTGTTGCTCACGGAGGTCAAACTGCACTGCGGGCCAAATAATGTAGATCGTGCATTATACAATTACGGACATATGATCTTGTATTTCGCAAGGTTTTGTTGAATTGAGTGGTCTACTTCAATCGCACATATCGCACAGGTTGTAAACACACTTACTACTTACGTTGTTATTCTGTTTCTTGGATCTACAAATGAGTAAATGAAACAATAAAACATGACTGTTTTAGGAGGCAGTAGAAGACTAACATTAAACGGGGATCACGTTAGTGGGCACATATTATAGTTATAAATTTATATATAAAGTAGTCGAAGTTTGAATGGAAAATGTGTCGAGAAAATAATATACAAACCGCCTAACAATAAGCACGACCAGAGAAATCAATATAATTATTAGGATTACTACCAGTCCTGCCATAATAATCACTATTGCCTGCTGATCTAAATAAATAAATAAATAAATAAATAAATAAATAAATAAATAAATAAATAAATAAATAAATAAATAAATAAATAAATAAATAAATAAATGATGCTTATATTTATACTGTGTTTGTTTTTTTACTGGAAAACGACACAAAATGTGTGTATTGGTGTATGACGCGAATTAGCAGGTCATCAAATAATAAAACTTTCTTCTAGAAGTTTAACAAACATTACTAAATACCTGAATTCTCTCCGCATGTCTCTTTTTGTTGTTCTTCTTCAACTGGTAAAACGTAAATTTCTACCGACGCCTCACTGTATGCAGACAATACACGCACAAAACGTATTATTTGTGAACCACTCATAATTCCCGACGAATGAATAATGAATTTTAACAGACGAAATTAAATGTCTCCTGAATTACCTTGTCTTTGGTTTGACCCCATGGTCTGTGGCAACCACTGTTAGATTGTATTGTTGCGTCATGTTGTATGGATCTAATAAATGTACGGTGCTGATAATAGCAGTGACGTCATCTATTACGTATATACCCTGCGAAGGAATCATGGGAAGCACGATTGTTGATGGTTGATTCTGTCTTCAACACAACTTAAAACCGTTGTAGAATTATTTAAGAATATTAATTAATTGATTATTTTACCCTTTCATTTCCCAAGTAACGGAGTGAGTATGATACGCCATCTACGTCGTATGCTGTAATGTTTAGAGTTAGATTCGTCCCGATGCTTATATTTTCATAGACTGTCGTCGAGTAAAGATCTGATTGATACAATTGTAATTATAATATAGTGAGATGCGTGTATGCAAATTTCGTCATAGAGCATTATGGGAACATGTTTGATAATCTATGGATGAAACATATTTTACAGTGTCCATGTATTTATCGGTTTGCTACTGCGAAATCCATACACAGTCAAGTTCATACCACACTTGTAACAATAACGTCCACGTTAGTAACGGTTTTAACAGGGGACTTGGTAAATTAGTATGTTGGCTAGCTGTTAGGCTGGCTACAGTCGCAGTGATTACATTTTCCCTGCTATAAGTAAATTAGAGATATACTTCCGCGAAATATCCCCACTCGCCACGAAATTTCCCAATGGTAATTTTATGGCTGATCATTTGGGTGATTTCGCGGTGAGCGGAGAAAATATTTAGTTTTTTTCAATTATCAATTACGCAAATGTTTTAAAAAAATCGTCCCGACTGGCGCCAGACTACTCAGCGGTGTCTAACAATCATGATATAAGTTGAGACCAAAAGGAGTAAAACTATTCACAAAACAAAAAGAATGTAAAGTTATTTCATAAAATGAGCTCAAGACTAAGCATGGTAAACATGACAACATCGAAATAGCCTTTACAAAAACTGTGCTTCTCTGTGGCGGCAATGAGGGTGTTCAAAAAAGGGTATGAAAGACGGAGCAACGATACATTTGTTTTATTTTGAATGTTTTGTGCCAGGTGACAGTTCCGGACATTGAATGTCACTGTTGTCTCACCTAGCTTTGTTGTATGTGCTAGCGATGACTGTTTTGCCA
Organism: Saccoglossus kowalevskii; assembly: GCF_978046115.1. Lineage (NCBI taxonomy): Eukaryota > Metazoa > Hemichordata > Enteropneusta > Harrimaniidae > Saccoglossus > Saccoglossus kowalevskii. Next base: position 25,091,702 of record NC_140641.1, read on the forward strand.
CAGAAGCCGAACTTCTTGTTTAGGACAAAATTACAGGGCTGTGTAGCCATCTCTCTTTACGCTATCCTGGCGTCAACCAGGCTCGGTCGAACACAAACACCTGCGAACACGTTAGTGAATGAATTTCGGCTTTCTCATTGAGTCTGTGGCACACTCACCCAGGGCAGGGGTCGACACTTTATGGTGTTCAGCCTAATGTAGGAGTTGGACTTGGGTCTACCGATCACAGCACTGATGCGACGACCCCTATGCTACCGGTGACTGGTAACGAGAAATGTTAACAGTAATGATTTCCTCGGTTTGTAACAAAATTGAAATAACTGATTATTGGGCGAAAACGAATAAACAAATCACCAAGCTAGAAAGAGTGATCGTTGCTGGGAAAATAATATGAATATGTTGATCATTCATATAAAAATGTCCAAGTGTGATTAAAGGTATTGACCTTATTTCAATAAGCACTTATATCAGCTTATATATACAAGTATACAGTCTCCTGTTTACTGACCTTCGCTGAACCGGGGAGCATGCGTATTGGAATCGTTGTAATACACCTCCACTAATATATGTCCATAATCACTATGGATACCATCATGTGCCATAACGTTGATCTGTGTGGGCAATTATATGTGGAGTGATGACAGAAAATATTTGAAATATAAGATACATGCTTGGCACGAGACTTGCGTCCATGTCAGTACAGTAACGAATGTTGGTATATATAAATCTTTATTCTTAATATCAGGTCGTCCTGTTCGTTCCCGACATTCGAAGCCCGAGAATTTGGAATGATTGAGTGAGTGAGTAAGTAAGTGAGTGAGTGAGTGAGTGAGCTCGGTGACTGTGTGGGTGGTTGATTTATTTATTTATTGATTGATTGGCGAGGAAGTGTATATGCTTACTTGATGGTCAGAATTAATATCTCCCATCTCAAATTCTGATTGTGTTAAGATAACTCCACTAGTCTCATTGATAATAAATAACTCCTGGATGTATTCCACACTTGGTTCTAAAGAGTAAGTGATATATCCGACAGTGTCTTGATCTGTTGCATCGACATCCACAACAAAGGTGCCGATTGGAGTATTCTATTACGAAGAACAATTATGTTATATTAGAATCGTTCATTTATCGAAAACATAATTCATATGAGAATCAGTAATAGTTATTTGTAAAATGAATCTTTAAAACCATTGCTATATAACAGAATATTCATACATACATGTGGAAGGGTTGCTTCCATTTCGCTGGGGTTTAACTCGGGTGGATTGTCATTGGCATCCAATAACTTTATATCAACGGAAGTGGTGTTATCATTCACAGGAACACCCCCGTCGTACGCTCTTACCGTCATATTCACATATTCTTGTGTTTCGCGGTCTATAGAGCCATTTGTGTAAATGGCGCCAGTTATTGAATCTATTTCGAAGAAACCTGATAAAACATAATATGATTCAGTACCGATCACCAGTGGTTAAAGACCCATTTGAAAAAAAACTCTCCATTTCATTTTGACAGACATAGACCTAGGGAGATATTTGTAGCCGTAATCGGCTCTTTTATTGGTTATTATTTAGATGTGTTCAATGAAGCAAGTTAGTATGAGTGTCACTAATTGTGAAAGAATATTAAATGATATGACGCAGAGATTGTGAAACTGTTATAGCCATGTAAGGTGATATGTGATCAAGACCCCTCAGCAAACGAAATCTCGCGCTGTGCGAGCGTTTGAAAACGACTTCATTTCGTGCCAGTCAATCAAATGTATCAATACACGGCATACATTGAAAGCTCGATTGAGAGATTCTCGATATATACAAACATACACAATGCAATCAAAACGATCTGAGATTAACACTAATCGGTCTTTCACAGACTTATTAATTTGCATAAGAATTTTTAGATATACATCGATTTTGTGATCCCGCGTGACGTCGTCGTCTTTCGCGTGGGAACATTCATTTTCACAGTTTTTAATTAGATTCTACTGGACTGGTTACAATTATGTTCTAATATAAATTCAATTATAATACTAAAAACGTTATAATTATAATTCCCATCCATAAATATGTATTCCTGTTACCGTTATGATTCCCATCGAGGATTTCATAGTACACGTCTCCTGCCCCTTCTGTGCTGTCCAGAGCATCTGCGTCAGTTGCAGTCACCTGCACAACAAACGTGCCATTACTCGCGTTCTCGTTCACCTGTGCGGCATAATAGGCAGGGTCAAATTGAGGCCAGTTCAAATTCAAGTCTGTTATGTATATATAGACCTACAAAGACAAGATAAAGTGTTAATTGCAAATACATGCCTTCAAAACATAATACAATAAACAGCCTGAGTCACTTCCGTTAGAAACAGTTAATACGCTTTGAATATTTAGAATAAATTAGTAGTATTGAGGGGGGCAAGGGTTATTTTCGTTCAACGTAATTGCAATATTTTTTTGTTCGTACAACGTAAATAGAAAAAATAAATTCCGTAATTCTGTAATCACAGGCTAGACGTACAACGTAATCAATCAATTTTTTTTCGTACACTGTAAAAATGTGTCATTTTTCTCGTACGTACAAAAATTAAAATCCAAATAAAAAAATCGTAAAGAATAATCCAGGGAAATTATATTTTAGAAACTGTAAAACGACTAGATGACACAAATCACTACAAAATTGAATGTCAAGACGTAAAAGGCCCTCTAACCGAATGAAGAGCATTACGAGGGTAATATGCGCATGCGTCTCTTCACACGGCGCAGCAATGGTGGAGAATTTGAGTCGGAGAGCTCTTCGGACCATTCAATGTTCCATTTGTTAACACTGTAAACTGTAAAAACGTCTTTTTTTTCTTCGTAAATTGTGAAAAGCCCTTTTTATTTCCCGTAAAACCGTACCAGCTACCCCCCTTGCCTCCCCTCAGTATTGTATTCTTATAGTGCAGTAAATAAAACTCATACAATTAATGTAGCTCTTACTTCAGTGGTATTGTATAAGGATGGTTCGCCATGATCGTGTGCTTCGACTATCAGTTTATTCTCCTTTTGTGCACTTGTCAAACTAGAATCACCGACCCTGATTTCACCGGTCCACGTGTCTATCGTGAAATGATCACCTTCATCTGAAATTTGACAGTATATGTACATATCACTACATGGTTGTATAGAAACAACATGTTTATAACGAGGCTATATTATAATTCATGGCAGAAAGATTCAACTTACAGTCCTGAAATTGATATCGAATAAGAGAATTTTTGCCAGTGTCTTTATCCTCAGCTGTCACGTTCACTACAGAATCGTTCGTCTGCGCATTTGCTGATATTTTCCTCCCGTAAGGCTCGCCAACAAAATACGGAGCATTATCATTGACGTCCGTTACATTAATATATACAGTAGTCGTTGAGTTTAATGGTACAATTCCCATATCCATCGCCATCACCGTCAACCGGTAGTATATTTTATGTTCATAATCGATATCGGCGCTACCAGCAGGAGTTATTATACCAGTATATTCTGAAATTTAATAAAAAATACACAAGTTACACATGACGATGCATCGTTATCATTAATACGTGCTATCAGTAAATACTGTTGAAATCACAATATACAAACAGCGAATAATCTAATTGCTTAACCATTTAATACCTTAAACATATGGATAAGTGTTGTTGTTTTATACTGCACATTAATAAATACACTGGACTGTGATTCATCATGAACTGAAAACTCTTGTAGCTCACATATTAGTATTCGTTCGACAAAGTAGAAATTCCCCAATACGTTTGTGCACTGATTGATACGTACAGTAACAATCACATTTGTTTTAGTAGTTTTGATTTTACATTTAACGAATACTGTCGTGTGTCCGGCAAATGCATTTTTTCTAGTTTATGACGAATCCAATCTGATTAAAATCTGATGTAGTGTACGGGCTTTAATTATTTTGGCTATCAACTTATTTCATTTTATTTTTTATTACTTTTGTTATTAATGCCTTTTTATTTTATTATTTTACTTTGATTTTGTGATTTTTTTTTAATTCCGCCCTACCTACATCTGATCCGACGCCTACGTAAGTCCCGTTCAAATCTCGCGTAAGTAACAGCCAATCACAGCCCCCTTTTATACAGGCTGTCGGTTGCTTACTTTTCAGTGTAGCCAGGGTAGAGATACTCTACGGGCAATCTTTCGGTACATTATATTTTGCCCACTTGAATAAACCATTAATAGAAAATTGCTAGTATATTTTTATTTACAAAAGAAATTCCACAGCATTTTACAATTTTTGTCATTACATTGAATATTGTTTTCACTTCCAACAAATGTGTGATTGTGACGAATCGTAATCCGTTATACAGTATTGAATATCGAACCACAATATTAACAAATACATATTTGTAATGCAAACAGCTAGGACGTCAATCCCATTACATTCTCAATACATCGCTTGTCAAGTTCTGAGTATAGATTTCTCTGGACATTTTCCTCTAAATCACACACCAAAATAAATAAATAAACTGCGACTTAAATCTGGTAGCGTGCTTATTGTTTCTTCTTCTAAGCCCGAATCTGGCCGGTAATGTGGGGCGCTTACACTGATGGCAAGTCTGTTGGGATTTCGCGTTTACCCTTCGTTTACGCAATTTATATTTATTTTTCAAGCATTTTTCATCGGAATCGCAACAGGCTGCAATCAAGTCTAGATCTAGACATGCAACTGAAAGGGAGGCATAACATTATATCACGGGAGGGCAGGATGTATGCTTTTCAAATTATGCCAACACAATACAACACAACACAACGCGTGTCATGGGGTTGACCACAGTATCACACATGTGTGCATTTTATCAACACCACACAGACCTGTTTTACAGTATTTTCCACATCAGAATACAATACAATGCAACGAATGTTTCTTACCATCAATCTGAAAGTTTCCATCATTGCCATGTATTATACTATATGAGACGGTACCATTGTCTCCGAGATCAGAATCAGTTGCTAGCACAGCAACAATTGGGTCATCATTGACGGTGTTTTCTTTAACTGTCCCATGATAACCGTCTTCACTGAATATTGGCGCATTGTCATTAACATCCAATACGTCGATGGTTACGGTAGCAGTGCTACTCAATGACAAGACACCATGGTCTGTTACCTGTATAGTGTGTGAAGAATGAATAAACATCAGCGTACCATACCACTCATTGATTCATTCGCAAAAATAAATTAGTGTAAGTTGTTTCAATGGGTCTCCCAATTGTACGTGACTTATGTAGTATTCTATAGCTGGAGGTTGATGTCTATTTAAGCATGAAGAGAAGGAAAATTGGCCATATAATGACATTGATACAAATACCTGGTTATTAAAACCTTATTTTACGTGTAATAACTACTGTGAAAATATATATCTGATATTTTGTTTGAATTGAATATTACAAGAATATTATAATGCTTAGATATGCATATTGCATGTGTTTGCATATCTAGTGACAACTGCAAAACTAACTTGTTGTCATAAATATTTGGGCTGATATGGTCTTATAAACAATAACATGTTCTAAATACATCCATGGAATATATAGAATAAAGGATTGATTATGTAATCAGATTTACCATCACAGTAAGAATATAGGATTCTTTAGACTCTCTGTCAATGAAGCCAATTGCGTATATCGTTCCTTCAGTCTCGTCTATATAGAATATTTGTTCTTCAAATAAAATAGACAAGTGTTATTTAACATGCTCGTCAACTACACACAAGAAATCGCGCATTGTACGGAACTACTACAGAAGTCATGTTGATCGATGTTATACCGTGTATAAACACAATTAATGGATCGATTATTTCCGACAACGGATCATTGTGTTATCTTACCATTATTTCCATCACCGATTATTTCATATGAGACCTCGGCGTTGGTACCTGCATCCGCATCAGTGGCGGTGACCTGGCCAATCACTGTGTCTGAGGTACTCGTGTAGTCGTCTTCCACTACATACATTTGATATGGTAAGTCAATAAATATTGGATGATTGTCATTGATATCTAGCACATATACCATTACCTAGAATAAAATAAATCTTAACTGTTATTAAAGTCCTGGAAAAATGTATGTATCTCCATATTTTGTCTCTAGTGCCATGTTTCGATGTACATTAAATTACATTACATTACATTACATTACATTACAACTAATAAACTAGTGACAGAATGTAACACAATATTCACCGAGGTGTAAGCTGTTCGCTGCTGTGGCTCTCTTTCGGGATCACAATCTTGAGCTGCAACAGAAAAAGAATACCACTCTTTCTCTTCACGGTCTAGTGTCTCCATAGTAAAGATTTCACCCTGCAAAAAGAGTGCAATACATGGCTCCATATAAACGACCAATTCCGAGCAGACTTGTCTAAGGTATGGAATATGGTATATATGGAAAAGTCCCATGCAATAAATAATGGAATTCCTGTACGAATTTTGCGGCATGCTAGACAATTTTTCTGACATGCACTACTGTGTATTTTTATGAATCGACTGGGAAAGAGGGGAGGCAGACTGTAAACATTATGATAATGATTGCATCCAAGAGCGGACAGAAATGTCGTCACCTGCGCATGCGCCAGATGGCCAGAACATGTTATAGTTTACAAACAAGCGTCCACCTACATCCTTTGCGTTTTTAACGTGTGTTGTTATCATCGCTTGGGATTCCCGCGCGTGCGCAGGTGACGATCCCTCGGCTTCAATTGGTGAATGCATGTGGATTGTCTTTCAAATGCTGGTCGGTATTTCCATAATCTTACAAGTAGAACAAGTAGAAGTACAGTCACTTGGTCGGTTTTAATAGTTGTGTGTGTTTAATTGCTCAAAGGAGAATAGTAAATAAAAAACATATTATACTTACATTTGAATTTATGCTAAATTCGTCCACTCTATGAGTGAATCTGTAGCATATATCGTCGTCATCGTTTCCCGCCGACACCGTTAGAACGTAAGCTCCAGGTTCTTGTTCTTCCACCACACTTCCGTCATAATATGTCTGATTGAATTCTAAAGCGACATCGTTCGTTTTAGTCACTGTCACATTCACCTTCGCAGTGCCATTGAGCGGCGGGATACCGTGATCTTCGGCTACTGCGGTAAACTGCAGAGAGTGATATTCGTCGAGATAGTCTGCGTCATAATAGATTGGCCCCGTTAGCTGTATTAAACCTCTGTCATCAATAGCAAACAGATTTGTGGTGTTATCTGTAAGGTGGTAGGAGATGCGGCCATTTTCCCCGCTGTCTTCATCCGTAGCTGTTACGGTAAGTACCACATGCCCAGCACCCGTTCCATCCTCCACCGTGCCGTCGTATCGATCACTGGCGAACTCAGGTGAATTGTCATTGATATCTACAATGCTGATTATAACACTTGCTGTTGACGTATAATATGGAGGTCTATTGTCTTGGGTGTAAGCTGTAAAAGAGTATATTACGATATATAATGCCGTAGATTCAGTGAGTATTTTAGTATGTTCTCATGTTCGATTGCATTGTTTTATTTTCCCCGACTGAGATGAGCACATAAGTAATACATTATAAACTTACCATAAAAATCGTATCGCCTTCCATCTGGGTCTTCATAGTCAAGACATGAATATGTGAAGATTTCCCCTAAAGCAAATATTGAAAATATTACAGATTTTAAACCATACAAATTATAACTGCATAATAATGGAGGATAGCACACTGAAAACAGTAAGAATTATATATTATGAGTTACGATCATAGAACATAATGAAAAACATTGCGATCCTTGGGTATTAGGTGTTCAAAAGCAATACATTCGAACATTATTTTTTCAGAATTACGCAATCGTGCGTTCGGAACTATAATCTGTGTATCTATAACGCTTATGTTCTAGTTCTATGGACTTTTTTTACATAGCTGTTGATATTTTAAAGTAATTTCCATATCTCAGAATTACATTGACATAAAGTTGATAAGCACAATGGCATACTTATATTCGATTTCACACAATTCCTTGGTATATCCCTTGGTTTATTGCCACAGTATGAGATACCCAATAGTCGTTACGTCGCATGTTAAAATGCACTGCGTGTTGACGTGACATTCCAATACTTGTTTACCTGTATCCGGATTGATAACGAAATTAGTTGAGTTCAAACTATATGTTAGAAGACCATTATCGTTTTCATCCGGGTCCTCAGCCACCACTCTCAGCACAAAAGTTCCGTTCTGCACTTCTTCCTCTTGATTTGCACGGTAGGTGGTTTCGCTGAATTGGGGAGCATTATCGTTTATGTCGATTAAGTCAATTAATACCTCAGTGAAATCAATTCGCCCTGGAACCCCGTTGTCAGCTGAAATGTTCAGTTTATACGATGCTGTTTTCTCTCGATCAAGTTCACTTATCACAGTCAGCTCTCCGGAGTATCGGTCTATTCTAAACTTACCCTCACTTCCATACACTATGGAATAGATAATTTTCGCGTTGTCTCCTTCATCCAAGTCAGTGGCGACTAAAGTATCTATCAGATACCCAGTTGTTATGTTTTCCTCAAATGAATACATGTATAACGAGTACTCGAACTGTGGATTGTTATCATTTACATCCAGAATATTGATAATCACTGTCGCAGTACTATTGAGACTGCCATCACCACCGCCACGGTCCGAGGCAGTGACGAAAAGTTCATATTGATCGTATCTCTCCCTATCAAGGTCCAGAATATCTGTATCATCTGTTGTTGTGATGACTGCTGTGCGACTGTCTATTTGAAACTGTTCGTGTCCAGGCCCATCCAAAGTGTAGATGATTAGTTCATTGTAACCTTTATCTAAATCAGATGCTATGATTTCTTCAATCTATTGAAAAGACAATAAAACGTAAGTTGTTAGTTATGTGTTTGTGTATGTGCTATAGTTGTGTGGAGGGCTGTACTTTTGTGTCAGTAATTAAATATTCTGTTTGGTATGTAGGAATGACAAATTTAAATCAATAACCATGAATACACAGCAACATTGATATAGTTTATTTATGGACAGACAGGCAAACAATCAAAGCAAACTGTTGAAATACAACGATGCTCGTGCATTATTACGTCCCAACTATCAACCACACTCTTTTTGGTATGCTCTTACCATCATCACGGTCGTGTCTGGAGGAGAATTCTCATCGATACTTCCTGAATATGGCTCTGTTTGAGAGAATTTTGGACTGTTATCATTTTCATCTAGTACGGTTATCAGTAATTCGGCAATCACCTGCAATGGATAAGCAAAATATATGTTGTTTTCAGGGAGATAAAAACAAAAGTATGAACCCACGACGCAGGTGCCCGTTTTTAACATACTTACAGGGTCAACAAGGCAAGCAGAATCTCCTTCTAGTTTTGCAACAACTTCATACCTATATGTCTCTCGGGTTTCTCTGTCTAAAGGTTCCGTAGTTGTCACTACACCCTGTTAAAGGTTATACATATTACATTACATTAAAAAGTTATTTGTTCAAAATGAAACATTTTTTTTCTGAAATAAAAAACATTTCAGTAGTAGTAAATTGCCAAATAATGATGTTTGTAGACATATTTGTGAATTCACATACGTTTCATTTTCAGTATTACATAGAAAATACCAACCAAATTGAAACAAAAAAGGTCGATTTTAACTCAGTCGATACATATAATATTGACTAGCGCAATGATATAGGTTAATATTGAATAACAACTTTGATGCTAAATGCCAAAATTAGTAAGACTGCGTTGATATATGTGTATATGTGATAATTGTCAGATTTAACATCTGTAATAATATAATTAAACCATATATACATACAGTATAACTGTCGATATGAAATTGTTCCACATTGGACTGTGAGAAATCATAGATTATATCGTATCCTTCATAACCTTCAGCTTCCACATGTGTAACGTTTGTACCAGCGGGACTATTCTCCATTACTGTTGAGTTGTCGTACGTCCTACCACCGGGGTCAACTGTTGCCTCCATGATTGTTAATCGCACAGTGGCATCATTCAGTGAATACTCATACCCACCATCGCGAACTTCAATAATGATGTCAACGACTCCATTGACCACGTCTAATCCTGCGGTTATCATGTCTGCGATAACAAGTTCTTGACTGTTCTTTAGAATGTTGAATTCCATGAAAAAATATGTGTGAGCAGGTTGTTGTACGATGTATGTCAGTGTACTGTTGATGCCATAATCGGGGTCGCTTGCATGTACTACCGCTATTATACTGTCCGACGGCGTGTATTCTAACACTCCAACGAAGTAAGATGACGGGTTGAACGAAGGTGCATTATCGTTGATGTCCAATACGTTGATATACACCGGTACGTACTTAGTAATAGCTGGACTACCAGAAACGATTTCTACAGTTAACATGATTGTCGCATTCGTCTCTCGGTCTACGCTATCATCGACCGTACGTATTACCCCATCATCATCCACCCAAAATAACTCACTTGCAGATTCTTCCAGAATGTCATAACTTGGATTGGTCATAGCAGATGCTTCGTCAGATACATCTCCTACCACAGTGTTTGCTGGTGAATGTTCAACCACTTTAAATTTGTACCAAAAGCTGCCACACCATGATGCGTTGGACACGCATGAAGAATTCGTATTGTCTGAAAAATAATACAACAGATAATGTATATTACAATGTACAATGATAATTATCAGCCATAAATTGAGTATAGTTACATATCGTGTACCAACAACAACTCTTGGCGAAATCGTGAAATTCCGTGTGAAACGTCAAAATCATAATGTGTTACTTGTAACAATAATAGGATGAGCTAGACTTAGGTTTGGAAATGAAATGTTAGCGTACAACTCGTTGGTTTCATGTGTACAATATGCCCGTTTTTCATGTTTTGGGGGAGTTTAATTGTAGTATAGAACCTAATACATGTATATAGCAGTACAATGTCGAATGCGTATTAATCATATTAATAATAATTCTCTTAATACGCACCCACGTTCTTGAATATGACATATATGTTTGTAGAACTTTGACGAGATGGTGTTCCATTATCCTGACAAACAACTGAAAATTGTAATGAGTCATCAGGTCCAAGCACGTCCTCAAGATCGTCATAAGTTACATCATCCGTCAAATACACAACCCCTTTGTAATCAACGCTGAAAAAATCTGTGGTATTTTCTGTCATGTAGTAGAATATATTTCCGTTATCGCCAGAGTCAAGGTCAAAAGCATGTGTTACAACAACGGGTGAATAAGCTAGTGTCCCATCCATTATTGTACCATTGTATTGGGTGTGGGTAAACGTTGGGGAGTTATCATTAACGTCCAGGATTTGTATTACAACAGATGCCGATGACGTATGAGAGGGTATTCCGTTGTCTCTACCTTCAACTGAAATGATAAATCAAGGTAAATAGCAGTTATGTGTTTTGTTGCTGACTTGAGAGTTCAAATCACGTATTTTATTTTTATACGTTCGTATATAAACTTGTAATTAACGACTAAATAACATGTAACATGTACCGTGATAGATATGCGTGAGTCATTTATCTACATGTTTAGCATAACTGATGTAAGCAATCAACCCATATAATTAGCACCATGATAAATTAATTAATAGTTGCTTTTGACAAATACTATGAAATGAAACTTTATTTGTGACTTTATGGGTAGCGCTAATTTAACTTACCCATAAATTCATGCGTTCTGTCGTCATGGTTTTCATAATCAAACATGCGATTAGTGTATATTTCACCTATGAGAACATAATTGTGTACTGGTTTAGCACTGAAAATCGTTTCATTGTGTACATGCGCGGTTTTCATGTGTTTCTCGCGTAAAATTAATAACTGAGATATACTTCATATTGATATCATCTGATATCTCTCTACCCAATCAAATAATGATAATCTCACCTGTAATTCCATTAATTGTGAAATCATTTGTGTCTATCGTATAAGTAATATTCCCATTCATTCCGGAATCAGCATCATTGGCTGTAACAGATAATACGTAACTTCCAATGCTGAGATCTTCTTGAACACTGTTAGTGTACACTTCTTGTGAAAATACCGGAATATTATCATTGATATCTGTTATGTGTATAATAACGGTGGTATTTGTCTCTAAGATTGGATCACCGCCATCAATTGCAATGATGTTCAAATTATATGAAAATCTGACTTCACGATCCAACTCCCCTGAGACATATAACGCACCGCTGTACCTATCTATTTTAAAGTCCCCATGGTCACCATTTTCTAGGTAATAAATCACTCTTCCATTTATGCCATCATCGTCGTCCACAGCTGATAAAATATCTAGATTGTAGCCTAATTCCGTGTCTTCTGCAAGTATGTAATTATATTCAGACTGCTCAAAAACTGGTGCATTATCATTGACGTCACTGATTTGAATAACAACGGACGAGTTACTTTCTCGGCTTCCATACTCCCCATTGCAATCTTTAGCCGTCACTGTGAGATGGAATGTTGTATTCATTTCATAATCTAAGTTTATGTGACTTGTGGTTATTTCTCCCGTGAACTGATCTATGTGAAACATCTCGCTACCTTCGCCGGTTAAGGAATATACTATTGATGCATGTAACCCATCATCCTTATCCGTTGCAAGTATGGGTGGAAACTAGAATGAAAAAATAATAATATGAGGTCTGAATATAAGATGAGCTTTCTGTAAAGTATGCACGGACGATGTACAACGATCGAACGAAGCGGAGAACAATTTCGGTTTAAATCAACTCAACCTACCATGATAACTTCGGTGTAATCGGGAGAATTTTCATCGACAGACCCAACATATATTTCACTAGTAAAATTAGGGGAATTGTCATTAACATCCAAAACGGTAATCAGCAATTCTTCGGCAACCTGAAAGTTCATTACAGTTTTGCGTAATATTAGTTTGCATTACAATTTACTTTACTGGAAGGAACAAATACATGAATAACCTAATTACGATTTCGCTGAAACCCTAGTCTTGAAACAATACGTTATGTTGATGAACTACTGACCGGTAAATTGAAGCATTTAGTTTCATCTGCAATATATCCAACAACAGCATAGTGAAACAAGTCGCGGGATTCTCTATCCAATGGCAATAATGTTGTTACAGTACCCTATAAATACAAACAACTACTATATTACTAATATTGTTAATCAAATTAGCATACATAATAATTACATTATATATTCTTCTCTGACTAGTATGTGACTTATATATTGCTAGTTCACGGAATTGTGTTCACTTACATTTATATCAATAGCGAAATGTTCAACACGTCCAGCAAATTCATATATGACGTCATATTCTGAATACAATTCAGTTGATAATAGGACAGTTACAAATGTACCATAGGGTTCATTTTCATAAACAAAAACGTTTTGGAAAGTTGCATTCTCATAGCCAGAAACCACTTCACATGGTGGGGCATATATGTTTGTAGAAAATTGTGTTTCTGTTGTTGGTGCATCGGTAGTAGTCTCCGAGGTTGAGTCAGCGGTGGTGTCCAGTGACGTTGTGATACTTGTTGTAGGTTCATCAGTGGTAGCTTCGGAGGTTGGTTCAGCGGTGGTGTCCAGTGACGTTGTGATACTTGTTGTAGGTTCATCAGTGGTAGCTTCCGAGGTTGAGTCAGCGGTGGTGTCCAGTGGCGTTGTGATACTTGTTGTAGGTTTATCAGTGGTAGCTTCCGAGGTTGGTTCAGCGGTGGTGTCCAGTGACGTTGTGATACTTGTTGTAGGTTCATCAGTGGTAGCTTCCGAGGTTGAGTCAGCGGTGGTGTCCAGTGACGTTGTGATACTTGTTGTAGGTTCATCAGTGGTAGTTTCCCCGGTTGAGTCAGTGGTTGTGTCCAATGAAGTTGTGATTATTGTTGTAGGTTCTTCAGTGGTAGTCTCCGTAGTTAATTCCGTGGTAGTGTCCAATGAAGTTGTGAGATCTGTTGTAGATTCTTCAGTGGTAGTATCCAATGATGTTGTGAGATCTGTTGTAGATTCTTCAGTGGTAGTCTCCGTAGTTAATTCAGTGGTAGTGTCCAATGAAGTTGTGAGATCTGTTGTAGGTTCTTCAGGGGTAGTTTCTGTGATTGATTCAATGGTAGTGTCCAATGATGTTGTGAGATCTGTTGTAGGTTCTTCAGTGGTAATCTTCGTAGTTAATTCAGTGGTAGTATCCAATGATGTTGTGAGATCTGTTGTAGATTCTTCAGTGGTAGTCTCCGTAGTTAATTCAGTGGTAGTGTCCAATGAGGTTGTGAGATCTGTTGTAGATTCTTCAGTGGTAATCTCCGTAGTTGATTCAATGGTAGTATCCAATGAAGTTGTGAGATCTGTTGTAGATTTTTCAGTAGTAGTCTCCGTAGTTAATTCAGTGGTAGTGTCCAATGATGTTGTGAGATCTGTTGTAGATTCTTCAGTAGTAATCTCCGTAGTTAATTCAGTGGTAATATCCAATGAAGTTGTGAGATCTGTTGTAGATTCTTCAGTGGTAATCTCCGTAGTTAATTCAGTGGTAGTGTCCAATAAAGTTGTGAGATCTGTTGTAGATTCTTCAGTCGTAGTCTCCGTAGTTGATTCAGTGGTAGTATCCAATGAAGTTGTGAGATCTGTTGTAGATTCTTCAGTGGTAGTCTCCGTAGTTAATTCAGTGGTAGTGTCCAATAAAGTTGTGAGATCTGTTGTAGATTCTTCAGTAGTAATCTCCGTAGTTGATTCAGTGTTAGTATCCAATGAAGTTGTGAGATATGTTGTAGATTCTTCAGTTGTAGTCTCCGTAGTTGATTCAGTGGTAGTATGCAATGAGGTTGTGAGATCTGTTGTAGTTTCTTCAGTGGTAATCTCCGTAGTTAATTCAGTGATAGTATCCAATGAAGTTGTGAGATCTGTTGTAGGTTCTTCGGTGGATGAAATAATTCCTGAGGTTTGTGAAAAAAAATAAACATTAGTGGTCATGTGATCAGACGATGGTCAGGCGATTAGTGAAGCATTAGCTTTGAGCAAATTATGTATCTTACGTATTGTCTTTGATATGACTATAATTAGGCAATGAAGTTTATATCTGATTAAAATGCTTATATTTAAATAATGTGTTACCTGGAATAATCCATATGCTAATTAGGATGATAATAATCTTCAGATTCGTACCCATGGTTCATCTTTGAAACAAAATTTATAAAGCATGTTGCAATAAATTGTCAAACAACAACAACAACAATAAGCCATCACAATATTAGTAATTTGGCAGGCATAATGTAGGCGACCGAACTAGTAACGGAATCTGGGTTTTATCATTCCACGTCTAACATACAAAATATGAATTGTTTTCAACAAAGTTTCTTGGTAGACACATTAAACAACATACCAATACCAAAACAAATGTTAGCATGCTTTAGTTTGCGTATATTGCTTGGCTTACTCATTTGCGTCACTTTTCTATTTTAAATACGCCTCACAAAACATAAATTCTATGGTAGTTAATAGATTTTTCGGCGATTGCAATAAAACATGTTTTCCAGACACCCCCCCCCATCCAACCATAGCCCAGGCCATTCTATCGTCCACCAACCATACCACCATTTTATCCTACCTCACCACACCCCTATGCACCTTGAAAAAGCAGACAGTTCAAGCTGCCGTGTATGATTCGGTGTTATCGTCATGTATGTCACCAAAGAACAATCCCCTAAAAGTCCAGAGCCGTTAGTAAGATTTATTTTCATATTATATTCTTAAATTAGTGAGAGTCAAAGTGAAAAATAACAAATGTGAAATCCCGGGTACTGAGGAGCCCGGTTTTACTACTTTTATTGGCGTCGTGCCATCTAGTTGGGGAGGCGTTCTGCATACTCCTGTAGATTCTCACAGCAGACCGTCATGACGCTAGGAGCGTATAAGCAAGCAGGCTACCCATAAACGCCTGGCCGAACCCAGAGGAGAACAATAAACTTTGGTCATTTCTTCAATTGAAGTATCGATTATTAATATTAGTATATATATCACAAGAACAATGTACTTCACACTGTATATTGCAATAGACCTAGTATGAGATTTATAAACATCTCCCCATTGAAGATTTAACTACTCGGGGCTATTCTAATTAACCCTATTATATTAATATATCAGTATAACAGTGGCTCTTCGGTGCCCTATATACATAATAAACAGTAAAGTTGACTAAAATCAATTCCAAAATTAACCAATAAACCAGACGTTTAACAATAAATTAAATCATCGGAATAATGTTATTATTGTGCATCTCGTGAGACGTGAGACCATTCTGACCATATAACAATAATCAAAACTCAGGAACAATAAAGCTACAATTGTTTTCACACAGTGGCACAGATCAGAATCCAAAACCACATACTGGTCGTCCCGCCAAAAATACCAAAGTGTGAGCCCCAGAGTAAATAGAAAGTTGCCTGGGTACGCACACTTTGCTAAAAGTATTTCGTGTGCAGACACTATTGTATAAACTTATTTCTTGGTCGAAGCACGTTCCAAAATGTTCTCCTAGTAAAAGATCTTTAAGTACTGCGATAAAAAAAAAATGAGATCATTATTTGCATCGTATAATCATAATTAAGATTATAACAAATTTATACGTAAAAAGTCATGACATATACTTAAATGTGTTTTTACAAAACGGTAAAAATATATAATTACTTTAATGTAAAACGTCTGTGATTTCAAGTGGAATTATGAGTTCATACTGTCAGATTTGTTGATATTCTTATTTACTACTCTGATTACCACAGTTACACAACATGAGTTGGCTACAAAACTGGAACATTGTATACCTTCTCGTTGTTCACTGTCATATTGGAACGGAATATCCACTCTTAATTAAATAATGTCGTTTGTTAACAACAAAGATATGCGAAATTACGATATCAACACCTCATTGCGTTGTTGCAAGACAATTGCCAAAATCTAAGACACCTCCCTCTACATGCTCAATTTTAAAATATCCTACCATTCCTCGGGCTGTCTTGTCACCATGTCTCACTAACTACTTGCACGTGCTCACTACCTGCACACACGACACATCGTACAGCGTGACCCTCAGTGTCACATCAGCCGCATATCATGTAGTTGGAGTGGGCATGTCACGTAGTGTTGACTAAACTCCCAGTCATAATCAAACCAGGAATCCCCTTAAAGTAATACCAGTCAAACATAGCCCCTAATCGATTTAGCTAAATCCCAATGACGAGAATACAATACTGACAATAGGACTGATTTGCGATATTAATGTATTTCAGCTGAGTGTACAGTACGAAAAAACTTATAAGTATATCATAGCGGCGTTGCATTATATGCATGACTGTAAATGTAATTAAAATATCATAGTTAATTAATCGAGACAGTTATTAACATGACAATGGGCACCTATATGCCGAGTGTGGATATAATCACTGCGCTCTGTATGTCAGAGCAACAATAAACTTTGAACATTTCCTTATTTGAAGTAATCTGTATCTGATAGAGTACGACTGTGAGGACACTATGGTTAATTAACAGACTGTTGTGGGCCGGGTTCCATTACCAGCCCGTTAATTAACGATAGCGACCGTGTGGGAGTACTCAAT
The DNA here is from genome assembly GCF_978046115.1 of Saccoglossus kowalevskii. Lineage (NCBI taxonomy): Eukaryota > Metazoa > Hemichordata > Enteropneusta > Harrimaniidae > Saccoglossus > Saccoglossus kowalevskii. The sequence goes on from NC_140641.1 coordinate 25,109,337, forward strand.
TTCACAAGTTGCAGACCCATCATAAAAACTTCTTTCCTGCTAAACGGGAATTGTTTAGAACAAATAAAGAAGAGGTTGGAACGGTGAGCAAAACAGTCTCTTGCAACACAATTAGGAGTTGGTCATTTATTATCGAGGGGGTCTTTTCACGTATACATAAATCTAGAACTAATTGTTTGCACTTTCTTTTGAATACGCACAGATTACGATCTCTTCTTAAGTGTTTTTTTTTAAAAGCTGCAAAATAGATAATGGAATAAACAAGATATCACATAAGTACATCTAAGGGGTCGAAGCGGCAAGTTGAGTCACAATCAAGGGTGAGCGCGGTAACACATTTTTCACATTGCCTAATATTTTTAGGAATGTATTCCATGTGATTGTTTATTTAAAAGTTCGAGGGGAAAAAAAACGTACCCGGGATTTGTTTAATTATGAACCTCAACTATTTTGACATATATTCAATTCAAAATGGCCACCAGGCTATGAGGAAATAACAAAGTAATTCTTTCCGTGGAATTCACTCACCAAATTGTCAATTTTTTTTAGTGATTTTCAATTTTCCGCGTTCATGGTTAAACAATTAAATATCGATTGGATCTTACACATTCCGTGATGTATCTCATTAGATTGGTTATGTTCATTTTCATTGCTAAATTACTATAACGTTTGAAACAAAGGACACATTAACTGATCTAAACACAAATAAGAATGATGTGCCATGACATAAGCTTAGTATGTTTTTAAAGTTAATGCATTAAGTTGGTCACACGGTTGCATGAAATTTAAATTTAACTATATAATGTGGTGAGGTCACTGATATGCTGTGTGCAAAATATGGAGCATACTGTCCATAACTCCACGGTACATTCCATCCCGGGGATTAAGGAGGGCAGCTTTAAATTCACATGATCTACTATAATAATTAGGAAATACAATCTGACAATAAATTAATATTACCTGCGTGGTTGCTATATTTCCAACTCGTGTTTTTCTATACGCTTTACCAAGTTTTATTAATCCAAGACGAGGGGCATAGTCGTTGTTGGCTCCGTACAGGTACCAATCACAAGAACTATGCAACGCTCTATTGTTGTGTTACGTGTGTTGGCATGGTATTGCAAACACGTCAAAATATGATAAGCTAAGTCAACATACATGATAAGCGTACAGTAGTACATTAAGTGATTAGTGCGTGGTATCAAATATATGCCAGTATGACTGTGAGCCCTCTATTTACATACGAATGTCACAATTACCGTTGTTCTAAATTACTATTTATCATATTTGATAAAAATAGTCTATACTATATCTTTTATTTGCTCTAACGTGATCGACGACGGCCAGATAAGGACAAAGTTGGCGAGTTGTGTTATTAACTTTGATGATTTGATGAGATAAGAAGCCGTGCGCTGTTGAATATAACGAGATGTTCAATGGGCTTGTAACAGTTAACGATAGCAGCGAAGGCATCGGCAATGACCTGCTTTACACAGCACAGTATACGTGTTACAAGTGTTTCACGTGCGCGTCATATGTTATGTGATAAATTACGTCAGTAGCTCTGCGTACATATGCCCCTCAATGTCCGTGCATTGCGCACATCGTGCGATTTAACAGCTCATGTTTATACCTACATTGTAATTGTGTACAAAGCGACTTCACCGTGACATTTCCAGAATTACGTGGTACATGTACTGTTATAAGTCGAATGTGTACCTGCAAAAACTTGTACTAGCATTCTTTTTATAACAAACAACTACAAACAAGGAAGACAACATGGTAAATAATTATGCCGTATTTGGAAAAAAAAATATCACGTGATACATGAACCCGTAAATGGTCTATTGCAAACGCATTTCCACGTATATTCAATATTGTATGATTGTACGTAAAAAAAGGTTTCAAGACTATTCACATTCACTATTCACATGAAGATTAAAACTTTTAGTACTATTTCCAAATTGCCTGTACATTGCCTGTGCAGATTAACGAGTACAAACTGAGACATTATCAAGCATTCTCCGTCGCCGAGACTATGGGTCTTTTATCACTAAGCTAGGTAGTCGTCAGGGAACGTCCCACAATTTAGTTGCGGCTCTCTGTGGCTCCCTATGTCACGACGATTCTGCAAGGGAGAGTGATTATCAAGCTTTAATTAGGTATTGCTTAGGTGCTTGGAAAGTATCGAAGGAGTCACTAGCGGTAAATGGTGCAAGTCGCGCCCAGGTCAAACCTCATACTTGTGATTCCCATTAGAAGAGCGCATTGGATTGTGGGAAAATCAATGTTTATCAACACAAATGTCGCACATGCGCAGCACGACGACCACCTCCCTTTAATAAACATATTATCGATCAGCGTTATCGATGGTGTGATGCGAGAAAATATATTGCTTTTTGTCGACTTTGAAGTTTGAAAAGTTCGACTGTCCGTATATTTATATTTGAGGGCTTACTCTCATGCTTTGTTCTGTAACCGTTTATACACCACACACTGTAATAATAATGATGAAATTCAAGATGAAATTGTTAAAATAAAATTGCATTTCCCGTTTTTGAGTCTAGTTGTTACTGTATACCACCTGTGATGGCGCTCCAATGGGATACTGCCCTCTGTGGTGATACCCTGCGATGATGTGACGCCATTTTTCTTGATTGGTGAGAAAGGGTGGATTTATGCGCGTTTGTTCCCGGTTTTTTTTGTAAGCGTTTCTCATTTCTTTCAGGCATTATTACTGCAATTTATGCCTGTTATACAATTCTGAGATTTGCCGAGAAGATTACTGACAAGGTTTAGGGTTTTTTGGGTAAGTATGGAGGCATTTTGTAGTCGTAAAATCCTGGCAAATTATTGGGTTAGTGTCGTCGTGACAAAAGAAATCGTTGCGTTTCGTTAAGTTTGTGTCCGTGCTTGTTTAGGTTCTCGTTTGTTACGAAAACACTAGACTATGCATATAACGATGTGATAATAATTTTTGATTCAAAGATTTCGTTTTAAATTTATGTGGTGTTCTTTGATAATTTGTAATAATAGTATCTCAACGTCGTGATTTTGAATCGGGTAACTCCATAACTGTATTCTAAAGCACGTTTTCTCTGGCCGTAGGCCATGTTTTTACATTTTTGATTGCTTATTTATAATTGGAAGTTTGCGACGCATTATTCAACAATATTCTGTTAACGTCTTGGCTCAAAAATTGTTTAAACCAATATGAAAATGGTAATGGTCCGTGGTAATTTGCAATATTATTTTGCATGAATTCCCGAATATTGATAGCATTTGCGCTTGCGCGTGACCCAAGGGCAACAAACCGGAAGGTAAGGCCTAATTTTCCAACTCGTTGAGTCGCGCAATACAGGTTTCCAACTCGTAGCATAAAAAAATCTTTTCTAATAAAAGTGCAATCACCTTTCAACCAACTCTTGTCAGCCTCTGGAAATTTGGACACTATTCTGCCTAAGTAAGAAAAACGAACATGAAAATTATCTTTGTCTATAGTGTCATATTGTCTTTATATTCCGTGATTCTCTAAGACAGACCGGAAACGGAAACTAGACAAAAACAAAAAAAAATTTAAAGTTAGTGTGAGGGAAATAACGTTGCTAAGTATTATCGTCAGGGAAAGCTATTGTTTAAGCTAGTCTGTGATTGGTTGCTGCAATGTTTGGGGGATTTTGACCAGTTTGTGACATAGGCTTGTCTTAGAGAATCTTTTAAAAACTATTACAAATGTGCCACTGTCTGCTGGATCGCCTGTTTGTTGCTTTTATTTGACTTTTTATATTTTTGTCCTACGCTGTGGTTGCAAGGTAGTTTACATATGCACAAAAAGAATTGCATTACAGGAATCAGGAATTGCAAAGCTCATTTGATTATTACATTTATGCCATATTTGCTTTATTACAAGCACCTATAAACCAAAAATTGTGTGTGTTCTATACTAAGTCATTATTATTATTATTTTAAACTTATATAGCGCCATAATTCCTGAAAGTCTGAACAAAGGCGCTTCATAATGGTAAGAATATAACAAAACTGAAAGTTATTGTTGATTGCCTTTGTAGGCTTGCTAAATATTTAACTAAGTGAAAGAAAGTCTGCACTTGGTTCAACTTTTAGACTCCATTGATTGTTGTGTACATAATTGTCAGTCTATTGTTTGCCATTGGAATTGTACATATTAATTAGTTTAACAGGTTTTTTCATTTGCATAGGGATAAAACATTGTTTTATGTGTCTATTATCTGGGAATTGATTTATCAAGAGAACATTGTCTTCTTGTACAATAAGTGGGCATTCTTATCATGTAGAAATTATTTGCTGTCTCTGTAAGAAACTGGTGTTGTGCAATGAGATATTGACTCAGAATTCATAACTCTCATTTTTTTCTTCTAGTCAAGCATGTCTCATTGGCGGGACACATGTGGCCTGGACTGTAAAGTCTACGTAGGTGACTTGGGATCTGGGGCAGCTAAACATGAACTAGAAAGAGCTTTCAGTCACTATGGGCCGTTGCGCAATGTCTGGGTTGCAAGGAACCCGCCTGGTTTTGCATTTGTAGAGTTTGAAGACCCAAGAGATGCAAGTGATTCAGTTAGAGGACTGGATGGAAGGTGAGATAAATGTTGTAATTATGTGAGTTGTAGTTATCTAAACTGGAGCTGGTCTTGTACAATGTATGTCTGTAGGAGCTGCTAATTGATAACAAAATTGATTGACTATTTTTAGGCAGATTTGTATTTTTACAAAGCTAGAGCGTAAAGAAGTTGTTGTATGTTTAAAATTATTGCCAAACTTGCAAATGCTAGATCATATGACATATGTCTGTATTTTCATTCAAACAAAAAATGTATCACTGTTTATTAAATTAACCAAAAATTTATTCATGCACAAAAAAAATTTCCATTTGTATCCTATTCTTATAAAATTCATTCTCTATTTTTACTACCTGGAATCACATTTTTATATTAGGTCTATCAAAATAATTTCATGCCCATGAAGTCTTGCAGAGGCTTCTATTCGTTTTGATGTGCCTGCAGTATTATTTACTTGCATCACATGGGTTAACTATTACAGGGTTATATGCGGAAGGCGTGTCAGAGTTGAGCAATCTAGTGGTAAGAGCAGAAGGCCTCGATACAGAGAGAGGGGACCTCCCCCACCACCACGTAGAAGTCATTATGATGATCGTGATTATGACCGCCGACCCAGCAGAAGGTATGTGTTTATGTAATGGAACTGTGTAAATTTTTCTTCCTCAGAGCTTAAAAAGTCTAGAAATGAAGTCTGTTATCATTGTCATTTCATATTTTATTTTTAATTTCAATATTTTTTATATAAATTGCTAATACAATGATTTGATTTTGTTTTTCTATTGTACATAAAAACAGTCAAATAATGCTTTCCTGAATTAAAAATTGTATATGCCTAATTTGTTGGCATGCCATGAACTAAAATAATCATTGCTTTATAAGCGCATGATGTTCAGTTTTCACTATGTTGTTTTAGTCTACGTCCCTCATGACATTACAGGAGTACCATGTTTTTTTACATCACTAATCAACACTTTATTTGGATTTTTTTTTTCAATGTCTTGCACGTGTGAAACTGGCATATTCATAAAATTTAAAAAATCAAAATTCCACATTTTTTAAGCTGAAACATTTTTTTTTAATTTGTGTGCATAATGTTTAACTGCTGTTTCCTTACATCAATGTAGATCATTAATTGATTATGTTTTGCTTGTGCACGTTGATAATAGGGATGTAAGGTTGCTATTGTTATCATGTGTTTATATTTTGGAATAATGACTTGGGTGCACACCTTTGCAGGGTCTATAGCCCCTCCTACAGCCCAACAATCAACAACTACTAGTGCATCTACAACTAGTTCATGCTGTACAACTTCTGCAATGTCAAAAATCCGTTCAACTCGACCTTCAACATGAACTCCTTCGGCCCAACATCAATCAGTTATCATCACCTCAACCAACACCACCTACATCAGTTGGCAACAACATCATGCAACATTTCTGAGCATGCCTAGCGATCGTGCAACAGGCCACCGCCACACAACTACGACTACAATCAACGTTATATTATTTAACAACTCCAGCCCTTCAACAACTACTACCACCATCACCACCACCACAACTTTTCAATTTATTATCAACACTGCTGGCCTTATTGTCATTGTAAGGCTCAATGTTTTGACCTCTTAAAGATGTTTTCTGCACAGCGTTTCAAGTCAGGTAGGAGGCGATACAAAGCCATGTAATTGCAAATAGGTTTTATCCTCTAACAAAAAACAATTAATTAAAAACAAGTTGTCTGGTGTTGAGTAGTTTTACGCCATTCTGAAGACTTATTTGATATAACCTCACTCAGTGTTTGCTAAAACTGTTCGACGCTTGAATATATAATTGCTGTTAAAATCTGGTATACTCGTATTTAGTTCATCTGTCAATGTACTGTTGCAGTTCTGTATACGAGGTCCAAATGTGAATTAGTTTAATTGAGTTTAACACTTGTTACTTTTTCCTTGGACATTGCTGAAGGTGATAGACTTGTCTACATGCAGTGTTCTCCCCAGGACCATTCAGCATCGTTGTTATCATTTGAAGTGGTCTATTTTTTATGGACATTACATGTGTCAGAATGATAGTACCATAAAATTTTCAAATAGGCCCCAGCATAATTTGAAATAAATTTCCAAATTAAAATCCTAGATTGACTATTGAAGTTATTCTTATAAACAAACTCCCGAATGCTCAAAAAGTATGTAAATAAGTTGTACCCGGTACATGTAATTTGTGTATGCAATGAAGTAATAATCATACCAGGGAAAAACAAAGCATATTAACAATAGAGGAGAATAACTAGTTTGAGATATAAAACAATTTTGTTTTTGATAGCATAGTTATACATGCAAACATCAAAGTTGAATTCTTGGGGAAACTCGTCTGATTTTGTTTTTAAATCACCTCAAAATAAAATGATCAAAAATCAACTTAATCAACACAAAGAAATCAAACAAACTACATATCCTGATGCAAAGATTCCTGAAAAAAAGCACATTCAAGAGTTTGACAAAACTTTAGTTAAAATACATGTGTACATTACACTTACTGTAAACAAAAATTGAATGATATTCAACGAAACTCTTGAAATGTAAATCACCAATGAAAGTAAAAAGGTATATTCAGTATCTTTGCTATGAATAACATAATCTAATAAAACATGTTCTAATTTACAAATTTGAAAGTATGCAATACATTTTTGCCTGGGGGGAACACTGTCACAAGAATGAAGGAGTAACAACACAACAGCGTACAAATTGCATGTGTATGCATTTCAAATAAAGATCAAAATTTTCATATAGTTCTTGGTATTTCAACCGTGGATAATAATAAAAACTATTGTCTCTCCCCGGTTATACAAATATTGTTGCAATCTGCTTAAGCATCAGTGCTTCATTGATTTTAGCTCAGAAGTGTAAACCATATAGAAAAACTTGATTTGTATTACTTTTATTGACTTGCTATTATTTACTTCAGGTCACCCAGACGATCTTATTCTCGATCGCCACCTCCTCGTCGATCTTCTGGTGGTAAATATAGTAGAAGTCGTAGCAGAAGTGGAAGCAGGTATGTATTTTTAGTCGCTGTTTGAATGCAGTCTAAAGACTTAACAGTTTGACCTTTGTGCATTTGAACATGCCTCAGCCAATGACATACAAAATTCACACGTGTATATATTGGGATATATGTGCATATCCATTTGATTCGTGATCAACTAATGGCCATTTTTTTTTTAAATGAATGTGTTTCTGGTACTGTATCTGTACTGCCTTGACCATGTACAAACTTTGTATATACATGTACATCTTGTCTTGCATATGCACATGTATTTGTTTGACCATCAGACTCGGGATGGCGACACCATTTTAATGTAAATTAATCAACATATTTCGGTCATACATGACCTCCGGAGTTGTATCTTGAAAATCTACTTATTGTTAATGCCTAATGCATAGATAGCCGACTAGTGACCATTTTTGTTGTCAAAATATCTAATTTTATGGTATGTCAAAAACTAGTTCTTGGGCGTATGTTGGCTGATTTACTTGAAATATGGTGGAAGGATTAACCAATATGAGTACAAGCATAGTTAATGCATGCCACTTTGTAAATTTGATGCAGAATGGCAGACTGGCTGCCCATTTTGTTTTAGACAAGTTCTATTTTAGACATGTGTCTGGCACACGCTTTGAGCAATTAATTAAGTTCAAACTTATACATACAGTACATCATAAAATGCATTCGCACATACAGTAATTTCGTCATCTGATCAAAGTGGTTTAAAAATGTACTAAAATCAGGTATATTTCTGTGTACGTAGCTAGATCTCGGTGTTGACCGATTTGCTTCAAACTACAGGGAAGGGTTAACCATTATGGCTAGTTGATGCACACCACTTTGATTTTGCAAACTTGACTCGAAATGGCCGACTAGTGGCCACTTATTTTTGACAAATTCTATTCCATACAGACATGTATATTCCAGACATGCTTTGAGAAACTCGCTTCAAATTTTATATGCCTTAGAATGTTCATCATGGCACACGCACCAGCATACAATGTTGTCTGTAATATGATGGCCAACTGCCAACTCTTGGGTATTTTGACCACCAGATCTTAGGCATGTGGTGCTTGATTTTCTTCAAACCATTACTGCAGGTGGATGCATGTCACTTTGATTTGTCAAGTCTACACAAGATGGCTGTCTCAATCCATTTATTATTTTACTCGAGTAAATATTGAAACATCATATGCTTTTTGCATATGCGCAATTTTTAAAGCTATAAAATTGCAATGTAAAAAATTTCACAAGCGCAGGGCTAGGAGCTAAAGTACGTGCACTTGCTGTTGACATTTTTTTTCTTGCTATAAACAAGATATCATTGTAGCATGCATAGCATGTGTATCTCCATAGTGAAAAAATACCATGAGATGCAGGTTTTCACTCAGCTGTTATATTCTACGTCACACTCCAAAACTACTATTACGATAGAATTCTATATATTTTTTTTGGTCTTTATATTAAATACGGTAGGGAATGTGAATTGCAAATACTTGTATTTGTAATTTTTAGATGCGTGCATTGTTGTTTATTCTAGTTTAATACGACTTTAATATATGGGCTTGTTGGTTTATTTTCGTAGGTCATTTTCTGCCAAGAATACAAGCCGCTCTATGTCTGGTGAGAGAAGACGCTCATACTCACGAGAACGCCTTTCTCCTGAAAAAAGGTAAACATGTAATAATATTCTGGCAGATAATAATTTCCACACATCTTTAGTTGAGTATGCCATGGTTAAATTGATTTAAGTTAATGTTTAGTGGAATCATTAGGAGTCAAATGCATACATGCGTTAGTACCTGCATATTGCTACCTGTGATTAGAGTGATTGTAATCAATTTTTACTATGCAAAATGAATCAAACATTTGATTGTGCAATATTTCTCGTTGCTATAGGTGATTTTCATGTTGATTTATATGTATCAAACTAAAATAAACCATTGTAAGCCATAACAGATTATGAAATTAATCCCAAAATGAATCGCATTTTTACTATGCTAATAATAGTTAAATATTTGAGATTCAAAATTTGGTTAAAGAATAGCTAGCTTATTTTAAAGGCAATAAATTGGGGCCTACATGTAGAGCATTCTCCAGAATGCTGTGGTGACCTCTGGTGACGTCACCAGGAAAATACTTGTTAGTATGCAAATGAGGAATATATATAAACTGATAATATTCACATACTAGCAAGTGATTTTGGACATCATGGTAGTAAGCATTTCAAGGCACTTTAAGAGCATGTGCTATAACTTACAGAGCAAATACACATTACACATGTTAACTACATTAGAAGCACACCTCAATGAAAAACCTAAGTCAGAAATATTTTCTTTTAATTTTTTAATAACCTACACTGTTTAAGGTTATTTGCTATAGAGCATTATTCTGAGAATGAAACTTTGCTATTTAATACACCCACTTCTCAGTATATCTAATGCAGTAACCAGTGTCGTTCAATGATCACTTCAAACTTGTGTTCCATTATACAAGTTTGTATTCTTAGACAAATACTCTGGTACATGTATTGCAGTTTTCAAATCAAATTATGCTATCTTGTTATTTTCAGTCGCACACCAACGCCGGAACCTGATGGAAGTAGGAATGGTGATCAATCAGACATCGAAGCTTCTGGTTCAGCCGAAGAGGACTAGACAAACGCACACAAACACACAGATATATATATATATACACACACATACACTAACAGTCTAAAAATATTAAGTACACAAGTGTTAGAAACATTTTCAGGAGTTGAGTTCAACAAAATCATGTAATCTTTATCTCATCACGTGATATTTTTAATACTATTTTTTATGTTTGAGTGTTTGTTAATGTCTAGATATTTCCATGTACACCCTGTATCATCTGCAGTACTAGTACATTACATTTTAGTCTTAGGGATGTGCAAGAATTTGCTGAAATGCCCCCCCCCCCCCCCCCCCAAAAAAAAAAAATTTGTTTGATTTATCGAGGTGTTTACTAAAAAAGAACTTGCATTACACCATTGGCTTTACAGTAGGCAATGTCACTGTTTTGTTTTTTTTGTCATCAGCTGTGGTCTCAACTAAATGCTTTGTTGAAAAATGATATAGCTGCCGATTTAATTGTCATAGAAATAGTGCTGTAATTATTTTTTGCAGGTGATTTGTAAATTTTCAGCAAGGCCAATAAATGTGTTGATACTCCCTTGCACATCTGGTTCACACTTGGCGTTTTCTGTTGTAACACAGCATTTATATTTTTCAGTGATAGATCAGATGTACACAGTGATATAGCACTTGGATTATTTCATGAGTTGAAATGTCTAGACCTTTTGTATTTGTAAATTGGATGAAGGAAATAAAACTAATAAAGTGTACACATGGGTTTTAATGCAACAAATTCCCACACTTAATGTTTGAAGAGTTCTACTAACTAGTGGTCTATAGATATCTAGCTACTCCAAGTTAGTAGCCAGATTTTTAGCTCTGCTGTCTACTTTGTTGAGCGAAGCTTATCATGAGTGACTGTCCGTGTCAATGTTTTACTTTTTCGACTTCTTAAAAACTACAAGCATGATTGCTTTGATACTTGGTGTATATCTTCCTTGGGTAGTCCAATTGTTTTGATATTACATATATAGGTACTACATGTGGAGCTCTCTCAGATTTGTTCATTTTGTAATGATTTCTCTAATTTTGATGAATATTTTTGGTTAAAAGTGATATTTATTTCTTGTTAAAAAGCACAATCATTTGTGGTGAAAAATGATATTTTTGAAGTCTTGTTGCATTGATACTATGCATATTGTTCATTTTCTTTAATTGAAATGTGCATTGCTAACAGCGGAGCTATCTCAGCCGAGAGGCTGCTTGTTGATATTTGTATCCATATGCATCCCCTATGTAAAATGTACGTGAACTCCCTTTTACATTATTGTATATTAGCCGGTGAGGGCCTACTCGCACGTACTTTTCAGGATAAGTGTGCAAATACAAGAACCAAAACTGTTGGCATTACTAATATGCACATTGAACTGGCATATACTATTTTATATGGAGACAAAAGTGCAAAGTTTATAAATGACCAGGACAATATGGGATTTGTGAATGCAACAAATTTGAAGTTTCCAGTAACAGGCAAATAGTTGATAGGCAGGAAGTTTTTTTTAAATTTTTTTTGGGTCATTTCTTATAGTTTACATCCAACTTGGTTTTCTCGATACTATGACTTGCCACAAACTGGCCAATGAACAAAACATTTCACCTTCCATGGTTCATATTTGATCGTCTTTGTTCTTGCTGGGCATTATCTCAATATTGCCACCTAGATACAAAGTCAACTTCAGGAACCATGACTGTTTTGTGACCTTCATATATTATGTACCCTATAAAAGATTGATTGGATTGGGTGTCGGTGAGTGGCAGTGCATCGTTTACGTTGGAGCTCCGTATCTTTCCTGAATTTTGCCGAATTTGAGACACGATCGGTAGGATCTGACAACGTTTCCATCTAACGAGGTATATAGTGACATGTTTTGATGATGGGTGTGGATGTGATTACCTATAGAACAAGAATAGGCAGATTTAGTGGCGGGAAACTGAGTAAAGGTGACGGTACTTTCGCCATATTGGTAGTGACCTATTGTTCTCTATTGTTATGTGGTAAAACAACATTAGCAGTTCGGACATGCCTATTCTGTCTCTTAGTAATTGGTAATGTGGAAGTGAACCCTGGTCCAAACTATGGTGACTCGGATGAGGTCGGTGGAGGTGCACGCAGAAATTTGAGAAGTAAATCGAATTTAGACGACCCAGTACGACAGGACATTAAACAACTAAAGGACACAATGGAAGGTCAATTGCGGGGCATTTCCAATGTATTAGAAAACATAAATAAGCGCTTTGAGCTGTTTGAAGGGAGAATGAATAATATAGAAGACGACATGGTTACTATGCGTGAAGATATTGATAGATTAAGGAGGAACAGTAGCCATGAAATGAGCGAAAATTTAGGGTCCGAGCTAAAACAGATGCACGATATGATGAAGGAAATGAGAGATGACTACGATGATTTGGATAACAGAACAAGAAGATGTAATTTGATTTTCTCTGGTGTTAAGCAAGATCAGAGAAATGAAACATGGGAACAATCCGAGATAAAGGTGAGGGAAATTGGGAATAGACAGGGAGATAGGAATTGAAAGAGCGCATCGTATTGTTAATGGACCAGTGGTGGCCGGGGCAAAGCTAATTGCAACTAAATTTAATGATTATAAAGATAAAGAAGAAATAAGGAAAAACGCATACAAACTGAAAGGGTCTGATATTTTTATTCAAGAAGACTTTTCAAAACGAATTCGCATGAAAAGAAAGAAACTATTTGCATATCGCGACTCGTTGTTACAAGATGACCGGAGTAATAAAGTTACCGTACGCTATGATAAGCTAATTGTATACAAACCATCCGGTGTTCGATTGGTTTACATCTATGACGAAGCTAGCCAAGCTGTTAAACAACTACGCCAACACAATAGCTAAGAATGTGGCCAAGGCTCAAACTTACGAGGTGCACATGCAGCAATATCTTTTATGTCATGGAATGTGCATGGTCTATTATGTAAACAAGATGACACAGATTTTCATTGTTTTTGTAATAATTTTGATGTATTTAGTTTACTTGAAACATGGTGTATTGATATAGATGATGTAAATTTGTTTTCTGGTTATGTAGCATTTAATTGTCCCGCTGTGAAGTTTAAGAACCGGGGAAGAGCAAGTGGCGGTGTCGTCACTTATGTTAAAAAAAGTTATTTAAAAGGGGTTAAACGAATGCTTCCTGAAACCACGGGGGCGGTGATTTTGTTATTAGATAGTCTATTTTTTGGTTTTGAAAATGACATTTTGCTTGTTTCTGCATATGTCCCTCCAGAAGGCTCAACGTGGTATTTACAGAATGATGACGTAATGGATGGTATAATTAAACTTGAAAATGACGTGGTAAATTCTTTGTCACAATGTAATGCTGGTGATATTAGCATAATAATGGCTGGGGATTTCAATGCTAGAACCGCATCTGACCCTGATTACATGTTACATGATGATGCTCGTTATAGCATTGGAATCGATCCTAATTATATGCAGTGTGATTTTGATATTCCACGCCATTCTAGGGACCTTACCCGTAATAATTTTGGCATTTCACTTCTGTCTATGTGCAAACACCTGTCTGTATGTATGTTAAACGGCAGAAAAGAGCCTGGTGAATTCACGTGTATTGCAAATGATGGTAGAAGTGTAGTCGACTACGCCCTGGTATCCCTGGATTTGTATGGCTATGTGACATCCTTCACAATACCAGTCAGGAGTGAGTCTGACCATTTTCCACTTTGTTATAAACTTAGAATTTCTGGTGTACTTAATTCAGACGAAAATTCGATCGGAAATAATTCCATTGTGAAATTTCGTTGGAACAACGAACTATTGCAAATTTATAAAACACGTGTTCTGGAGAAAACTGCTGAAATTAATTTATTGACTAATCAACTCGGGGCTCATAATTTAAATGAAACAGTTACACAATTTACAGATATTTTAAAAGAATCGGGAGAAATTATGCAAGTACAGATCCCTAACAAAAGATTATCTTCACACAGACAAAATAAACAACCATGGTATGATGAGGAATGTCGCATGGCAAAATTATATAAACTTTCCCGTTTACGTCGATATCGTGATACTGGTCGTGAGATTGATTTAAATAACTACAGAAGTGCCCGTAATTCATTTCGCTCACTGGTGAGAAAAAAGAAACATACATATAACGAAAAATTGCAGGATACAATTAGAGAAAACATAACAAGTGAAAAATGTATCTGGGAAACTATTAGAAAGAATAAGAGTAAAAATCAAACATCTATAATCCCATTACAAGATTGGGCCATGTACTTCGAAAAACTGTATAACCAGGATTCATGTAACAATAACATAGATCGAGAGCATCTTACTGAAGTTAAAAACTTTCTGTATAGTTTTGATCCGCATTCTACAGAATTTGGGGAAACTGACACATCATTGAATGTGCCAATAACGAATGAAGAAATTATTCAGTCAATACATAAACTTAGAAATGGCAAATCTGCAGGTCCTGACCTTTTAATCGCTGAATTTTTTAAATTTTCATGTGATGTGTCGATAACATTTTTGAATGCCCTTTTTAACTTAATTTTTAATACCGGTATCTTTCCGGAAGGTTGGTCAAAAGGTATTATTATTCCTATCCACAAGAAAAACAGTCGAAATGATCCCGGTAACTATAGAGCTATATCACTCATGAGTATATTTGGAAAAATCTTCACCAGTATCATTGAAGCACGACTATCAAAATGGGCAAGGGTTTTTGATATAATCCCAGAGACACAGGCTGGATTTAGGGAGGGCTATTCAACTATTGATCAAATATTTACATTATATGCCATAATTCAGAAACAGTTAGCCAGGAAAGGGGGGAAATTGTATTGCCTCTATATAGATTTCCAGAAGGCATTCGACTCTGTTAACAGGGATTTTTTATTGTTTAGACTGGCCAATAATGGTATCAACGGGAAAATGTATGTAATTTTACAAAGTATTTATAAAGACGTCAAATCATGTGTTCGTGAAGGAGGAGTCACTTCGAGATTCTTTGAATTGAAGAATGGGGTTCGACAAGGGTGCATGATCAGCCCTATTTTATTCTCATTTTACATTAATGAGCTACAAAGCATGTTGGATGACTCTGGGTATAGAGGAATACAATTGATCCCGAACGACATGTTAGAGTTGTTTTCATTATTGTATGCTGACGACATTGCTTTATTTTCAAATTCTGTTTTGGGCTTGAAAAGACTAATTAGTATATTGTATGAGTTTACAAACAAGTGGGATCTAAATATCAACTTAAATAAAACTAAAATTGTAGTATACAGAAATGGGGGATATCTCAGTAAATATGAAAAGTGGTACTTCGGGAACAAGCAACTTAGTACTGTTAGTTCATATGAATACTTGGGATTGGTAATGTCATGTAAATGCTCTTTTAATATTACCACAGAAAATTTAGCTATAAAAGGCAAAAAGAAATTGATTGCAATCAAAAGATACTTAGGAAATATGCAATGTTTTAAAGCAGACTTGTATTTTAAGATTTTTGACACATTAATTCAACCAGTACTTACATATGGGTCTGAAATTTGGGGATATGGTCAATATCAACATTTAGAAAGTGTACATACATCTTATTGTAGGCAATACCTCGGTGTAGGTAAAAATGCTCCAACTTGTACAGTATTAGGGGATTGTGGGAGGCTACCCTTATTTTGTTACCATGTTAAACGATGTGTGAAATATTGGTTAAAAATTACTAGCATGGATGAAAACAGATTACCCCAGAAAGCTTACCGGATGCTACTTTCACTGGACGAAAAAGGACAAAGGTCATGGGCCACAGAAATTAAAGAACTGCTATTTAAATATGGATTTGGTTATGTCTGGTTTAATCAAGGGGTGGGGGACTCTGATATGTTCTTGTATAAAGTTTGTGAAAGGGTCAAAGATACTGGAATTACAGATTGGTATATAGACGTTTGTTCTGTCGAAAAAACGCAGTATTATAGGCAATACAAAACAAATTTTGGGATTGAAAACTATGTGTCATTGCCACAATTAAAATTGCGCAGAGCAATAGCAAGATTAAGATGTGCGTGCCATCCCTTAGAAATAGAAAGAGGCAGACATAATAATATCCCTAGGGAGAGCCGTATTTGTCATTTGTGCCTGCAAGAAATTGATGATGAATATCATTTTTTACTAAAATGCACTGCATGGGACACAATTAGGAAAAAGTATCTTCCAAATGAGACACAACCCCCAAATTTGAATACTCTAGTACAACTATTAAGTTCCTCTCAAAGCCAAATCATTAACTCTTTGGCTCTATTTATTTATAAGTGTTTTTTAATCAAAGATCAAATGAGAATAACCTAATAAGCTTGTATGTATATATATATTAATATCCCCATCACATTATTATATAGGGCTTATATTTTGTATTGACACACTCTTCATCTATATTTTCATACATATTTTGTAATGTAAATTTATTTCTTGTCAATAATTAATTTGCATGATTGTAATGGGCCGGAGGCCATTATACAATTAATAAAAAATTATTATAATACCCTATAAAATTATTATACCAAGTGCAACAACACTGCTTGCGTTCAAACTTAAAGACCAACATCTTCAACTTATCAGGAATGTCTGGTAGACTTTCAAACCTTGTTACATTTGAAATGTTGCGTCGTCCATCTACGATAAAACCTGAATCAACGGGTCTTGGAGGCTTACTTTCAATAGATTGCAGCAAAGTGGCTGCTCTGCTAAATACACATACCAACAGAATCAGTTGAACATGATTGGTTGATGTCATGGAAGTCTGATAATGCACTGGTATTGTGCATTGTTCAGATATTAGAACTTCACTCAGGTCTGTTGTGCATGACAATATTTCACTATTGTCAGAGTGTATACTTTGAGGTATTCTTGCAATAACCTTGTACATCTTTTCCTTCCACGGATACATCATGGGAATGCAGAAATCTAAAAAGTTTAGAACATAATTAGCAAACTTCTTTGTGTGGACTCCATTCAAACCCCGATTCAGCCACACTTGCACATTTGGAATTCAAATTTCCTTATATGGTAGGATGAAAATACCTAAAAATTACGTGCAAATTATGGTGACAGATGTATAATAATAAAACGTATTTTAAATACTGCATATAAACTATCCTGAATTATTAAAATACGATTTATTTTGACCATGGAAACACCTCTGTATAAATTTACTTCGACACATGTGCTACTAACAGAGCAAATAAAGTATATGAACAGTGTACACAATGACATTTGTGCAACCGAGGGAAACGTATATATTCAATTATGCATTAATACAGTTTTGGGATCTGAATTGTAGAATTTAAGTACTCAAAATCATGTCAGAAATACATGTAGTTGACGATCGTTTTGTTAATACTTTTGAATAGTATTCTATGAAACATGGACATCTCTGTTACTGCAGTAATTTGTAACGAGGACGAATCCTCAAATATATCCAAAATTGTACAAATTCTTACCACCAAATATGTCATATAAGTCCTAAGACTCTGATAAAGATACGAATTATGAATAATCTTTAAATTAAGGTCAAGCTCATTGGGCTATTGAATTAAAAATAATAGTTCAATAAATAATCTTTCGAATTTATCTCCAATACGTTTGTACATTTACCAAACTTTCAAAATTACAGTGGAGCAATTTGTTGCTTACTGTATTGAGCATGCTTGTAAATGTGCTGCAGACTTGGTATGTTCACAGTTCGAGCTACTATGAGACTTGTAGACGTTTATGGCTGTGGCTACTGTAAGACTCGCATGATGCGTGTGTTGTCAATATTTAAATATGTACCCTCATTTGTAAGGTAACCAAATTATATGGGTATTGATGCATGCCCTCATAGTTCATTCAGCAAGAGCTCGCTCCCTCTGTGTACGCTTGAAAGTTCTTTCCTCCATCTCCATAATGGCCTCCAGAAACAGGCATTGTAATACAGGTACAAGTTGTGGTAATATCGGTAAATCTTCAATCGTTACCTGACAAATAAAGACAATTATTGTTGTATACAACTGCATATGATGTTGCTGAATAGTTTATTTTAACTTATCAGAAAAAATGTAATTTAGTAAAAATGTTTTTGTCCTTGCAACATATGGTTGCATACAATTTTTCAGACAAAGTTGCAAAGTACTGATACAACATGAATGGTGAAAATAATGCAATAGCTATAACCTAATATGCCCATCATGTGCAAACATATACTAATAAAGATAAAATATCAGTCTACAATGTATTTTTTCAAAAAGAAAAACGGGGTTGTAATTTGATTACCCGGTATAATACTGAAGCTGTACTTTCATGCATTCATCTTCAAAACTTTACTAAATGAGTACATTTTGACACAAAACTTCGTACAAGTATGCTCTGACATAATATAAGTAACCGATTACCTCAATTTTTTTGTCTTGAAAGTCATGTGAAACTTATATAAATGACATGTTAAAAAGCGAAATGGAACAATTTTTATTCCATGAAATAGCACAACATATGTGTGCCATTATAGACAGGCATGTACCTTGCTGTCATTTATTGATGGATTATACACTTTACTTTTGACATTTTTGTATTTCCTCGTGCAACAGTTCATGAGGCAAAGCAGGAAGTACTTGCTTTGGATTTGTTTTTTCCACTAAAAGTCCATATTTTGGGAGTAAATTAACACCAATAAACGGTCATAAAAAGAAAAACGGCTTGACAAGCATTAGTATGCCATTATGACTCGTTTTAGTAAAAACTTTTAAAAAAATCAATCAAGGCATGTCTCAGCTGTACAGACAAGGAACCCGAAATATACATGTAAGTCTCTTAAAACAAAAACATGACACTGAATAGATGATTGCCTAATACTAAACGTGCAGTATTGTATTATGTTGCATTCATGATATGACACAGAATACCTTACCTTCATATGGTCAAATGCAATACCAGTTTTCTGTGTTCTATCATCTTTTGCATCAATAATTGGTATTTTTGGATAACGTTGACTAAAATGTGTCAATAAAACAAATTTGGCTTTCATTTGATTGCTGATATCTATGGCTTGTGACATAGTACTGAAAGTAAACAAAGAAATTACACTTATGAATTTAAGACTTAGGTGTTAGGGTTGGTTAACCATTTACAATATTTGTTACAGACTTTCTGAAATTTAATTGTTACCTGTGTCTTTTATCGAGTGCTTCGTCCTCTAAACCGTCTTCGAAAGTAGATTCATGTATTAAAATATCAGCATTCATACCTTGCAAAAAAGTATTGAGGTGTAATAAGTGTGCGGACAATAACATGTTCCTAGTCAACACTAATTAATAGGAAGCTGACTTTGTGCAACAATGAAGCAGAATCGCACATGAATAAATATCTTTTTCAACACTATAATCTCTTTAAATAATGAGAATAAATAGAGTGAACGGTAAAGTAAGTATTAATTAAATACTAAGTGTATGTACTGTATACGATAGTTTTAATTTCAAGTCATTCAACACAATAATTACTTGAATATTTGCTGATGCTTACCTATATCTACTAACCCATTACAAGGCATAGTATCTCCTGAATATACAATCTTCCACCCATCTCTATGTGTGATGGCAAGCCCATGTGGTTGAGCAAAATGATTCACAGTCACAGTCTCCATCTATTATTAAATAGTATACAAATAACACTAAATAATTATGCATGAAGGCTCATTGTATGGCCAAAAGATTTTCATGTTACAATTGTAACAAATTGCCTGCGGACGACACTGTGATGTATGTTACATTGAAACTATGTACCGGTACTTTCCGAGTTATACCATTTATGTGACACTGCCATCTACATTGCCATTGAGGAATTTAGTTAGTGGACAAGACAACATGACAATCATTACTTTACAGGTATGACATACTATCAGAGGTACATTACTTGGCGTTTGCAAGTAGTGTGACATGATACCAAAATCCCATTTCAATCTCGCTCTCGCATAAGCGTTCCCAATTCTGAACAATGCGAATGCGCATGCCCAAGGTAACTAGGATACTGGGAGGTCCAGGTGGATCAAAATGACGGATTACGAGAACTATATTTTCTGCACATTTTCGATATATTACATTTTTGCACTATGATAGTGGTAAAACATGTTTTATTACAAACCTTGAACATTGATGTATTTTATGTCAGAAGGTCGTAGCATCAGTCTCGCTATCTACGAGAAGAAACTTGAATGGGATCTTGACATGTCACAATACCGTACTATGTGTGTTGCAAACCCCAACTAAAGAACCACTGATACTATTTATATCACATATCCATGAAGGTATCCAGAAAGCAATGCGTTGAATGGCTGCCATTTTAAGTGACAATAAAAATGCATGCTAAAAACACAAAGGCTCATGGGTAAACACATGTTTGTAAATAACGACATGCCATGGCTGTCTGCCATATGCGCAGGTGATAACTCTCTCGCTTAAACTTTTACTACTATATATGCGTATTTTTCAAAATGGCCACCACCTTGAATTATGAAGACAAAGGATACATATTAAACATACAAAACTTGGAGACCATACCTTTTCTAGGTTCAACTGTGTGTGCAGCAACTCCTCGTTTTCTCCTTTGTCTTTTGAAAAAGGAAGTAGATTTCTACACGGAATTATTCTGAAAGAACAACGAAAACTTTGTTATTTGTTTAGGTAACAACTTGTTCTGAGCTTAGATTAGCTTACTCGGTTCATTGTAGAACTCTCTGTCATATGACCGATTGTTGCATTTATACTTGTTTCTGTTGGTAAGCATATGTGTAAACCATTATTTTATATACATGATGTACCAGGTATAACAATTTTGTAAATACTACAGTTTGTACAAAGATATCTTGTTGATGCCATACTTTATACAAAAAGAATCATGTAAAAACTATATACTTTGTACAAAAAGAACTTTGTAAAAACCACAGTTTTTTTCCAAACTTTCGGAATTAGGAGCTTCTATCATTTTATGTAATTGATGACTTAATGTCTAATGTGAGGAAGAAATCATTCAGTTAACATTGTCTATGAGAAAAAAATATATATAAATAAATTATTAAATATAATCAATATAAAGAAATATACTCTTACCTTACATTGTCTAGGATTTTATGGAATAATCTTTCATATAAATTAAGAAAATGTATAAGTTGAGCGGGTAATACAAGATTTAATGGAGTGACATCGCCACCAAGAGCAACCTGCAAATTAATCAAGAGACAATTCAGATGTTGAAAGTGAGAATACAAGTAATATAATATACTACATCAGTCACAATATTGCAATAGAATCATACTGCACACATAGCTAGTGAGAAACATACAGGTACTATCAAACCTGGATTGGTGATCACCACTATATAATGACCATAGTGACCAATTTTTAATAGGTAGTTCTAAGGTACCGGTTTATCATAAAAGCAACCTTTCTATAAAGACCACCTGTCTTGTGTTATCACCCTTTCAGCAATATTCTTGCAGATTCACCTTTGTTTAGATACCAACATAATAATGAGCATTCTGTTTTTTTAATTTCCTCAAGTCAACTTCTTTGATTTTGATTTTATGTCCAACCTCCTGTCTATAAAGATCATTTTAACCAAGTCTCCTTTGTGGTCACTATACACAGGTTTAACTGTAGTATATGTATTCACAAACATCATAGACAAATCTCCAATAGGAACATACAACACACATAGCTAGTGAGAAATATACAGGTAGTACGCATACAATGTACCGGTACTATATTCCAGTCATTTCTAGAATTGAAGCATATGGGCACATACAGTTATCACAAATATCACACACGAACAGTATCCAAATATTTATAACATGAATATTTCAAGCAAGAAGTGTACAATTGCAAGACCAAAAAACACAAGACAACAATCAAAATGTCTGACAAATAAACCAGCGAGCAAATTATGGTGTATGTTCAGTTATATCCAAGACGTGTTTCATTGAAAAGAGCTTTTTTTTATAACTTAAAATATTATAGTATACATCAAACATGAGATAAATAAACTTTTATTAACCCTTCTGAGCACCAAAGTAAACTTCTATCACCCTTTACAAAAACATAATCCCACATCACTTTTCCACAACTTTAAGATCAAAACTATGTGGAAAATTATATCCATTTGGTTTGAAATTAACAAAGAAATTTTAAAAAAAATTCATTAAAATGTTTAAAATTTTACACCAACCAACAGAATGATGGTGAAAAATTCTGGTGCTCGAAGGGTTAACTGACAAATATTGAAGATTAAATAATCCACAAACGAGTGCCAGAGATTAATATACATGAAATATCTTTTATAATAATGCAAATAGATATATAACTTGTTGAACATTGTGAGGGATAAAGAACTTTGAAATTGTATTGAATTATACTCACCATATATTTTTTTCGTTCAATTAATAAACTTATCAGACCCTGTATAAGAACCAACACTCATGTTAATTAAAAAAACTTTACAACAAAAAATAGCCACTAGTCAACCATAATGAATCATACTAGACAAAATTGTTCAAATAAATAATGTACTTGTCTGCACAAAAGATGCATGCAAGCACTTTAGTCAGAGTTCAGAATCCAGACAAAATCCATGTATAACTACATGCCCAAGATCTAACTTCAGAGCAGTAGAACAGTTTGCTTTTTGCTTATCAGCCATCTTGAATAAGAATTTAACACAAGATTTTGGTCTTCATCTAAACAGGGACTAATAGCAAGTTATATGTTATCATGCCACGTTCCATGCTTGTTGAAGTATTAGTAAAAGAAATGATAAGCCAGAAAGTGTGAATACTGTGGGTTTAAATTTCGCTTATTTACCATTTTAGGCATATTCAGTGGGTTTTAAATTCACGGTTTGATTATTTAGATAATGTGTTCTATGTTAAATTTTACATATTCACTGAGTTTTTATTAAGCGCATTTTCCAGTCAGCGAAATAAGCAAAATTAAAACGCAGTAAATAATTAATCCCTTTACAGTTATTAATGACGATACAAGAAGATTTGTGTCTACTTACCATATGATGATCTGCATGTAAATGAGAAATATATATACATTGTATTCGTTGCATTATATCTAGGGTTTGGTTGCCATAGTGACGGTACAGCTGTCCAAAAGTCCCTTCTCCACAGTCCATTAAAACAGATGTATCATTACTGCAATGTAAATAGTGATAGTGATGTCATGGACAAAAATATAAATCAAAGATGAATTAGAAAGGTATATGTACCAAGTTTTATTGGAATGCATAGATTGATGAGGTTCTTCACCCATTAAATGCCACCGAGTCTGACCACCTAAAATCAAAACTGAACCAAGAAGTAGAAAACACAGGACAACAATAGGAGAGTAAGCAGCATTCAAACACTCTGAGTCCTTTCAGAATTGTAAATAATTTCATATATCTCGCCACTTACCTCATATTAAGCAGTATTGAACTAACGTTTCTTGCGTTGCTAGGCATTGCTGATCCCGTACCGAAAAATACAACTTCTGGATATTTCACTGAAGTTACAATATTATCTACTTCACTAGTTGTTTCTGAATCATTAGGTTCAGTGACATTATTACTCGCTGACTCTACACAATTAGTCCTTTGCATTTCAGTTTTTACTGTGTCACTCTCATCAGTACCAGTAAGCTCACTAGTATTAGAAGAGTTGACATGATGTGAAAGAGTTTTCCTGAGATCTTTGAGTTTTTCTGTAAATCCTGGTATCATGTGGACATCTTTTTCGATTTGTTCTCTTGTTACAGTTGGAATTCCACTTCTAAGATGACAATTGAAACATGTGTAGATGATTATTATGTTCATGGCAAAGTAATCTAGCAGTATTTCTCTTTTGTTCTTTTATGTTGAGCTCTGTGATACCATGTTTACCCAGGGTATACATCTACTGTACAATTTAAATACAGGCTGAATATCTACAATTGTAACAATTATAGTACTGTTTATTTAAATACAGATATTAACTGATGAAGATGCATGACAAATTACACAAACTCGCATGTATAGTACATTACATGACAGTTTCCATTCCCACACACTAGTGTCATAAGATCTGTATTAGAAGCTCCATCCAGTTTTTTTGAGCAATTGAAAACCAAAAATTCACTTGTTTTCACATGCTTAAATGCTCCAATAGAAGCTATATCCCAATGTTCTAATACTGATTATATAGTGCTGTCAATATATCAACTGACAGTTGTTATAGCAGTGAAAGTGTGGCCATCACATTCTTAATGACATTGCATTTGATTTACATGGTTATTAATAGCGAAAATATTCAGAATACAGTGGAGAGTGAGTAACTAGTGGATTTAATACCCAGGCTTATATTCAGTGTCCTTAAGCAAGGAGCTACCTTTAGTAAAATAGATTTCTAGAATGATGCTAAGAAATCATACCTGTCCCATCTGCTATGTGGTCTCAGGTGATATTTCATTAAACATTCTGCCTTTGTTATAAGACCATTGTCAACTTTCATTTCACTCTGTAACTAGAGAAATACAACTTCAGTGTAATGTGCTGCTGTATTACAAGGTCATGGGCTCCTATTACATTCACTTCCTTTTACTTTTATTCATAGTTATTAATATATACGATAATAATAAGGAAAAAGATATATAAGTTGTACTTCTAATTTCCATATATGAAATATATGTAAACTTTCATACATCACCTGCTGAAAGCCTACACATATAGCCTATATGAATGGCATGTAATGGCATCAGGAAGTGAATTGTTGGTAAGTACCAGGACAGTTTTCTGTGGTACTTGGGCAATATATTGTATTATTATACATCTGTCACTGTAACGCCATAACTTACAGCACGCAGTAATTTTGCGGTATCACACAGGGTATTTTAATCCTACCATATTAGGAAATGCGAATTCCAAATATGAAATGATTACGTGCATAAACGTTCTCTAATAATAAAAACAAACATGGCTGCCACAAGGGTTTGACTGGACTCCACACAAAGAAGTTTGCTGATTCTGTTCCAAACTTTTTGGATTTCGGCATTCCCATGATGTATCCTTGGAAGGAAAAGATGTATAATAATAAGGTTATTACGAGGATACCTCAAAGTATGCACTCGGACAGTACGTTGTTGCATCGACCTCCACTGCGCGTCGGTCGATACTCTCACTGTACTGTCTTCGAGTATACTTTGAGGTATCCTCGTTATAACCTCATATTATAACACATATCATATATCACATATATCAACTACAGCTGGATTGGAGAGTAACATGGGGGATGGCTCCCATATTTCTGTACTACTAGAATAGGTAGCATTATATGACACTTACGGGTTGGATATCCGTATACTGCCCTTTCAAATCAGGAAATATTTGGGGGCATATCATATTCAGCTTGTTTTGTAATAACCAGGATTTATTTAAACCATGACTTTCACTTTCACTGTTCATCACTAAGTGATCTGTTTTTTCACCAAATCTGTAAGAAACAAATCAGTATATTAACTGTAACAAATCCATGCTTGATTAAATTGTTTACTTTTTTTCAATTTTGAATTGTTTACATTACATGTTGTACATATACAAGATGTTAAAATAGACAACTGTATGAAAATGACTGAGATTCTATTCAGACAGAACGTTGATGGTGATACGTTATGGCATGTTGGTATCACAGTAATAAATTGGAATTGTAGTTAATTACTTTACTAATCGTTTTCTCATTTAGAATACTAGTCTGACAATGTGCATTTGTTTACACACTGTTCTATGACAAATAATATAAAAAGATGACCTACTCTCTTTACACAGGTTTTCTGTTAGAATATTTACCAGACTTTAAGTGCATTTGCGCTATAATGCAGTTTCCTCTAACAGGTATCTATGCTAAAATGTCTATAATGCAGCCAGTCTTGAATTGCTATAATGCAATCCTATTTCCTATCATGTGTGCATCAGAAGTTTTTTGGTCATAATGCTATAATGCAACGCATTCACACACAGTGTAATGCTAAAATGCCTATCATGGGTTATAATGTTATAATGCAATGCATTCACACACAGTGTAATGCTAAAATGCCTATCATGGGTTATAATGCTATAATGCAATGCATTCACACACAGTGTAATGCTAAAATGCCTATCATGGGTTATAATGCTATAATGCAATGCATTCACACACAGTGTAATGCTAAAATGCCTATCATGGGTTATAATGTTATAATGCAACGCATTCACACACAGTGTAATGCTAAAATGCCTATCATGGGTTATAATGCTATAATGCAATGCATTCACACACAGTGTAATGCTAAAATGCCTATCATGGGTTATAATACTATAATGCAATGCATTCACACACATTGTAATGCTAAAATGCCTATCATGGGTTATAATGCTATAATGCAACGCATTCACACACAGTGTAATGCTAAAATGCCTATCATGGGTTATAATGCTATAATGCAACGCATTCACACACAGTGTAATGCTAAAATGCCTATCATGGGTTATAATGCTATAATGCAATGCATTCACACACAGTGTAATGCTAAAATGCCTATCATGGGTTATAATGCTATAATGCAATGCATTCACACACAGTGTAATGCTAAAATGCCTATCATGGGTTATAATGCTATAATGCAATGCATTCACACACAGTGTAATGCTAAAATGCCTATCATGGGTTATAATGCTATAATGCAATGCATTCACACACAGTGTAATGCTAAAATGCCTATCATGGGTTATAATGCTATAATGCAACGCATTCACACACAGTGTAATGCTAAAATGCCTATCATGGGTTATAATACTATAATGCAATGCATTCACACACAGTGTAATGCTAAAATGCCTATCATGGGTTATAATGCTATAATGCAATGCATTCACACACAGTGTAATGCTAAAATGTCTATCATGGGTTATAATGCTATAATGCAACGCATTCACACACAGTGTAATGCTAAAATGCCTATCATGGGTTATAATGCTATAATAATGCAATGCATTCACACACAGTGTAATGCTAAAATGCCTATCATGGGTTATAATGCTATAATGCAATGCATTCACACACAGTGTAATGCTAAAATGCCTATCATGGGTTATAATGCTATAATGCAATGCATTCACACACAGTGTAATGCTAAAATGCCTATCATGGGTTATAATGCTATAATGCAATGCATTCACACACAGTGTAATGCTAAAATGCCTATCATGGGTTATAATGCTATAATGCAATGCATTCACACACAGTGTAATGCTAAAATGCCTATCATGGGTTATAATACTATAATGCAATGCATTCACACACAGTGTAATGCTAAAATGCCTATCATGGGTTATAATGCTATAATGCAATGCATTCACACACAGTGTAATGCTAAAATGCCTATCATGGGTTATAATGCTATAATGCAATGCATTCACACACAGTGTAATGCTAAAATGCCTATCATGGGTTATAATGCTATAATGCAACGCATTCACACACAGTGTAATGCTAAAATGCCTATCATGGGTTATAATGCTATAATGCAATGCATTCACACACAGTGTAATGCTAAAATGCCTATCATGGGTTATAATGCTATAATGCAACGCATTCACACACAGTGTAATGCTAAAATGCCTATCATGGGTTATAATGCTATAATGCAATGCATTCACACACAGTGTAATGCTAAAATGCCTATCATGGGTTATAATGCTATAATGCAATGCATTCACACACAGTGTAATGCTAAAATGCCTATCATGGGTTATAATGCTATAATGCAATGCATTCACACACAGTGTAATGCTAAAATGTCTATCATGGGTTATAATACTATAATAATGCAACGCATTCACACACAGTGTAATGCTAAAATGCCTATCATGGGTTATAATGCTATAATGCAACGCATTCACACACAGTGTAATGCTAAAATGCCTATCATGGGTTATAATGCTATAATGCAACGCATTCACACACAGTGTAATGCTAAAATGCCTATCATGGGTTATAATGCTATAATGCAATGCATTCACACACAGTGTAATGCTAAAATGCCTATCATGGGTTATAATGCTATAATGCAACGCATTCACACACAGTGTAATGCTAAAATGCCTATCATGGGTTATAATGCTATAATGCAATGCATTCACACACAGTGTAATGCTAAAATGCCTATCATGGGTTATAATGCTATAATGCAACGCACTAACACACAATGTAATGCTAAAATGCCTATCATGGGTTATAATGCTATAATGCAACGCATTCACACACAGTGTAATGCTAAAATGCCTATCATGGGTTATAATGCTATAATGCAATGCATTCACACACAGTGTAATGCTAAAATGCCTATCATGGGTTATAATGCTATAATGCAATGCATTCACACACAGTGTAATGCTAAAATGCCTATCATGGGTTATAATGCTATAATGCAATGCATTCACACACAGTGTAATGCTAAAATGCCTATCATGGGTTATAATGCTATAATGCAACGCACTAACACACAATGTAATGCTAAAATGCCTATCATGGGTTATAATGCTATAATAATGCAACTCATTCACACACAGTGTAATGCTAAAATGCCTATCATGGGTTATAATGCTATAATGCAATGCATTCACACACAGTGTAATGCTAAAATGCCTATCATGGGTTATAATGCTATAATGCAACGCACTAACACACAGTGTAATGCTAAAATGCCTATCATGGGTTATAATGCTATAATAATGCAACTCATTCACACACAGTGTAATGCTAAAATGCCTATCATGGGTTATAATGCTATAATGCAATGCATTCACACACAGTGTAATGCTAAAATGCCTATCATGGGTTATAATGTTATAATGCAATGCATTCACACACAGTGTAATGCTAAAAGGCCTATCATGGGTTATAATGCTATAATAATGCAACGCATTCACACACAGTGTAATGCTAAAATGCCTATCATGGGTTATAATGCTATAATGCAACGCATTCACACACAGTGTAATGCTAAAATGCCTATCATGGGTTATAATGCTATAATGCAATGCATTCACACACAGTGTAATGCTAAAATGCCTATCATGGGTTATAATGCTATAATGCAATGCATTCACACACAGTGTAATGCTAAAATGCCTATCATGGGTTATAATGCTATAATGCAATGCATTCACACACAGTGTAATGCTAAAATGCCTATCATGGGTTATAATGCTATAATGCAATGCATTCACACACAGTGTAATGCTAAAATGCCTATCATGGGTTATAATGTTATAATGCAATGCATTCACACACAGTGTAATGCTAAAAGGCCTATCATGGGTTATAATGCTATAATAATGCAACGCATTCACACACAGTGTAATGCTAAAATGCCTATCATGGGTTATAATGCTATAATGCAACGCATTCACACACAGTGTAATGCTAAAATGCCTATCATGGGTTATAATGCTATAATGCAATGCATTCACACACATTGTAATGCTAAAATGCCTATCATGGGTTATAATGCTATAATGCAATGCATTCACACACAGTGTAATGCTAAAATGCCTATCATGGGTTATAATGCTATAATGCAACGCATTCACACACAGTGTAATGCTAAAATGCCTATCATGGGTTATAATGTTATAATGCAATGCATTCACACACAGTGTAATGCTAAAATGCCTATCATGGGTTATAATGTTATAATGCAATGCATTCACACACAGTGTAATGCTAAAATGCCTATCATGGGTTATAATGCTATAATGCAATGCATTCACACACAGTGTAATGCTAAAATGCCTATCATGGGTTATAATGTTATAATGCAATGCATTCACACACAGTGTAATGCTAAAATGCCTATCATGGGTTATAATGCTATAATGCAACGCATTCACACACAGTGTAATGCTAAAATGCCTATCATGGGTTATAATGCTATAATGCAACGCACTCACACACAGTGTAATGCTAAAATGCCTATCATGGGTTATAATGCTATAATGCAACGCATTCACACACAGTGTAATGCTAAAATGCCTATCATGGGTTATAATGTTATAATGCAATGCATTCACACACAGTGTAATGCTAAAATGCCTATCATGGGTTATAATGCTATAATGCAATGCATTCACACACAGTGTAATGCTAAAATGCCTATCATGAGTTATAATGCTATAATGCAATGCATTCACACACAGTGTAATGCTAAAATGCCTATCATGGGTTATAATGTTATAATGCAATGCATTCACACACAGTGTAATGCTAAAATGCCTATCATGGGTTATAATGTTATAATGCAATGCATTCACACACAGTGTAATGCTAAAATGCCTATCATGGGTTATAATGCTATAATGCAATGCATTCACACACAGTGTAATGCTAAAATGCCTATCATGGGTTATAATGCTATAATGCAACGCATTCACACACAGTGTAATGCTAAAATGCCTATCATGGGTTATAATGCTATAATAATGCAACGCATTCACACACAGTGTAATGCTAAAATGCCTATCATGGGTTATAATGTTATAATGCAACGCATTCACACACAGTGTAATGCTAAAATGCCTATCATGGGTTATAATGCTATAATGCAACGCATTCACACACAGTGTAATGCTAAAATGTCTATCATGGGTTATAATACTATAATAATGCAACGCATTCACACACAGTGTAATGCTAAAATGTCTATCATGGGTTATAATACTATAATGCAACGCATTCACACACAGTGTAATGCTAAAATGTCTATCATGGGTTATAATACTATAATAATGCAACGCATTCACACACAGTGTAATGCTAAAATGCCTATCATGGGTTATAATGCTATAATGCAACGCATTCACACACAGTGTAATGCTAAAATGCCTATCATGGGTTATAATGCTATAATGCAATGCATTCATACACAGTGTAATGCTAAAATGCCTATCATGGGTTATAATGCTATAATGCAATGCATTCACACACAGTGTAATGCTAAAATGCCTATCATGGGTTATAATGTTATAATGCAATGCATTCACACACAGTGTAATGCTAAAATGCCTATCATGGGTTATAATGCTATAATGCAATGCATTCACACACAGTGTAATGCTAAAATGCCTATCATGGGTTATAATGCTATAATGCAATGCATTCACACACAGTGTAATGCTAAAATGCCTATCATGGGTTATAATGCTATAATAATGCAACGCATTCACACACAGTGTAATGCTAAAATGTCTATCATGGGTTATAATACTATAATGCAACTCATTCACACACAGTGTAATGCTAAAATGCCTATCATGGGTTATAATGCTATAATGCAACGCATTCACACACAGTGTAATGCTAAAATGCCTATCATGGGTTATAATGTTATAATGCAATGCATTCACACACAGTGTAATGCTAAAATGCCTATCATGGGTTATAATGTTATAATGCAATGCATTCACACACAGTGTAATGCTAAAATGCCTATCATGGGTTATAATGCTATAATAATGCAACGCATTCACACACAGTGTAATGCTAAAATGTCTATCATGGGTTATAATACTATAATGCAACTCATTCACACACAGTGTAATGCTAAAATGCCTATCATGGGTTATAATGCTATAATAATGCAACGCATTCACACACAGTGTAATGCTAAAATGCCTATCATGGGTTATAATGCTATAATAATGCAATGCATTCACACACAGTGTAATGCTAAAATGCCTATCATGGGTTATAATGCTATAATGCAACGCATTCACACACAGTGTAATGCTAAAATGCCTATCATGGGTTATAATACTATAATGCAATGCATTCACACACAGTGTAATGCTAAAATGCCTATCATGGGTTATAATGCTATAATAATGCAATGCATTCACACACAGTGTAATGCTAAAATGCCTATCATGGGTTATAATGCTATAATGCAACGCATTCACACACAGTGTAATGCTAAAATGCCTATCATGGGTTATAATGCTATAATGCAACGCATTCACACACAGTGTAATGCTAAAATGCCTATCATGGGTTATAATACTATAATGCAATGCATTCACACACAGTGTAATGCTAAAATGCCTATCATGGGTTATAATGCTATAATGCAATGCATTCACACACAGTGTAATGCTAAAATGCCTATCATGGGTTATAATGCTATAATGCAATGCATTCACACACAGTGTAATGCTAAAATGCCTATCATGGGTTATAATGCTATAATGCAATGCATTCACACACAGTGTAATGCTAAAATGCCTATCATGGGTTATAATGCTATAATGCAACGCATTCACACACAGTGTAATGCTAAAATGCCTATCATGGGTTATAATGCTATAATGCAACTCATTCACACACAGTGTAATGCTAAAATGCCTATCATGGGTTATAATGCTATAATAATGCAATGCATTCACACACAGTGTAATGCTAAAATGCCTATCATGGGTTATAATGTTATAATGCAACGCATTCACACACAGTGTAATGCTAAAAGGCCTATCATGGGTTATAATGCTATAATAATGCAACGCATTCACACACAGTGTAATGCTAAAATGTCTATCATGGGTTATAATACTATAATGCAACTCATTCACACACAGTGTAATGCTAAAATGCCTATCATGGGTTATAATGCTATAATAATGCAACTCATTCACACACAGTGTAATGCTAAAATGCCTATCATGGGTTATAATGCTATAATAATGCAATGCATTCACACACAGTGTAATGCTAAAATGCCTATCATGGGTTATAATGTTATAATGCAATGCATTCACACACAGTGTAATGCTAAAATGCCTATCATGGGTTATAATGCTATAATAATGCAACGCATTCACACACAGTGTAATGCTAAAATGTCTATCATGGGTTATAATGCTATAATAATGCAACGCATTCACACACAGTGTAATGCTAAAATGCCTATCATGGGTTATAATGCTATAATGCAACGCATTCACACACAGTGTAATGCTAAAATGCCTATCATGGGTTATAATGCTATAATGCAACGCATTCACACACAGTGTAATGCTAAAATGCCTATCATGGGTTATAATGCTATAATGCAATGCATTCACACACAGTGTAATGCTAAAATGCCTATCATGGGTTATAATGCTATAATGCAATGCATTCACACACAGTGTAATGCTAAAATGCCTATCATGGGTTATAATGTTATAATGCAATGCATTCACACACAGTGTAATGCTAAAATGCCTATCATGGGTTATAATGCTATAATGCAATGCATTCACACACAGTGTAATGCTAAAATGCCTATCATGGGTTATAATGCTATAATGCAATGCATTCACACACAGTGTAATGCTAAAATGCCTATCATGGGTTATAATGCTATAATGCAATGCATTCACACACAGTGTAATGCTAAAATGCCTATCATGGGTTATAATGCAATGCATTCACACACATTGTAATGCTAAAATGCCTATCATGGGTTATAATGCTATAATGCAACGCATTCACACACAGTGTAATGCTAAAATGCCTATCATGGGTTATAATGCTATAATGCAATGCATTCACACACAGTGTAATGCTAAAATGCCTATCATGGGTTATAATGCTATAATGCAATGCATTCACACACATTGTAATGCTAAAATGCCTATCATGGGTTATAATGCTATAATGCAACGCATTCACACACAGTGTAATGCTAAAATGCCTATCATGGGTTATAATGCTATAATGCAATGCATTCACACACAGTGTAATGCTAAAATGCCTATCATGGGTTATAATGCTATAATGCAACGCATTCACACACAGTGTAATGCTAAAATGCCTATCATGGGTTATAATGCTATAATGCAATGCATTCACACACAGTGTAATGCTAAAATGCCTATCATGGGTTATAATGCTATAATGCAATGCATTCACACACAGTGTAATGCTAAAATGCCTATCATGGGTTATAATGTTATAATGCAATGCATTCACACACATTGTAATGCTAAAATGCCTATCATGGGTTATAATGCTATAATGCAATGCATTCACACACAGTGTAATGCTAAAATGCCTATCATGGGTTATAATGCTATAATGCAATGCATTCACACACAGTGTAATGCTAAAATGCCTATCATGGGTTATAATGTTATAATGCAACGCATTCACACACAGTGTAATGCTAAAATGCCTATCATGGGTTATAATGCTATAATGCAATGCATTCACACACAGTGTAATGCTAAAATGCCTATCATGGGTTATAATGCTATAATGCAATGCATTCACACACAGTGTAATGCTAAAATGCCTATCATGGGTTATAATGCTATAATGCAATGCATTCACACACAGTGTAATGCTAAAATGCCTATCATGGGTTATAATGCTATAATGCAATGCATTCACACACAGTGTAATGCTAAAATGCCTATCATGGGTTATAATGTTATAATGCAATGCATTCACACACATTGTAATGCTAAAATGCCTATCATGGGTTATAATGCTATAATGCAATGCATTCACACACAGTGTAATGCTAAAATGCCTATCATGGGTTATAATGCTATAATGCAATGCATTCACACACATTGTAATGCTAAAATGCCTATCATGGGTTATAATGCTATAATGCAATGCATTCACACACAGTGTAATGCTAAAATGCCTATCATGGGTTATAATGCTATAATGCAACGCATTCACACACAGTGTAATGCTAAAATGCCTATCATGGGTTATAATGCTATAATGCAATGCATTCACACACAGTGTAATGCTAAAATGCCTATCATGGGTTATAATGCTATAATGCAATGCATTCACACACAGTGTAATGCTAAAATGCCTATCATGGGTTATAATGCTATAATAATGCAACTCATTCACACACAGTGTAATGCTAAAATGCCTATCATGGGTTATAATGCTATGATGCAATGCATTCACACACAGTGTAATGCTAAAATGCCTATCATGGGTTATAATGTTATAATGCAATGCATTCACACACAGTGTAATGCTAAAATGCCTATCATGAGTTATAATGCTATAATGCAATGCATTCACACACAGTGTAATGCTAAAATGCCTATCATGGGTTATAATGCTATAATGCAACGCATTCACACACAGTGTAATGCTAAAATGCCTATCATGGGTTATAATGCTATAATGCAATGCATTCACACACAGTGTAATGCTAAAATGCCTATCATGGGTTATAATACTATAATAATGCAATGCATTCACACACAGTGTAATGCTAAAATGCCTATCATGGGTTATAATGCTATAATGCAATGCATTCACACACAGTGTAATGCTAAAATGCCTATCATGGGTTATAATGTTATAATGCAATGCATTCACACACAGTGTAATGCTAAAATGCCTATCATGAGTTATAATGCTATAATGCAATGCATTCACACACAGTGTAATGCTAAAATGCCTATCATGGGTTATAATGCTATAATGCAATGCATTCACACACATTGTAATGCTAAAATGCCTATCATGGGTTATAATGCTATAATGCAACGCATTCACACACAGTGTAATGCTAAAATGCCTATCATGGGTTATAATACTATAATGCAACGCATTCACACACAGTGTAATGCTAAAATGCCTATCATGGGTTATAATGCTATAATGCAACGCATTCACACACAGTGTAATGCTAAAATGCCTATCATGGGTTATAATACTATAATGCAACGCATTCACACACAGTGTAATGCTAAAATGCCTATCATGGGTTATAATGCTATAATGCAACGCATTCACACACAGTGTAATGCTAAAATGCCTATCATGGGTTATAATGCTATAATGCAATGCATTCACACACAGTGTAATGCTAAAATGCCTATCATGGGTTATAATACTATAATGCAACGCATTCACACACAGTGTAATGCTAAAATGCCTATCATGGGTTATAATGCTATAATGCAATGCATTCACACACAGTGTAATGCTAAAATGCCTATCATGGGTTATAATGCTATAATGCAATGCATTCACACACAGTGTAATGCTAAAATGCCTATCATGGGTTATAATGCTATAATGCAACGCATTCACACACAGTGTAATGCTAAAATGCCTATCATGGGTTATAATGCTATAATGCAATGCATTCACACACAGTGTAATGCTAAAATGCCTATCATGGGTTATAATGCTATAATGCAACGCATTCACACACAGTGTAATGCTAAAATGCCTATCATGGGTTATAATGCTATAATGCAACGCATTCACACACAGTGTAATGCTAAAATGTCTATCATGGGTTATAATACTATAATGCAACGCATTCACACACAGTGTAATGCTAAAATGCCTATCATGGGTTATAATGCTATAATGCAATGCATTCACACACAGTGTAATGCTAAAATGCCTATCATGGGTTATAATGCTATAATGCAACGCATTCACACACAGTGTAATGCTAAAATGCCTATCATGGGTTATAATGCTATAATGCAATGCATTCACACACAGTGTAATGCTAAAATGCCTATCATGGGTTATAATGCTATAATGCAATGCATTCACACACAGTGTAATGCTAAAATGCCTATCATGGGTTATAATGTTATAATGCAATGCATTCACACACATTGTAATGCTAAAATGCCTATCATGGGTTATAATGCTATAATGCAATGCATTCACACACAGTGTAATGCTAAAATGCCTATCATGGGTTATAATGCTATAATGCAATGCATTCACACACAGTGTAATGCTAAAATGCCTATCATGGGTTATAATGTTATAATGCAACGCATTCACACACAGTGTAATGCTAAAATGCCTATCATGGGTTATAATGCTATAATGCAATGCATTCACACACAGTGTAATGCTAAAATGCCTATCATGGGTTATAATGCTATAATGCAATGCATTCACACACAGTGTAATGCTAAAATGCCTATCATGGGTTATAATGCTATAATGCAATGCATTCACACACAGTGTAATGCTAAAATGCCTATCATGGGTTATAATGCTATAATGCAATGCATTCACACACAGTGTAATGCTAAAATGCCTATCATGGGTTATAATGTTATAATGCAATGCATTCACACACATTGTAATGCTAAAATGCCTATCATGGGTTATAATGCTATAATGCAATGCATTCACACACAGTGTAATGCTAAAATGCCTATCATGGGTTATAATGCTATAATGCAATGCATTCACACACATTGTAATGCTAAAATGCCTATCATGGGTTATAATGCTATAATGCAATGCATTCACACACAGTGTAATGCTAAAATGCCTATCATGGGTTATAATGCTATAATGCAACGCATTCACACACAGTGTAATGCTAAAATGCCTATCATGGGTTATAATGCTATAATGCAATGCATTCACACACAGTGTAATGCTAAAATGCCTATCATGGGTTATAATGCTATAATGCAATGCATTCACACACAGTGTAATGCTAAAATGCCTATCATGGGTTATAATGCTATAATAATGCAACTCATTCACACACAGTGTAATGCTAAAATGCCTATCATGGGTTATAATGCTATGATGCAATGCATTCACACACAGTGTAATGCTAAAATGCCTATCATGGGTTATAATGTTATAATGCAATGCATTCACACACAGTGTAATGCTAAAATGCCTATCATGAGTTATAATGCTATAATGCAATGCATTCACACACAGTGTAATGCTAAAATGCCTATCATGGGTTATAATGCTATAATGCAACGCATTCACACACAGTGTAATGCTAAAATGCCTATCATGGGTTATAATGCTATAATGCAATGCATTCACACACAGTGTAATGCTAAAATGCCTATCATGGGTTATAATACTATAATAATGCAATGCATTCACACACAGTGTAATGCTAAAATGCCTATCATGGGTTATAATGCTATAATGCAATGCATTCACACACAGTGTAATGCTAAAATGCCTATCATGGGTTATAATGTTATAATGCAATGCATTCACACACAGTGTAATGCTAAAATGCCTATCATGAGTTATAATGCTATAATGCAATGCATTCACACACAGTGTAATGCTAAAATGCCTATCATGGGTTATAATGCTATAATGCAATGCATTCACACACATTGTAATGCTAAAATGCCTATCATGGGTTATAATGCTATAATGCAACGCATTCACACACAGTGTAATGCTAAAATGCCTATCATGGGTTATAATACTATAATGCAACGCATTCACACACAGTGTAATGCTAAAATGCCTATCATGGGTTATAATGCTATAATGCAACGCATTCACACACAGTGTAATGCTAAAATGCCTATCATGGGTTATAATACTATAATGCAACGCATTCACACACAGTGTAATGCTAAAATGCCTATCATGGGTTATAATGCTATAATGCAACGCATTCACACACAGTGTAATGCTAAAATGCCTATCATGGGTTATAATGCTATAATGCAATGCATTCACACACAGTGTAATGCTAAAATGCCTATCATGGGTTATAATACTATAATGCAACGCATTCACACACAGTGTAATGCTAAAATGCCTATCATGGGTTATAATGCTATAATGCAATGCATTCACACACAGTGTAATGCTAAAATGCCTATCATGGGTTATAATGCTATAATGCAATGCATTCACACACAGTGTAATGCTAAAATGCCTATCATGGGTTATAATGCTATAATGCAACGCATTCACACACAGTGTAATGCTAAAATGCCTATCATGGGTTATAATGCTATAATGCAATGCATTCACACACAGTGTAATGCTAAAATGCCTATCATGGGTTATAATGCTATAATGCAACGCATTCACACACAGTGTAATGCTAAAATGCCTATCATGGGTTATAATGCTATAATGCAACGCATTCACACACAGTGTAATGCTAAAATGCCTATCATGGGTTATAATGCTATAATGCAACGCATTCACACACAGTGTAATGCTAAAATGTCTATCATGGGTTATAATACTATAATAATGCAACGCATTCACACACAGTGTAATGCTAAAATGCCTATCATGGGTTATAATGCTATAATGCAACGCATTCACACACAGTGTAATGCTAAAATGCCTATCATGGGTTATAATGCTATAATGCAACGCATTCACACACAGTGTAATGCTAAAATGCCTATCATGGGTTATAATGCTATAATGCAATGCATTCACACACAGTGTAATGCTAAAATGCCTATCATGGGTTATAATGCTATAATGCAACGCATTCACACACAGTGTAATGCTAAAATGCCTATCATGGGTTATAATGCTATAATGCAATGCATTCACACACAGTGTAATGCTAAAATGCCTATCATGGGTTATAATGCTATAATGCAACGCATTCACACACAGTGTAATGCTAAAATGCCTATCATGGGTTATAATGCTATAATGCAACGCATTCACACACAGTGTAATGCTAAAATGCCTATCATGGGTTATAATGCTATAATGCAATGCATTCACACACAGTGTAATGCTAAAATGCCTATCATGGGTTATAATGCTATAATGCAACGCATTCACACACAGTGTAATGCTAAAATGCCTATCATGGGTTATAATGCTATAATGCAATGCATTCACACACAGTGTAATGCTAAAATGCCTATCATGGGTTATAATGCTATAATGCAATGCATTCACACACAGTGTAATGCTAAAATGCCTATCATGGGTTATAATGCTATAATGCAATGCATTCACACACAGTGTAATGCTAAAATGCCTATCATGGGTTATAATGCTATAATGCAATGCATTCACACACAGTGTAATGCTAAAATGCCTATCATGGGTTATAATGCTATAATGCAACGCATTCACACACAGTGTAATGCTAAAATGCCTATCATGGGTTATAATGCTATAATGCAACGCATTCACACACAGTGTAATGCTAAAATGCCTATCATGGGTTATAATGTTATAATGCAATGCATTCACACACAGTGTAATGCTAAAATGCCTATCATGGGTTATAATGCTATAATGCAATGCATTCACACACAGTGTAATGCTAAAATGCCTATCATGGGTTATAATGCTATAATGCAATGCATTCACACACAGTGTAATGCTAAAATGCCTATCATGGGTTATAATGCTATAATGCAACTCATTCACACACAGTGTAATGCTAAAATGCCTATCATGGGTTATAATGCTATAATGCAATGCATTCACACACAGTGTAATGCTAAAATGCCTATCATGGGTTATAATGCTATAATGCAACGCATTCACACACAGTGTAATGCTAAAATGCCTATCATGGGTTATAATGCTATAATGCAATGCATTCACACACAGTGTAATGCTAAAATGCCTATCATGGGTTATAATGCTATAATGCAATGCATTCACACACAGTGTAATGCTAAAATGCCTATCATGGGTTATAATGCTATAATGCAATGCATTCACACACAGTGTAATGCTAAAATGCCTATCATGAGTTATAATGCTATAATGCAATGCATTCACACACAGTGTAATGCTAAAATGCCTATCATGGGTTATAATGCTATAATGCAATGCATTCACACACAGTGTAATGCTAAAATGCCTATCATGGGTTATAATGCTATAATGCAATGCATTCACACACAGTGTAATGCTAAAATGCCTATCATGAGTTATAATGCTATAATGCAATGCA
The DNA here is from genome assembly GCF_978046115.1 of Saccoglossus kowalevskii. Taxonomy (NCBI): domain Eukaryota; kingdom Metazoa; phylum Hemichordata; class Enteropneusta; family Harrimaniidae; genus Saccoglossus; species Saccoglossus kowalevskii. The sequence continues at coordinate 25,150,445 of NC_140641.1, forward strand.
TTCACACACAGTGTAATGCTAAAATGCCTATCATGGGTTATAATGCTATAATGCAATGCATTCACACACAGTGTAATGCTAAAATGCCTATCATGGGTTATAATGCTATAATGCAATGCATTCACACACAGTGTAATGCTAAAATGCCTATCATGGGTTATAATGCTATAATGCAATGCATTCACACACAGTGTAATGCTAAAATGCCTATCATGGGTTATAATGCTATAATGCAATGCATTCACACACAGTGTAATGCTAAAATGCCTATCATGGGTTATAATGCTATAATGCAATGCATTCACACACAGTGTAATGCTAAAATGCCTATCATGGGTTATAATGCTATAATGCAATGCATTCACACACAGTGTAATGCTAAAATGCCTATCATGGGTTATAATGCTATAATGCAACGCATTCACACACAGTGTAATGCTAAAATGCCTATCATGGGTTATAATGCTATAATGCAATGCATTCACACACAGTGTAATGCTAAAATGCCTATCATGGGTTATAATGCTATAATGCAATGCATTCACACACAGTGTAATGCTAAAATGCCTATCATGGGTTATAATGCTATAATGCAATGCATTCACACACAGTGTAATGCTAAAATGCCTATCATGGGTTATAATGCTATAATGCAACGCATTCACACACAGTGTAATGCTAAAATGCCTATCATGGGTTATAATGCTATAATGCAATGCATTCACACACAGTGTAATGCTAAAATGCCTATCATGGGTTATAATGCTATAATGCAATGCATTCACACACAGTGTAATGCTAAAATGCCTATCATGGGTTATAATGCTATAATGCAATGCATTCACACACAGTGTAATGCTAAAATGCCTATCATGGGTTATAATGCTATAATGCAACGCATTCACACACAGTGTAATGCTAAAATGCCTATCATGGGTTATAATGCTATAATGCAATGCATTCACACACAGTGTAATGCTAAAATGCCTATCATGGGTTATAATGCTATAATGCAATGCATTCACACACAGTGTAATGCTAAAATGCCTATCATGGGTTATAATGCTATAATGCAATGCATTCACACACAGTGTAATGCTAAAATGCCTATCATGGGTTATAATGCTATAATGCAATGCATTCACACACAGTGTAATGCTAAAATGCCTATCATGGGTTATAATACTATAATGCAATGCATTCACACACAGTGTAATGCTAAAATGCCTATCATGGGTTATAATGCTATAATGCAATGCATTCACACACAGTGTAATGCTAAAATGCCTATCATGGGTTATAATGCTATAATGCAATGCATTCACACACAGTGTAATGCTAAAATGCCTATCATGGGTTATAATGCTATAATGCAATGCATTCACACACAGTGTAATGCTAAAATGCCTATCATGGGTTATAATGCTATAATGCAATGCATTCACACACAGTGTAATGCTAAAATGCCTATCATGGGTTATAATGCTATAATGCAATGCATTCACACACAGTGTAATGCTAAAATGCCTATCATGGGTTATAATGCTATAATGCAATGCATTCACACACAGTGTAATGCTAAAATGCCTATCATGGGTTATAATGCTATAATGCAATGCATTCACACACAGTGTAATGCTAAAATGCCTATCATGGGTTATAATGCTATAATGCAATGCATTCACGCACAGTGTAATGCTAAAATGCCTATCATGGGTTATAATGCTATAATGCAATGCATTCACACACAGTGTAATGCTAAAATGCCTATCATGGGTTATAATGCTATAATGCAATGCATTCACACACAGTGTAATGCTAAAATGCCTATCATGGGTTATAATGTTATAATGCAATGCATTCACACACAGTGTAATGCTAAAATGCCTATCATGGGTTATAATGCTATAATGCAATGCATTCACACACAGTGTAATGCTAAAATGCCTATCATGGGTTATAATGCTATAATGCAATGCATTCACACACAGTGTAATGCTAAAATGCCTATCATGGGTTATAATGCTATAATGCAATGCATTCACACACAGTGTAATGCTAAAATGCCTATCATGGGTTATAATGCTATAATAATGCAACTCATTCACACACAGTGTAATGCTAAAATGCCTATCATGGGTTATAATGCTATAATGCAATGCATTCACACACAGTGTAATGCTAAAATGCCTATCATGGGTTATAATGCTATAATGCAATGCATTCACACACAGTGTAATGCTAAAATGCCTATCATGGGTTATAATGCTATAATGCAATGCATTCACACACAGTGTAATGCTAAAATGCCTATCATGGGTTATAATGCTATAATGCAATGCATTCACACACAGTGTAATGCTAAAATGCCTATCATGGGTTATAATGCTATAATGCAATGCATTCACAGACAGTGTAATGCTAAAATGCCTATCATGGGTTATAATGCTATAATGCAATGCATTCACACACAGTGTAATGCTAAAATGCCTATCATGGGTTATAATGCTATAATGCAATGCATTCACACACAGTCTAATGCTAAAATGCCTATCATGGGTTATAATGCTATAATGCAATGCATTCACACACAGTCTAATGCTAAAATGCCTATCATGGGTTATAATGCTATAATGCAATGCATTCACACACAGTGTAATGCTAAAATGCCTATCATGGGTTATAATGCTATAATGCAATGCATTCACACACAGTGTAATGCTAAAATGCCTATCATGGGTTATAATGCTAAATTAACCACAGTTGGACATTTGTTTTGAGATGACCTGTTACCTGGCTATTGGTCAGAATGTCCTCAGACAAAGTGGAGCCAGTTTGTGCGATTCCTTGCATAATCAGCCATCTTGTACCGTTATGTGTAAAGTATGACTAGCGCACAGACGCAAAATTATTACTTGTACTGGGTAGTCTTTATTTTCTGACTACATCCAAATAAGGACTTAAAATTATGGTAACCAAACAATTAAACAAGCAGCCTCTCGGCTGAGATAGCTCCACTGTTAGCAATGCACATTTCAATTAAAGAACTGAAGATATCATTAGAAAATGAACAATATGTATAGTATCAAAACGATCAGACTGTTTTCAACAAGATGTGGAAAATATCACTTTTTACCAAAAATTACAAAAATATTCACCAAAATTAGAGAATTAAAGATATCATTACAAAATGAACAAATCTGAGAGAGGTCCGCATGTAGTACCTATATATGTAATATCAAAGCAATTGGACTTGCGGTTTTCAACAAGAAGTCGAAAATATCACTTTTTACCAAAAATTACAAAAATATTCATCAAAATTAGAGAATTAAAGATATCATCATGAAATGAACAAATCTGAGAGAGGTCCACATGTAGTACCTATATATGTAATATCAAAGCAATTGGACTTGCGGTTTTCAACAAGAAGTCGAAAATATCACTTTTTACCAAAAATTACAAAAATATTCACCGAAATTAGAGAATTAAAGATATCATTACAAAATGAACAAATCTGAGAGAGGTCCGCATGTAGTACCTATATATGTAATATCAAAGCAATTGGACTTGCGGTTTTCAACAAGAAGTCGAAAATATCACTTTTTACCAAAAATTACAAAAATATTCACCAAAATTAGAGAATTGAAGATATCATCATGAAATGAACAAATCTGAGAGAGGTGCACATGTAGTACCTATATATGTAATATCAAAGCAATTGGACTTGCGGTTTTCAACAAGAAGTCGAAAATATCACTTTTTACCAAAAATGACAAAAATATTCACCAAAATTAGAGAATTAATCTTGCATTTGACTGTATTCTGACTTGTGGAAATCAATGATGACACATTTCACTTTATTTGTCAAAAATAAGTAGTATTTCCCAAAGCCTGGCATGGTAAATGAAAGATGTATTTTGGAAAATTGTTCGAGGGTGGTAACTTGGTTACAATGTTGGACGTAATGCATTGCACATATGTAAACTTTAAATTAGCTTGAACTGGCTTAATATACCGTATTACCCCGGGCACGCGCCCCTCCCTGGGCAAGCGCCCACCCCCCCCCCTATTTTCACAAAAGTTACATGTTGGGGACATCCTCGGTTAAACGCCCATGGTGATTTTTAGCCAAGAATGGGATCAACAATAAAGTATTATTTGTCAAAAACGAACGCGTTTGATTTATTTAAATAGTGTGTTTGTTATGGTAGTTCTTTTTTGGGAGTGTGCGGTGGCCCTTAAAAGGGCCGTTTTGTTTGTGTTTTTACGTAAAAACTCATTGGAACTTAACGGCGTGAGATGAACCACGGAGCATGTGGCGCATACGTTCTGCTTTCTCTTCATTCACGTAGAGGTCAAAATACGCGTTCTATTTTTACGCGTTAAGTTTGGCTCTTCCGTTTCACCCCCTCCGGAATGTTCTACTTTCGCAGCCTAATCGCAGGTTTTTCAAAAGACATCGAAAAAAACACAAGAATTAGTAGAAATGTTCCTGTTTTGGGCGGATTATGTCTTTATTACAAAAATGCTGAAAAACCGTGAGTTTTTGCCTTAGTTATTTTTTTATTGGCGAAAAACTGCGAACTCGGCAAATTTGGTTGCACAACTTTCGCTTCCCTTTATCATATACACCCAGCCAGCGACACCGGTGCCAGCTGACTGCGAACGGGAGCTAGCACTTTTGAGACATCACGTCGTAAACTTGCTACTTTCTTTCCATCCTTCATCACAGCTATGGCATTACGGTCATGTGGATTATTTTTCTGTCGTTGAAGAAAAAACATTTTGCCGACCTCAAGCCCATTACGATAACCATAAAGAGGCATGCCGACGATGGGAACTTGTTGCATCATTGTTATTTTTGTGCCGTGTGTGGGTGCGTGAATACATCATGTTAATGAGGTCGACCGGAGTTTATTTTCAGTCTGTTTTTTTATGTATCGCCATTTGAATATGTTTATGTATTCACAATAGTTTGTAAACATTTCACATCAGTAATAAAAGGTTTATTTGTTTCATAACCCTGTCTGCTATTCTTCAGTAATTACGATGCGATGTATCAATACGTGCGTGAACAAAATTATGCTAATGAGGTCATCGCCATCTTGGATTACAAGCGGTAGTTTTTTCCGGCCGTTTCGACTTGCACTGATCCCGGTTACTAACAATGTAACCGTGCATTGATTACAATACTTACCATACTTTGTAGCCAATTTCAGTGAGTAGTACAATTTCATTCGCTGACATAAAACAAGCTTTATTCTTGAAATTCGACCCTGTGTCTTAGTGTTCCCACAGTTCTTGACCGAGTGCTCACGTTTATTGAAACCTCGCATAAATCAAGAAATAAGTACGTGTACACAGTGTACGAAAGCATTCCTTTATTTGACCTTATCATACGATCACAAAAACAACCTTTTAAAATCTTTTTTGGGGTGGTCCTCGGGTAAGCGCCCACCCCCAATTTTTCACGATTTTGTATGATCAGGCCCCTGGGCGCGTGCCCGGGGTAATACGGTATATACAATATTGACTGTCATACCTTTTCATCCATGCCTGGTATCTACTAGTACTGAGTATTTCTGGAGGTGTTAGATGCACTACCAATGATACTGGCTGTTCTACATCATCTTTTAGGTATTCATTCAGTTTAGTACTAGACTCAAGACTATCCAGATAATCCTCAGTTGGACATTCCAGAACTGAAATATGAACACAATATTTACATGTCACCACTGTGCATGAGCAAAAAACGTACACTGAAGTCTAAGAATTGATTTTATACCCACCTATAAATACAGGACCAATAACAACAGGTGTTAAAACATCTGCTGGATGTACCTGCAAATACAATCATAAAATGCTGAATTCAAATATGATACAACATGTAATTAAATAGAGTAAAATATGATTGTGCATTAAAATTAAAATTTTAGGATGAGTTCACCTCTTTGCCGTCGGGTGTCAATACTGTTTTACCTCTCTTCAGTTCTCCATATAAGGGACCACTGTCAACAAAACATGAAAACATTGAAAGTAATTTATTCCTACATTTCTTTACCATATTACAGCATGTACCGGTACGGTAGTTGTTTACAGTGTTGTAAATGTTACATTTTGATTCAATCTGAGATACATTTAAATGTATAATAAGAAATGTATTGCCGAAGTAATCAACGTACAAGTAGAATTAATTTATGGGACTGATAGACAAAATTTCTATTGAAACAAAACATTTCCCTTTAAATTTTAAATTGGAATACCAGTATATCACTTTTTATCTTCAAGAAGAAGAAAAATTACCATGAAAGAAAATTTACTTACGGCTTCAAGCCCAACGATATGGCTTTGTTTACAAGTATATTCCCTGGCTTATTGTGCATCTGGAAAAAACAAGTAGATCCAAAATGCAAAATTAAAATAAAACAATATTCATCAAAAATGTTAGTGTATTCACAACATTGAATGCTCAAAGTTGTGTTTATGCATATTAATGAGGTCATGTCACAACATGAGAGAATGGCAAAAATCGCAAAAGATATAGGGGAATCATATGGCATCACCATGTATATTTTTTATAAAGGTGCACTATTACCTTGAAAATGTATGCAATAGACACGTCACCAATTGGACCTGACTTTCTTCGTTTCCGTTTCCGTGCTTATGAAGGTAAGAAAAAGAATTTCCAGTTTAAAATTTCATAATGCAATACATTTCACTTCTACTGAAATTGAAAACCATTTTAAATAGTGTGATGAATTGCATATAATAGTAATATTTATAAGTAACTTACGAGGTTCTATACTTTGCCCTTGTTCTTGAAGTACTTCCATATCTTGAATTATGCTGCCAAGTGGAGACTCAGGAACAGACTCTGAACTCTGAACTTTGCCTACAGTCAATTAAACCTAGTCATTAATAATAACATCCTAGTTTGTGCTTTTTTTTTATCTATGTTTTTTTAAATACACATTTTATTCATACAAGGTAATATTTATTTTAATTTAATATTTATTTGCTAGTAGTTTTTGAAAATTTTGTTACTCGTGAAAGCTTACATGCATACATTGGTGTTCATCTATGATTAAACGTAAGTGATTTCCATATATTAAATATACTGTAAAATACTTAATTTTTGCATGTACATGTAATTTATTTTCGCTGAACGGATGATTCAGATAAAATAAAATTCGGTGAATATACCTTTCTTCCTATATTTTACATTCAACTCATCAAAAATCAGTGAAAATAAATTCCATACAAAACATTCAACATTTTTAGGTCATTGGAAGATACATGTATCAAAAGGAGTCACTGGTGGTAAGTCGCGCCCAGGTCAAACCTCATACTTGTGATTTCCATTAGAAGAGCGCATTGGATTGTTGGAAAATCAATGTCTATCAACACAAATTTTTAATATGCACAGTGAGACGACCACCACCCTTTTAGTTTGTGTTATAGTCAATAAATGTATTACATAATACTTTAACATAACAAACCCGGACAATGGTACTATACTCGAACCTCATGGTGTTAAACATAACTACGGTACTTCGATATTATCCTGGTATTTCTGAATCATAAACATACAATCTAGTAAGAGAATTTCCACCAGATTATTTGCATATACATGTCCAACTAAATATTTTGCTGAATGTCAAATTCTGTTGTGAAAATGTATTAATCTCTCAGAATCACCTGAACCAATCAATCAAGATTTAACTCACCAAAGAGTGGCACAGCATCAATGTTAAAAGTTTTGTCATTCATTGGAAGATCAAGATAAGTTTTAAAATCTGTGATTAAATGAAAAAAAAAATAAAACAGTAAAATTATTTCAGCCTGAACTGGTACCTTAATGACAGTAACATTTTAGAAGCTACAGCAATTTTCCTATTATAAGTGCATCTCCAATAGAAGCCCATATACCGCAACTTCAGGTCACATAGTTTGTACATGTATACTGAATCACTATAATACGAGGTTATTACAAGGATACCTCAAAGTATGCACGAAGACAGTACAGTGGAGGTCAATGCGATGGTGTACTGTCGAAGTGCATACTCTGAGGAATCCTCGTAATATTGTAAAGGGGGTAGTTATTCACTGGGTTTTAATTTAGCTTATTTCGCTGACTGGAAAATGCGCTAAATTAAAACCCAGTGAATATGTAAAATTTAGCATAGAACACATTATCTAAATGACGAAACCGTGAATTTAAAACCCACTGAATATGCCTGAAATGGTAAATCAGTGAAATTTAAACCCAGTGAAAATTAGTCATTTTACAGTAACCTTATTATTATACATCTTTTCCTTCCAAGGATACATCATGGGAATGCCGAAATCCAAAATGATTAGAACAGAATCAGCAAACTTCTTTGTGTGGAGTCCGGTCAAACCCTGGTGGCAGCTATATTTGTTTTTATTATTAGAGGACGCTTACATGCGTAATCATTCCTTATTTGGAATTTGCATATCCTAATATGGTAGGATGAAAATACCCATAAAATACTGCAAAATTACGACACTCTGTAACTTATGGCGTTACGGCGACAGATGTATAATAATATTGGTTTTTTCGATCATAGAAATACTGAAACACACTGTAATTTACAAAAGTGTACGTGCTAATATTAGAGCAAATGCAGTATATGCCAACTTAATTTTTCCTATATAAAATAATTTTGTGCGAAATAGAGATTTCCCTATTTCAACATTCATTTAAACTGAGCTCCACAAAACTCAGATAACCACCCCTGCCATCATTTTGTTACATACATTGTATTATTATTATTTTCTGGGTTTTCTGGTAACGTATTTACCATAGTTGTGTAACAAACTTTAGCATTGTGTTCAGTGATGTTTTCTGTATTGTACATAAAGTGCCTAGAGAATATGTCAACCCTACATTTTTGCAGAATTTACCATTCTATTCCCACAGTCCAATTGTAGTCTTCAGGCTCAGATACATCGCATATTTTGTCTTTGAATCTGGACTCGGACTAATCATTTTTTTGCAATGTACATACTCACCAATTTCCATTTCGGCAAATCTGGCAAAGGCTTTAGTAGCTGACAGTAGTTCAGACTAAAAAAAATCAACAGGGTAAAAGCATTACAAATTATTTCATACAAAATATTGCAAGGTTTCAACCTATCTAGTCAGGCCTAGGGCGAGATAATGTAAAGGACTACAATTAAGCTCCATTCTCTATTGCATTTATTTGTTTAGTGAAGACAGTTTACACTTTTACCTTTGACCTTTTTTCCGCTAAAATGCAACAATTTGTACATTTTATGTGGTTTTCTATAATTATATTAATTTTGTAACAAATGGACATAATTTTGAATTTTAATTTTTTTTTTTCAAATTTATAATAATTTAACATTTGCGAAAAAATATAAAAATAATTATGTACTAAGGTTTATTTTTGTGAAAAGTGACAGAAGTTGACCAAACTATAAATTGTACAAATTTAACTATGTCTGCGTTCGATAAAATTTAATTGTGTCAGAGACTAATTCATTCTGGATCAAGTTATAATAGTTAATTATGAAAATCAGATGCTTAATAAAAACATCACTTTCTGGTTTTTATACATACATGTAACATGGTTTTGTTACATCAAGTCAGTGACCACACTTTCCTACTTATAGTGGGGGGAGTCTTCACCTCACATACAACACACGGCCATAACATGTCGTTGTTTACATCAAGGGTCAACACATGCATGCATTTATTGTTATCTTCTCTTGTGGCTAAATTCCCTAATTAAATGTGCACAGGTGACAACTCCTCCACTTTAAAACACTGTATACTCATATAGCAAGACTCCAAAAATAAAATTAACAGTATCTTACCAGTCCAGAAGGGCCATAGTATGTAGCTTTTCTCATCTTAATATCTTTTAATGTTAAAGTCATACCTGCAAACAGAATGAAGTGTATTATATGATGAGCTACTGTAACCAATCAATCTGGTAAACAGAGCTGTTGTTCCTGGCAACTCTATTAAACCAACAAATATATCATGCCTAGATACATGTGACATTTTTAGTGGTTACTGTCATCAACATATTGTTCAGAACACCCAAAACAGGAACATCGCCAGTTGCTGACTGGTTTTGCTATACACATCTAGAGATCGCTACGTGATTATAACAAGTTAGGTTAAACCAACCTCAACATGAGATGTCAAACTAATAGTGAGGAACTGAGACACATGCATAAATAGAATATAAATAGAAGATCACATTACTATTGCCTTTTAATTTACTTCATTTAATCATATAAATTACTATATAATAAATAGCAAAGTTATCAATATAAAAGTATGTACTAGGTAACACAGTACATGAATATTTCCTAACAATCGTATATATGTATACCCTTGTAAAAATGGTTTGAACTGAGCGATTAATGATTTTGAGATGTGCATTGCAAACCAGTCAGCAAATTAGCTGGCTATGCTGCTGTTTTGGTATTCAGAAAAATATGGCGGTGACAGTAATATCTTTGCTAAAATGTGTCATTTTGAATGATACTGCTTTAATGAGTAAACATTACGTCCAGACTGAATCTATGCTTGAATATTTCAATGATTTGATGTGAAGGTAATAGAGCAGTGCAAAGAATTCAGTGAGTAGAATGTGATTTAATATCTTACCTACTAAACCACCAATGCTGCTCCATTTTAAGCTTGTGAGAAAAATAGTATCACAAGTAGAAAGCTTCATCCTGAGAAACAAATACATAAATATTATTTTTGAAGCATCATCATTTGTACTCACATCAGCAGATTTGATGTTACACAGATATTCACTAGGTTTTAAACTCACTAGTTTGTAACATGTATATATGCTATGGTTAACTTTGCAAATTTACAGGGTTTTAATTTAAATTGGTGTATTCATGCTCAGAACAATTAAAATGTAGCTAAGCCCTATTCAGTATGAAAATTTAACCCATATTCTGCCAGCTGCATGTAATTTTACATTGACTTCACCAGATAGAGGATAAGGCCAGACTATTTTTATTCCCTGTTTCTCGAGTTTTTATAAGGCGAAAAATAAATAAAATTAATTCTCTTTTTTCCATTAGATTTGTGTGATTTTCAAAGGATTGTAAGTGAGATCATTGATAGGAGAGAAGAAATGATCAGAAATAAAATTTTATTCCATGTATAACCTTGCTTCTCATCTGCGCGAGACTTGGTTACTTTGATCATGATACTCTCACGAAAATGCAACTTGGATTTGTTATGTGGCGGGCGGTAAAAAAATGAAGATAAAAATAATATTTTTTTAGCATTTTTTTGTGCTTACAAGTTGGTGGGCTGAAATAAAACTTTATTTTTATTTCATTTTCGGCTCCTATTCATTCAGCGGGTTTGTGAAACAAGGGATAATAAAAGTCTGGCCTAAATAAAATTAAAAAAACATTTTAGCATACATTTGAGTATACTTACTTGTGTTCTGTCATCATTCTCTGTGTTCCTTCACCACAATTTATTAAATAACGACTGCAATGTAACAAAAACAAACATGTCATAGTGTATTTTTTTATCATCAGGAAGCTAGATTTCATCTATAGTGCGCGATTGTGAAACCACAGAGCACTAATTCATACCAATGTTATACTGAACCAATCTTAATGCAATATTTATATATAATACAATTTAATTTTTTTTCTTAGGTTGACATTAGCAGGCACAGTGATTACCACAGGCGAGAATCAGTTGCGATCAACCTAAGAGAAAATAGTGTGGAATTGTAGTTTCATCACATGTACATTTTCAAAAATAGCAAAAGGATGGAGAAGTTGACAGTGGAAGTTATGCACAAATATATCATTGTGTGCCCCTTGTACACTAATTTTGTTGACACTGCATTGTTCTTGGGCAATGCCTGATGCTATCAGTGAGTTGCCAGTAATATTTATGCAAATGTAAATTGGGGTCAGTATTTTAGATAGTGCATAGAAAAACATGCAATGCAATGTCACGTAGTCCCAAACTGGAATATGGTTTTTCTGGCAAAAATTCACTGTATGTCAGCAAGTGACATTCAATGTCCCACACTGTCACTTGGCACAAAAATATTAAATAAAAAAAAAATCTGAAGTTCAGAGGAAAAATAATTTGCTCATTAGTATGTATATTTAATGCTAATTAGTTTGCAGATTAGTTTTGACAGTTCAATATTTTAAGAGAATACTGCACTGTATGACGATTCTGCTCGGCTCTACTCTAATTCATTTGGATTTTTAATTTCAACCAATTTTCCGGAAGGGGCTGAATAATAATTCGAAAAATACACACATGAGTGTGACAAAATAAGACACTGCTACCAGAATCCATGGTTATCAGACCATACATAAACCTGGAAGCTCCGGACAACCTTTCAGCAGCGTGTACAATGAAAAAAAGTTTTGTAGTACATGTATGTGATGTCACACTGTGATGATATGAATTTTTGATCTTCCGTGTATTATGTCACAATGTGGTGATATGTAATTTATGCAAGTCATGAGGTGAAAAACACTGGTGGTTATGGTGAGATGGTCACCATCTTGAATGTAACATCAAAACATTCATTGTTTTCCCACAAGATAATTGGCCAAATTTGAGGCATCCTTCTCAATTATATATACAAGAAATTAGTTTCGAGTCCCATTGAATATGTAATAATAATAATAATAATAATAATATGAGGTTAATAAAAGGATACTGCAAAGTATGCACTTAGACAGTATATGGTCACATCAACAGACTCCTGTTGTACTGCATACTTATTAACCTTATTATTATACATCTTTTGCGCCCAAAACAGATTTTGCAAAATTTTTTTTTGTGTGGTCTCGTCAAACCATGATAGCTTGTCATGTTTGTTTTTGAGGACAGTTACGTGCATAATCGTTCCATATTTGGAATTCGCATTTTTTAATATGGTAGGATGAAAATACCCAGTGCAATAACGCAAAATTACGGCATGCTGCAACTCACGGCGTTAGGTAGCAGATACATTATAATTATTATTATAACTTTATTGTATCCCTAGAAATATTACATGTATGTTTCTAAAGAAAGGTTTATGTGGATTAACTGATCATATAAACAACCGTTTTTTTTTTGACAGTCTGTTTCAATTCAGCCTGATATGGTTCTCGGTATCATAGTCGACTGTGCTGTGTTTTACGATACCCATATGACAGACAAAAAGCCTATGCCGTTGATAGCAAACTAAATACTACTACTAGATTTGTTGACATCTTTGTTAAAATGTTGAAGTTACTTTCAATTCCTAATTGACGGTTTAATAATGATTTATAAATTGCTTTATTTTAACACTTACTTGGTGAAATCGGTGAAAAGAAATAAGGCTGGCGGAGCATGTGCCGGACCCGACCCCACAACTTGTAAAAAGCATGTTGCTGCCGCCCCATCCCCACTCATGTTCTCATTCGGGTGCCTCCTGTTTCGTCGAGTAAACACACTCCGTACACAATTTAGATGTCTATTTCGAATGATAATCTTCGTAATTCTTGAAATCGAGGCAACTGCCATCGGGTACTTAACGTGATTGTCTCGTCATTTTTTAAAGAAAATAAACACATGCAATCGTTCAGCAACATGCATTTTCCTGGAGTAGAGAACCTGCAACCAACAAATCATGTTTTTTAATGTTAGATAGTGTGTTGTTGACATTTCTCCAGTGAAAGAATAATGTCGCTTGTAGAGATAAAACCGCTGTTAAAAAAACATCATTCTCATAATATAGCATACATATTTTAGATTAGCAATATATTAACAAACTTATGACATAAAACGTTGTGGCGCAAGAGTGCTTTTCGTTTGCGCCCGGGCTTACGTCCTACGCCATCAAGTGTTTTAAATACATACTTATTTTGTTTTTAATATCAATCAATCTCAACAATGATGGCGCTTGTCTAATACAAAATCAGCCATCTACTCATCCATCTGTAATTTTAAATAATTATTCTTCAGAATAAAAATAAAGTAGTATTATCTAATTTACAGTTTATTGTACTCCCGGCTAATGTATTTTAGGATTTTGAAAACGGTTTTCGGTCACCGGTCCACGCTTTCTACGAATCATACTTAACAGTTTCCCACCCTAGTTTTCAAATGAAGAATCCCTTTTAGAATTACAGTTTTCACTGTCATGTATATGCGAACTCCCTAGCCTGAGAAACTTTACTACATAATGCGCTATTAGTTGATTCAAAATTCACATTACATGTATTACACTTTGCATGCATTTTTTAAGCACGGGTTATTTTCAACAAAATAATATTATTATATTTGACTTCACACTTCGTACATAGTTCAGGGCAATTTTTGTACGGGATACGAGCGCGTTGGTGGCGTGCTTCCTGCCACTTGGAGTGACGTCGGAGTTGACTAACCAATGGGATACGCGCGCGTACACAATACACGTTCGAACGCCAGAACGCGGCTGTGTTGTAGTAACATGGAATCTCTCGTTTGTCAGATTCGTGTGCAGCTGCAACTTGTGAGTAGGTTTTAATATTCCCCTCTGGTATATAAAATATGCAACATTTATTACATTACAAACAACTTGTTCGCATTATCTACATACTCTGGCAAGCATTGCATAGCAAATAGGACTGAATTCACAATGAACCATTTGTTTATCAGATTTAAAAATGTTCATAAACTTATCAGTATCACTTGAAGTTGAAAAATATGAATTATCTCCCATAAAAATTGGATATGATCGTTCTCTTGCTGTATTGTATTTTGGCACTTCATTACTTATAAAATAATGTAAATACATTTAATTTGATCCGGTAGCACGCTATGAATGCTCCCAATTTATATTGTACCCTGAGGTACAAAGTAATGTTTAAGGTCGGCAGATGAAAAACCATATGGTAGTCGTATTCACATACACTGTGTTACTTAAACGGCGATTTGCAACTTCATGTTCAACTGTAAATGGATCATGTGAAAATATTTGTATGTTTATCGATTGTATTAAAAAAATATATGAATGTTATTATAAAAGTTAAAAATCAAGTTTGTTTTGTAAAAACATTCTGATAACGCACAACTGTTCTCACGTTATTTCAAGTGTTTCTGTCAAAAACTGACCCGACTCGGTATCACAGCTCAAATACGAGATTTGGTTTCGAATTGGGCCGGAAATCACCGGTATGGGAGCGTACAAATTGTCGACAAATGGATCCATCTGTAATGTGAGTTTTACTGCTTCAACTAAGTAATTTTATTTTCTCATATATATTTTCAGAAGTGTAATTTGTACTTGAAATAACTGACTAGTCGTACCCCAACATCATGAGGAAGGCAACTTGTGCAATCGTAACTACTTTGGCGGTTGCTGCTGGTGGAGCACTCTATTATTTGTACTGTAAGCGAAGACGCAATTTGGATGCTCAGAAAAAGATAGAAGATGACATCGTAGATGAGAGTGACAAATCGGTGGATGTGGTAGATCCCGATGTGTTTATTGTTGTAAAAGTTCACGGAAGAGTACGGGATGAGGATGATAAAGACATCGTGCGTGTAAACAACAAGGACTCTGACAAAGAGCTTACTCTCAATCTCTGCCGTGATTTCCCTAAAGCACGTGTAACGACACGTATATCTGCTGAGGTTGAAGAGGTGACGAATCGTGACAATGTTTCAGAACTTCTGAAGGTGCTTTTTGGGGTCAACATAGATATAATCCGAAAAAAGAAAGAGAAAATAGGAGGATATATAAAGGCGGGTGACGAGATGGACGTCGATACTGTAGGAAAAACAGAAGACAGGGCTGACACAGTTATGAACGAGATAAGGATGGCAAGGGAAACAGTGTTACTGTTCGTTGACGTTAATGTCAAAGGACTTGATAGAAATAATGATTCTTGTCACAAAGACAGCCTTGTGCTTATTGGTGGGGTGTACGTACCAGTGGATGAACTGTATCAACTATGTGACAATTCTAGAGTGATTGATGATGGTGAGTTCGGTGCGAGAGTGAGAGTCTTCTCCGATGACAGAGATGGAAGTGGTCAGACAAAACTTGTTCTAAAAGTGGATGTAACGTCCATTGATACAGATGAATTGAAACAAAGTGAGAATGGAATCATGGGTGTGGCAGAAGATGATGAAGAAGAAAACAGCAAGGTGAGTCATTTACCACTTTTCTCAGATAAAAATATGCCACAGTTAAAAACACTTCGAATCATCGCGAAGAATTCGTATTGACCTATGAAACATGTATGCTGAATAATATAAATCACTACTCTCTTATTTTACAGATCGCATTGGACCACGTGACTGGTTAATTGATAGTAGTGGAAACATTTGCGGAAGATCTGATATAATAATAATACGTTTTGTCATTTAATAATTTTCAAAATAACGCATGTATTGTTATTATTAAAAAATGCAAGCATAATTACAACATTTTTCTGTGATTTTATTTTCATCCGGGTGGTAGTATGATTGACTGTATATGATTATCTTGTTGCTACGTTACGCCCGCGTGTCAGTGTCAACTCTGTATACAAATGGTTGATATGACGTGACATTGCATGAATACTCAGTGTTGCAATGAACAGTTTGATGTTTGTATTATATACACACTAGTTGTCCTTAACTTTTTTCACATAATGTTCGTGAAATATCAAAAAAGTTAAATGTAAAGCTTGAAGAAAACGCCAATTTACAAAATAGCTATTCAAATATTTCCTTCATTTCCACGAAAGCGCCTAGGACATTTCTAACAGTTAGAGTCGCTAGTTTATGTAGACAGGCTTTCTAAACGGCCCGCATTGAATTCACAGTTTCGTCAGGTCCCAGTTTCAAAACTATAATATTTTCACATTTATTTTTATTGTAAAATGCACATACCCAGCATGCAACGGTTTGGTAAACATTATTTGAAATAGTATTTTAGGTAACTTGTATGAATTTGATTCATCGTGGGGAAAGGTGGTTGAGGCAAACCAAAACATAAAACGGTTACGTAATACGACAGAATAATATACCTGCCATAAGCAAAAATAAGACCCATACTTATAATATTCTGGTTCCATGTTGTCAGCACATTCCCAGGAGAAATTTTTACAAAATATCCAGATCTATTAATATACTTTTAATACGGCCTGTGCGAATGGTCGCTGTCGACCGTGACACAAAATCTTTTTTTTTCACAAGGCATGGATGACGTAGATGTGGTAGCGCTCTACTCGTACTGTAAGATATTATCTTTTCAGTTCCAAGTGACGAAACCACGATTACTAGACTCTTAGATGATTTTCACATATTCATATTCATACAGAAAATAATATTCTATAGTTCGTTTTGCAAATCACACAAACAAGTGATCCTTACCTTTCCATCAACATAATCTGCAGCAAAGTGCTGGTAAAAAATTGGGCGCGATTGACGTATATCAAATTAGATCCAAAAGTATCAATCGTGTAATGATGTTTAATTCTCTCTAAGCATGTGTTTACCTTCAAATTAAATTTTAGTCTCGCTTTCTTTTTCATTCCATTTTCACCTTAAATGTCTCCTGTTCGCGTCTAACTAGACGATGGTCGACGTCAGTCAGCTGTAACGGTATTGTTTGTTTTCATTGTGGGCTGTTGGTAATCGACAATATTGTATTAAATGGTTCCTGCAATCTTGCTCCAGACCATTTGTCGAGTTATAAATCGAAAAATAGAGGCATCTACCACGTCTCTGTCACGGTGACATCACAAAGTGTCTCGTCGCATTCGAAGTCACGCAACTCAAGCGTGTCTCTGTCATTGTGGCGAACGAAATATTATTGTATGTTCATGGCATGGCATAGTAAACTATGATTGAAGCGAGAAAGAAAGAAAACCTCCCATCAAGCCCGAAAACACGACTTTCTGGGATTGCTACACATTGCCAAGCGCTATGCATCGATAGAGGGCGCGATTTCTCACATGAAGGGAAGTACTAGTACTTCGTGTTTTGAGAATGTAGTTTTTAGGATGACTTATCTGAATTGTTTTTTATAAAGCTTACACCCGTTTAAGATGGACCCGTTTAAGACAGGAAATAAAAAAATGCATTTTACGTTTTTACAGGAAATAATGAAATTTCCATTTACAGTAAAAAATAGGTTTTTACACTTTACAGATAAAGCAAATTCCTAATTACATTTTACACCTTGTCCGTGTCTACGAATTTAAGTTTTTTATTTATATAAATTCCATTAAGGAAATAAAAACAACTGATTACAGCTTACAAAAATACCCCTTGCCGACCCTCTTATATGGCGCTGTGGGGTTTCATTATTGTTCAAATAACAGGATATCACATGGTAATAATAATTCGACATTTTAGTTGGTCAATGCAACAAAGGAGGTTGTTTTGTACAATATTTCCTGTAGTGTTATAAGAGAGGTGTTCTACACCACTGAGCATGTTACTAATGCACACATATGCATTATGAGAGAACTCATGAAAAACTATTGAGTTATCATATACTGGTTCATTTTTTTTAAATGTTTGTTGAAATAATAATATATTACTTTTCCATCTTATATCACCGAGATAAAATTCACCTGATTGGCACGTGGCAAGGTCACGTGGTTGGGCGCCCATGGGATGGGGCTTTTGCCCTCATTAATATGCCTAACCGTTATACCTCAAGCAGTGTTGCAGTTAGGAAGATGAGACCTGTTTTATTATGATGACGTAAAAGTTGAGATTTTACTAAAATAACAGATGATCATACATGGTCATGTGAAGTCATTAATATGTATAGCTGCCATATGTGAAAACACTGTTGTAGAACGTGACATGCAACCAGTTCCATAACGAAGGTATCAAAGAAAAGATGTACCTAACATAAGAGATTGTCATATATGATTATATAACCTCATTAATATGTATATGTACATATTATATACATTTTGTATTCTGAAAACCAAATCTTGATAACCACTTCACGGTACTGGTCATTGACACTACCTAAATGACGATCACGTGACCTAATTATTTATGAAACAAACGCCTGATAGCTTTGGCCCCGCTGATGCCGCTTGCGGCTTTAATTTTCAGTTATTTTTGGATTTTTATTTAATTTAAAAGATAGGTGGCAATATTTGTCAAAGTAAATGTTTTCAGGCAAGTCTTGGTCAATGGAATTTAAATTTGGTATGAAATCACACACGATGTGTTACTGATATACGTCAGTTTGTTGTTGTTGTTGTTGTTGAAATTGTTATGGTGGGCAACAACTTATCATTGGATGGATGTCTACTACAAGTTGAATGGATACACATTTTATTTACACCTTTCTAGCGACATTTGTTATCCAAATTGCTCATACATAATGCAGTAGACGTCCAAATATGTTTTCTTTCTCTTTATCGACATTTTTTCCACGCCAACCCACAGATCCCTAGCCCAACTATTCAAACGGAGGCATCTCTTTAGAATCGATTGCATTACTAAATTTTGCGGAATCAAGTTGTTGCCTGAATCTAGCCACTTCCAGTAAATCAACATATTTCGCTCGTAACGAAAACAATATGAAGCCGGCCCCATGTACATCTATTTCCAATGTAATCACGCCGGCCGATAATGTGTACTTTTTTTATACAAGTGAGTGTGGTACACCTAAAATTGTTATTCTCCGGCGGCATCTACAATCGTGGCATTTAGTCTACGTCAATTGAAACACATTTCACATTATAAACTTTACAATATATATGCATAGATTGTTATTTATAAAATATTGACATATCTTTCATTTCACATTTTTGTGAGGTCGTACAGCGCGGTCAAAGTAAAATATATCGGGGCTGTTAATGGTGCTTCCGAGATTCATGACCAAACGCGTTGGTGGCGCGCTTCCCTTCGAAAGGCGACGAAACCAATGGGATACGCGCGCGTACACAATACACGTTCGAACGCCAGAACGCGGTTGTGTTGTAGTAACTTGAAAATAGCTAGACGTTTCGAGCAATGGCTCTTTATCGATAGCATAGAAGAAAAAGACCACATCTAAATAACAAGATCCATATCTAAACATTAAATCTTGTATGGAATAAGGGATTGGTCAGTTACTTTGGCCTGGGGGGGGGGGGTCGGCAGATTCCATTTTGCCAGCTGTAAATCTCAGTTGACCCACCCCCTATCAAATAAAAAAAAAGTGGGTGACCCCCCCTCAACATTATATTTTAAAACATGCTGTCCCCCCCCCAAAAAAAAATAAAATAACAACAACAAAAAAACAAAGAAACATTAACTGTTTTGGCTCTGACATGATTACAAAATGTATTATATGTGCATTGAAAATATCATGGTTTTCCATAATTTTGACATATTTTTTAGTGCTTGCATTCAAAAGACCTTAGGAGGGGAGGGGAAGCATAAAGCCAAAAAATGACTACAGAAAAGGCTGCAGAAAGGAGGGAAATCTATCCTGCTAAAGATAGTAAATAAAAGCAAAGCTGTGGAGTACTCACTCGATAAACGCCCTTATAAGATAGGAAAAGAGAATTTGAATCTTGACGGTTTGAACTCTTTAAAAACTAAGTTGGATTTAAAATATCTTTCATATCTTATAGACCAGGAAAGCTTTACACCCGAAGCACAGTCAAACTTTGATTTTTGCTTAAATTTGTGTTGGATTTTGGTATTTTACAGAGCAAAATATGCATATTTAAAAGTTAAAAAGACAAAAAAACTATTTATTTATTTTTTCATCATTTATTTTAATTTATATATCAGCATTTTCACAAATTAAACTTTTTTGATTTGCTGAACAAAAATTGTCACTCCTCTTTGTACTAATTGCTGTTGTCTTTCCGTCTCCTGTTATAATTGGATAAATCCAGTAAATATCTTATACAATGGTGACTTCCCTACTGATCCACCGACCCCCCCCCCTAGGCCAAAGTAACTGACAATCAAAAACAGGGTAACCCCCCTACTGATCCACCGACACCCCCCCTAGGCCAAAGTAACTGACCAATCCCTAAGTCTAGGTAGTACTTAATGTTTTGGCGGTACTTTTTCTTCTATGCTATCGATAAAGAGCCATTGCTCGAAACGTCTAGCTATTTTTAATAGTTATTTAGGACTACGATTACCAAATATTATCTTCTATATATAATATTTATCAGTTCGAGCAGTGTTTATTTATTTATAAACTACTATTGTAGTAACTTGGAATCTCTCGTTTGTCAGATACGTGTACAGCTACAACTGGTGAGTAGGTGTTATTCAGTGTCTCTGTCCAAACATTTCCAGTGTGCTCGTACTCGAACAAAACTTACCCTACACACTGCCACAACTCAAACCATTGACTGCTTAGCTTGAAATCGACAGAATGTGTGCGCCTGAAAAAATGCTAATTCGGACGCAAAACGCGTCGGTACAATGTGATTTTTTTGTGGTCTGTCTTTCTCCGGTCTAACTATATAATTAATTTCAGTTCATATATATTTTCAGAAGTGTAATTTGTACTTGAAATAACTGGCTAATCGTACCCCCACATCATGAGGAAAGCAACTTGTGTACTAGTAACTACTTTGGCGGTTGCTGCTGGCGGAGCACTGTATTATTTGTACTGTAAGTGACGCCGCAGTTTGGATGCTCAGAAGATACACAATGACATGATTGTAGAAGAAAATGACAAATCGGTGGATGTGGTAGATCCTGATGTGTTTATTGCTGTGAAAGTTCACGGAAGAGTACGGGATGAGGATGACATTGTGCATGAAAACAACAAGGACACTGACAATAAGCTTACTCTCAATCTCCATCGCGATTTCCCTAAAGCACGTGTAACGACATGTATATCTGCTGAGGTTGAAGAGGTGACAAATCGTGACAATGTTTCAGAACTTCTAAAGGTGCTTTTCGGAGTCAATATAGATATAATCCGAAAAAAGAAAGAGAAAATAGGAGGATATATAAAAGCGCATGAAAAGATGGACGTTGACACTGTAGGGAAAACAGAAGACAGGGTTGACACAGTTATGAACCAGATAAAGATGGCAAGAGAAACAGTGTTACTGTTCGCTGACGTTAATGTCAAAGGACTTGATGGAAATACATTTGTAATGATTCTTGTCACAAAGACAGCCTGGTGCTTATTGGAGGGATGTACGTACCAGTGGAGAAACTGTATCAACTATGTGAAAATTCTAGAGTGATTAATGATGGTGAGTTTGGTGCGAGAGTGAGAGTCTTCTCTGATGACAGAGATGGAAGTGGCCAGACAAAACTTGTTCTAAAAGTAGATGTAACGACCATTGACACAGATGAATTGATGCAGAGCGAGAATGAGGAGATTGGTGAGACTGGTAGTGATGACCGTGATGGTGAGGATGAAAAACACAGCAAGGTGAGTCAGGGATTTTGAGTACTTGTCCAATTTTCTCAGATGAAAATATGTTACTCTGCTTGAAATTACAATTATTGGTGAATTATGTGAAGTATGCATGTTAAAATTCATAAATCACAAGTTTTATATTTTTCTTATTTTTTTTTATTTTACAGATTGCATTTGATCACATAATTGGTTGATAACAGTAATGGAGGAATTACTGGTACATTTTATGTAATAATAGCTTTGCAAATAAATAATTTTCAATATAACACATGAAATTAAAAACTACCAGAACAATTACAAAATTGTGTTGTGATTTTGTTGTAATATGTGCATGACGTAGGTAAGTGTGGTGGCACTCTAGTAAGACTATAATTTTCACTTTTCAGTGACACAATCCCGGCTATAAAACTCGTAGATGATTCTGTTAATAGTTTTCATATTCCCACAACATGAAATCAATGCAAAAAATAATATTCCATACTTGCATCTCAAAAAAAAAATAGTTTGACAAGTTCTTTTGGCAAATTTTCCCTGAGAGAAGATTAATGTATGTTAATTTATGTCAACAATGTATACAAATGTAGTTTTATTTTCGAAAAATATGTAATAATACAATTAAAAAACCCTAATACTGCCAATTACTAAAGTTTAGAAGTTGTTCTGAGAGCTAAGACCATGCTTTTAAGTTGTTCACATACAATCTCAGGGTATTTCCAGTGTGGTCTGTGATGTCCGCCTTCAAATACGACAACTCTATGAAGATGATCATCTAAAAATAAGTTAAATAATCATTTAAACATTAAAAATTAGTTTTACTACAGAATCATAAATCTAAAATATGTTAATATAACTATCAAAATATTCAATGTGCTGTAAGACAGTAAAACATCTAGCTAAAAACATTCTCCTTCGCAGAGACTGGGTGTTGTATCACTAAGCTAGGTAGTCACCAGGGGCTCCCTAGGTCAGGTCATAAGCTCAAAGACTCTGCAAGGGAGAGTGGCTAAAAACATGTTCTAATTTCAAACTGTCATTTTTTAAAACTGCTAAGTTGGTATTTTTCAGAGTTAAATTAAGCATCAGAATAAACTTTGCAGTCTCCCCCACCATACACACATCTGTAATGTTCTCAATACATGTACATGTATACAGATATTGTCATGAGATACTAATGAGTGGTTACAGAAAGTGAAAACTTGAATCAGAACATGCTTAAACCAAAACTTATGTAACTGAACCTATTTCAAACTGATTCAAATATATAAACCCAGTCATTATTAGATTAAGTATAATAATATAAATTATCAACCTACATGTGTTTATTTATATATATATATATGGTCTTTATTTAAAAATTTAAGGCCATAGGCCCAGTAAAGTATTCACACATACAAGAAGAATATTCGAAAAATGAAAATACTTTACAGAATATTTAAATAAAATCACATATCTCGTTCCTAAGTTTCAATGCATGAAAAATGTATGCAGCCAGTGGTTGTAAAATGTCAGAATTTTGAGAAGTAACAAGATCTGTAAATTTATCATAAGATGGGGTATTATAAAATGTACTGGGTAAGTATGAGGTTCGCAATTCATGGTAATATGGGCAAACAAGGAGAAAGTGAAACTCATTTTCAATTTCATCTATGTCACAAAGAGGGCAAATTACACTACGATCTCTTTTAATGCAAAGGCAGTGAGAAACACATCGAAACCGTGCAAGAGCTACTCTATGGGAATAAATTTCAACAGATTTTAAGTATTTTTTCCGGCTGCAATGTAACCTTAAATTCCCGATATGTAACCAGTTTGTCTAGTGAACAAATATCAGTAAGCCACTCAAAATGTAGGCATTTCTTAAAACGACATGAAAATACGCTTACAAATTCCTGAATATTGCCAACTTACTGCGATTACCAAACATGTTCTAATTTACACAAATACAATAGTTTCCTGATGTCTGCCACCCAGGTAGGTTTTATTTAGATAGCTTTGATGGAATTAATGTCATATCAAAGACTAGATCCAGTCTATTATCGTGAGAAAAAGCCATGAATATGGGAAGGGCACTCTGAATGGCTGGATTTCAGGCTAGTCATATCACCTCTTGCATTGAAAAAACATTCATTCAATTCATCAATTTAAAAAATGATGAACACTATGTCAGAATGTATACTAACCTGTAAGCTGAGAATTAAACACCCCTTGTGTATTACACTTGATGATATTGCTGTCGGGAATTTGTAGCTTTTCAACTATTCCTTCTGACACATGGAGATCAATAATAGGGTCATCCATAGTATAAATCATTAATAGAGGAAAGTTTCTTCTTGCAATGTCAGAAAGATGAGAGTTAAACTGAAAAATAGTTTTTTTTTTTAAAAGGAGCACATTGTGTATTATCTAATCAATTAATTAATTAAATTGTTGCTGATAACGATTGAGAGGAAGACTGCTACCAATTATTTTGATTTTAAGGAAATACTTAAAAATGCTTTCTAGATTACAAAAATCTGTACATGATAATGACAGCACAAGGTTCATATTTGTTCAGAGCTATGAAATGATATCATCTATGAATAAACTGTTCAAGTTCAAGGAGGGTAGCAAATACATTTTACAGTTCGACCAATCATTGGAATAGTAATAATAAATAATAATAAAGATAATTTTATTGCATCCTTAGAAATACAGCGTTTCCATCAGTTTGGAATAGTAATTCAAAAGATAGAATTTTTGTTTCAAAGCTGGTCCAAACCATTATTATAATTTTTTCTTCTTTGGTATATTGAATTTAATGTTTGCTGACCTTTAAACATTTGTTTGAAACAAACCTATTATATGAAGTATAAAATAAAATTTTATATTTAAACTTACCAACTTGAAATCGATCTTAAAAGCCTCGTACATACTGTATACGTTGGATTCAACGGTTCGTCCTCGTAAACCAAATAAGCTATACAGCCAGTTAGCCAGCCAGCCAATTAAAATACAAAGCAATGGTATCTGATATAACTTGTATATCAAACAAGACATATACTTAATGATAGGAACAGGTCTTAACGGTCTGAAACAAACAAATTTATAGAGAAATAAATGTAACTGTTGAACTATAAACTAATATTCATCAACTCATATGTGCAGTACATGTAACGAGGTAGGTAGCACATCAGCCTGCAATGGTGATTGTGAGTTTGAATCCTGTGTTTCATGTTCCAATATATGTCTGTTTATTTGCACAATTTACTGTGATTGCAAACAATTTACCACACAAATTAGTCGCATTTATGAAAACTATGATAATCAGGTTGTCATTTAATGCTCACATACATCAGGGAATACTTGTTCAAAGTTTAGTGACAAAAAAAAATTTACCCTATTTAAAATCAACTTCTTCAACGATTTTTTGATATTTTGAATTTAACAAATGCTATTGAATCAACATTTAATGTATACTGTTGAAAAAACATACTTTTGATAGATTTCACAGACTGAACAATGTCACTTAAATTGCATTAAGATTAAGGTTTTCATCATGTATAGATGTTAGAAGAGGTCATTAAAATAGTGGATGAGTCATGGTCTCAACAAACTAATCAAATTTTATATATATTCTTCTGTACATTTTAATAAATTTTGCATAAGGCGAACAAAATATTTCAGTCCCAACAATTACAGAATTCCCAATTTTCACTATTCACACTGTATTATGCCTGCATGTTCACAACAAACTTAAATGATTTGCAACTTTTCTGGTAAATTATGTGCATGCACACATATATAGTCCCTGGAAGACTCCATTGTAAAAACTATTACAATAGAAATTAACATGTCCTTAAAGTGTGAACACTATAAAACACACAGAATTTCAAAATGGCTAGACAAAAAAAAAGATAGAAGAAGAAAACCAGAATCAAACTGACATGAACCATAATTATAAAAAATCAAAATGGTAGAACGACTGCAGAGGTGTCCTGTATGATGTATTAAGTATTTTTGTAATGTTGTATGTCTGTCTATGCATGACTGTATATGTAGGTATTGTGATACAGATGCATGGAGAATTACTAATGAGATTAATATATTGTTTTTTGTTGTTGTCATGCTCAAACAATTCGTTACAAAATGTCATGCATTGCAAGATATATTGATGTCTATACTGGTGAATCTCCATATGTTCTTATGCTCTCCTCAAATGTAATTTATCATCATTTTGGATCGTTTGACTGCTGTGTATCATACATATATTTGGGGGATGATATAACAACTCTTGGAACAAGATGGTGGAAAAAGAAATGCCACAGGCTTCACCATATCCTACCTATGTGGTACAAGTCCAGCCCCGGAAAGAAATGCCACGGACTTCACCATATTCATACTAGGATCGTGGACAATATGAGAACATGTGTGAGATGCCAATGAGTGGCCAAGAAGAATATCTACCCTGTAAAATACAAAAAATTATATATATGAGTGTTTTGGAATCATAGTTATCTTTTTAGGGTTTGTTATCTAGGGGTACATATGTAATATGCTATGTCTGATAACATGAATGTGTCTATATTCAAAATATTCAATGTAAGATGATTGCAATGCTAGATGATATCAAATTGCAATGTAAGATGTTATCAATTCAAAATGTAAAATTGCAATGTAAGATGAGATGATATCAAATTGCAATGTGAGATGATACATGTATCAAATTGAAATGTGAGATGATATCCAATTGCAATGTGAGATGATATCCAAATTGCCATGTAAAATGATATCCAATTGCAATGTAAGATGATATCAAATTGCAATGTAAGATGATATCCAATTGTAATGTGAGATGATATCCAAATTGCCATGTAAAATGATATCAAATTGCAACGTGAGATAATATCCAATTGCAATGTAAGATGATATCAAATTGCAATGCTAGATGATATCAAATTGCAATGTAAGATATCAAATTGCCATGTAAGATGATATCAAATTGCAACATGAGATGATATAAAATTGCATAGTGAGATGATATCAAATTTCAATCTGAGATGATATCCAATTGCAATGTAAGATATCCAATTGCAATGTAAGATAATATCAAATTTCAATGTGAGATGATATCCAATTGCAATGCTAGATGATATCCAATTGCAATGTGAGATGATATCCAATTGCAATGTAAGATGATATCAAATTGCAATGTGAGATGATATCAAATTGAAATGTGAGATGATATCCAATTGCAATGTGAGATGATATCCAAATTGCCATGTAAAATGATATCCAATTGCAATGTAAGATGATATCAAATTGCAATGTAAGATGATATCCAATTGCAATGTGAGATGATATCCAAATTGCCATGTAAAATGATATCAAATTGCAACGTGAGATAATATCCAATTGCAATGTAAGATGATATCAAATTGCAATGCTAGATGATATCAAATTGCAATGTAAGATATCAAATTGCCATGTAAGATGATATCAAATTGCAACATGAGATGATATCAAATTGCATAGTGAGATGATATCAAATTTCAATCTGAGATGATATCCAATTGCAATGTAAGATATCCAATTGCAATGAAAGATAATATCAAATTTCAATGTGAGATGATATCCAATTGCAATGCTAGATGATATCCAATTGCAATGTGAGATGATATCCAATTGCAATGTAAGATGATATCAAATTGCAATGTGGGATGATATCAAATTTCAATGTGAGATGATATCCAATTGCAATGCTAGATGATATCCAATTGCAATGTAAGATGATATGCAATTGCAATGCTAGATGATATCCAATTGCAATGTAAGATGATATCCAATTGCAATGCTAAATGATATCCAAATTGCAATGTGAGATGATATCAAAATGCAATGTGAGATGATATCAAATTTCAATGTGAGATGTATCCAATTGCAATGCTAGATGATATCCAATTGCAATGCTAGATGATATCAAATTGCAATTTAAGATGATATCCAATTGCAATGTAAGATGATATCAAATTTCAATGTGAGATGATATCAAATTGCAATGCTAGATGATATCCAATTGCAATGTAAGATGATATCCAATTGCAATGCTAGATGATATCTAATTGCAATGTGAGATGATATCCAATTGCAATGTCAGATGATATCCAATTGCAATGTCAGATGATCTCACATTGCAATGTAAGATGATATCCAATTGCAATGCTAGATGATATCAAATTGCAATGTGAGATGATATCAAATTTCAATGTGAGATGATATCCAATTGCAATGCTAGATGATATCAAATTGCAATGTAAGATGATATCCAATTGCAATGCTAGATGATATCAAATTGCAATGTAAGATGATATCCAATTGCAATGTGAGATGATATCAAATTGCAATGCAAGATGATATCCAATTGCAATGTAAAATGATATCAAATTGCAACGTGAGATGATATCAAATTGCAATGTCAGATGATATCAAATTGCAATGTAAGATGATATCAAATTGCAATGTAAGATGATATCCAATTGCAATGTCAGATGATATCAAATTGCAACGTGAGATGATATCAAATTGCAATGTGAGATGATATCAAATTGCAATGTGAGATGATATCAAATTGCAATGCGAGATGATATCCAATTGCAATGTAAAATGATATCAAATTGCAATGTTAGATGATATCCAATTGCAATGCTAGATGATATCAAATTGCAATGTAAGATGATATCAAATTGCAATGCTAGATGATATCAAATTGCAATGTAAGATGATATCCAATTGCAATGTGAGATGATATCAAATTGCAATGCAAGTTGATATCCAATTGCAATGTAAAATGATATCAAATTGCAACATGAGATGATATCAAATTGCAATGTCAGATGATATCAAATTGCAACGTGAGATGATATCAAATTGCAATGTGAGATGATATCAAATTGCAATGTGAGATGATATCAAATTGCAATGCGAGATGATATCCAATTGCAATGTAAAATGATATCAAATTGCAACGTGAGATGATATCAAATTGCAATGTAAGATGATATCCAATTGCAATGTGAGATGATATCAAATTGCAATGCAAGATGATATCCAATTGCAATGTAAAATGATATCAAATTGCAACGTGAGATGATATCAAATTGCAATGTCAGATGATATCAAATTGCAATGTGAGATGATATCAAATTGCAATGTGAGATGATATCAAATTGCAACGTGAGATGATATAAAATTGCAATGTTAGATGATATCAAATTGCAATGTAAGATGATATCCAATTGCAATGTCAGATGATATCAAATTGCAATGTCAGATGATATCGAATTGCAACGTGAGATGATATCAAATTGCAATGTAAGATGATATCAAATTGCAATGTAAGATGATATCCAATTGCAATGTAAGATGATATCCAATTGCAACGTCAGATGATATCGAATTGCAACGTGAGATGATATCAAATTGCAATGTAAGATGATATCAAATTGCAATGTAAGATGATATCAAATTGCAATGTAAGATAATATCAAATTGCAATGTAAGATGATATCAAATTGCAATGTAAGATGATATCAAATTGCAATGTAAGATGATATCCATTTGCTCAACATTAGATATACTTCCCAATAATAATGTGATATGATAGCAAGTTGTAATGTGAAATTTTTATTAGTCATTTCTCACCTTTGTAATTTCATAGCTTTAATGAAAGCTTTGACCACTTCTGCTTTGTGTGTGGGTGAGAAGTCAAAGGTTTTACCTTTATCAAGTTCTGTGTATCCCATCCCTGAAAATGACAATAAAAGATAATCTTGATACATTCACTGAACAAAAATGAATTCCTTGTTTCATTCTAATTTTTTTTCTGAATTAGTCTTAATTCTCCATATAAAAGTGTTTTTTCTTCAACTGAACTCTTATACATGTATAAGCTTTCGTAAGTCGAATATTTACATATAGGCATAACAACTTGGTGCTACAGTTGTTGCGCAACATACATTTTCAAATATAAATAACCTATTTCACAAGCATATATAAATGACTTCCATGTTGCATTGTGATGATTGCATATGGCATTTACCTGGCATATTTACTGCAATAAATCTTATACCAGCCTTGGAAAAATATTCAAACAACGAAAAAAATGTTTTGTAAGTAGCAGGAGTTCCATGCACTCCAATGATTACAGGTCCATCTCGTGGCCCGATATCTGCATACACCATGTCAAATACTGCCCCAAGAGATGTGACCTCAATGTGTTTTAAATCAGAAATGAAGGAATCGGTAGCGGAGTAAACTTTCGTCATTTTTGGAAATCCTGAATGTGAAAAAAGTATATTATCACGCATTAATAATCAATCTGATAACAATCTTATGTAGGTATAGGCTCAATAACTTGATATGACAGAGATACAATATAGGAAAAAAATGGAACCTATACCAGATTTTAATCACATTGGTGTTTCTGAAGCCCACTAGTGTAATTTCGGGGGGACGGACATCCAGGCATTTTTACCACCTGGCAACCATCACAGTGAGAACAAATGCCAAAAACTCTCAGAAAATGGTACTTTAGGATTGTTGTTATTCAGGATTACTTCAAAGTTGAGTTTGTATAACTAATTCTTTTGTTATGACAATCATGCAATATTATTTATCAAAAATTATATTATTATTATTAATTTTTCTATTATTAGTCACGCCTATAAATTTACAATGCACACTTTCAAATTAGGCCAAAGAGAACAAACTTAAAATATGTCATGCCCCCATGAAATTCACAGTACAGACTTTAGATTATAAAAAAAAATACCTGATTTCAAGTTGGTCATTATGTCATTGATTTATTTTTACCTATCACAAACGCACCTCATATATCTGATCCAGTACATAAACAATTTACTTGTAAAACCATAGACCTTAAAAAGAGTCTTTCTAAGGTCTATGGTAATATGAGCTCCGTGGTAAAACTAACTGAACACTCAATCTCATAGTAAGTTGTACCATGGAGGTTCTTTTTACCTCCATGGTTGTACCATGGAGGTAGTACCTCCATCGTTGTACATAAACAGCGTTTCATCATACGAGGTGCAAACTTAAAAACATAAAAAAAAAAAAAAAAACTTGCCTGCTGAAATTAAGCGAATGGGAATGTGTAATATACGTTGGCACAGTCGTATTGGTTGGCGTATGGAGCCCCTCATAAGACACGCCCCTCCCCATATACCCGTTACACACTGTTTCGTTGCGTTGCAATCGTACACCGATGACGACACCACCCATTTCCAATCCAGAGAGTCTCCCATGATTCATGAATCAAAATGTCTGCTCGCTGGCGATAGGGAGTCACGTTTGAGAATACTTTAGAAATTCTCGTAAGTGCCATAATTTGTTACTGATCCCATACCTCATTAATGTATGCTTGGTGATATTAACCTGGTCGTAAACAATTTCAACAACAGCTTATTTCAGATTACAATACCTATGCCTTTCCCCGACTAACGCATGATGCCGGCCCGTAATCATCAATTCAATCAAAAGTCATGAGGTGGGACTAAGGTTTATATCGCCCTCACTCCCATGTCGCACTTGACCGAAGCGGTAGACGGTCGTTCGGCTCTGCTTCCCTGAAGCAGGGTGACAGGTTGCTACAAGCGCGCCACCTAGAATGGCAATCAGACGATGAATCCCCGGCCTTGGCAAACGCTGGTTTTCTTGGATCTCAACATAAAAAGTTCGGTCGTCACCTACATGAATGGTTAGCTTGACTCCGGTTTCTTAGACTATTTAGGTTAATAATTTAAAGTAATCGTGATATTGAGACCTTTGCACTAAGTAGTGAAAAGTTACACTCCCAGGTATTCCCTTGTAATTATTTTTAAATTTCATGATTCAACCCGAAACAAGTTTTTTATTGGCCGACTGAATAACAGTGAAATCTATATGTATTTATAAAGATGGAGGAAACCTTTGTTTTGTTGAGAGTAACCAAGTGGAAATTATTAATTCTCCGAAATTGTGTTAATTTTGGTATACTGGAAGATTATTCTAATATAATTTATTAGTAATTCATTGACCTTGTTATTGAGAAAATCTAATGTTTATACATGTATTACACAGTTAATATGCAAGCTCTATGAGGAAATATAATAATAAAAAAAACATTGTAATTTTTTTTAACTCAGACTACAAGTTAGAGACTTATTTGAATAAGCTAGACTGCAAGAAAGGGAAATGTTACACAAAATTTACAATTATAGCAACCACAATCTTGAAATAGAAAAATGGTGGACACACATAAAAACCAAAAAGACAGAATATGGTAAAAATGTATTGTAGTGTCAATTTAATCGAAGACGAGGAATGCTAAATAAATATGAAACTGAACTGAAAATATTCTTTAATAAAATCAAAATTCCATGAAAGATGAAAGACAGTAAAAATATATTCACATATTTACTTTAAGGTAGAGATACAAATATTATTATAAATTAAGCTGAAATGTATATATGTTCTTGAACTAATATTATTCATTTATTTGTATAGATTCTATCATATTTCATAAAATATCACTTGCTATAACCCAGTGTAAAATTATTCACAAGCGGGCAATAAAGATATTATTAACTCGAGTAATGATGGGGCTTGCAGAGAATGTTTTCTACAAATAAAAATAGTAGGTCACTGAACTTTTAAAAATTGTATTCAAGTTTCTATTGTTTATGCCAAAGTAATGGTTGTGTGATACAATAGAATGTTTTCTCTCGTGAAATCGCTTCTGCATCCACTTCTAAAAGTTTGACTACCATTGGAACCGTACAGCTTTATTTTATGCTCTAATTAACTCACTAATTAAAGATAAAAAAGTATGGCCAACCAAAAAATGTTTCAAGCTGTGATGAAATCTTTGAGCCATTTACCATTGGCTGCTACGTTCAAGTACATATGATGAAATAATCAAATGTAGTTCTTAGATGGGTATATTTTTAATGAAATAATGTTTTAAAAGGAATTCTTATGGAAATACCCTGGTAGTTCCAAAAGGGCCCATTTTTGCATGTTTTCAGTTTGTTTTTGTGTCCTGAGTAATAGTAAGCAAGCCAAAAATTCAACGACTTGTGTCTCTAAATCAACAACTGTGTAACACTTTTGATACACAAACAAAAAAAATAATATGATAATTTGTTTCCTCATATTTAAGGTTGAATTCCTGTGAACTGTGACTGCAAACAAAATAAAAATGAAAAGACAATCTTACAGTACAAAAAATTTACATTACACAAAGTCTTGCCCGCATGCCACTGGAAGCATTGACTACATCATGGAGCAATATAGCTATATTATTAGGAAAACAGTGTTTTGTATTGCAATATTGTCATTCCATTCTTTCTTGCAGTCATAATTAACTGTTGTCATCATGTAGTATAAAGTACATAGATAAAAAATTCAAAAAGAGTGCTATAATTGTGGAAAACTGGTGGTCTGAATGAGCAACTGGATTTTGTAGTTTGGGCATAATTTCATCAGAATCCAGAGTGACTAGTATACACACTTCGTAAGTTTGGCTCACTGTAAATTCAATGCTGGTTAGCTTTAAACAAAAGCCTGTTATAATATTAGTTAGACATAGTCATTCAACATTCTTCCATGCTCAAAGTATATCACAAGTCTTTTATTTTTTCAGTATAGTATCATCCATCATCACATGTAAATAATGGCGTATAGATTTCATCAACTACTCAGTGTTATCCATGGTTGCAGTGCTCAATATTCAATACCGATAAATAGGGTCTTGACAAGGTACTACATGACAAGTACCATCAGATGCAATTGGAGGAAACAATTCAAGGAACAAGTTAGATATGTATATACATATAGTTCAAGTTACAAATTACCAAAACATAAATACCAGAGCAGAATTACCACAAACTACTTCGGCTTGAATACTCCTGTTCGGAGATTAATGTGTACCAAAACTGACAGAAACAACGAGCTACCTTTATCTTATGCTGATGTTGATACATGCGATTCAATATTCAATGTTGCATACTCAGATTTAGGAGATCGGAATGGACCAGTATTACTGTTTCTTCATGGTTCACCAGGATCATTTAAAGACTTTTCTGCCATCTTACCATATTTGCCAAAAAAAGAATGTAGAATAATTCTTACAAATTTCCCAGGTAAGACACCAATTAGCTGAAATTTTGGATTTTCATGCATTTATTTATATTCATGTAGGCATGACCCACAGTAGTCTAATAAGATTTTTAGCATAAGTTGCAATTATAATGCACCATAGGTTATACATGTAATGTGCATTTCAGTCTAATTATAGCTGTTCCCACAGCTAATATGCAGAAGCAATGTAAAATGCAAATTATTAAAAATGGGCTTTAATGTTTAAATGGTATGATACCAAAAATTACTGCTGTTGGTCATTCATGTCAATGGTCTCCAAGATATTTGCTAACATAACAATATACCCGTACTTAATACCAAACAAGCAGTCTCTCGGCTGAGATAGCTCCGCTGTTAGCAATGCACGTTTCAATTAAGGAATAGAAGATATTATTAGAAAATGAACAATATGTATAGTATCAAAACAATCAGACTTGCGGTTTTCAACAAGAAGTCGAAAATATCACTTTTTACCAAAAATGACAAAAATATTCACCAAAATTAGAGAATTAAAGATATCATTACAAAATGAACAAATCTGAGAGAGATCCACATGTAGTACGTATATATGTAATATCAAAGCAATTGGACTTGCGGTTTTCAACAAGAAGTCGTAAGTATCACTTTTTACCAAAAATTACAAAAATATTCATCAAAATTAGAGAATTGAAGATATCATCATGAAATAAACAAATCTGAGTTAGAACCACATGTAGTACCTATATATGTAATATCAAAGCAATTGGACTTGCGGTTTTTAACAAGAAGTCAAAAATATCACTTTTTACCAAAAATGACAAAAATATTCACCAAAATTAGAGAATTGAAGATATCATTACAAAATGAACAAATCTGAGAGAGATCCACATGTAGTACCTATATATGCAATATCAAAGCAATTGAACTTTGGACTCAAAAGTTTTAACATGATATAGAGAAGCAATAAATCTAATCCCATTGGTGATTTGAATACTTATTGTCACATTGTTCATCAAAATCTTCAGAGGGGGTAGCTTTGGAATTATGTAAAGGCCAAATTACAATTCAAAATATTCAAAATTCTTCAGTATAAATCAATGTCTTATTTAGTGGATAACAGATTATTTGTTATCAAACTCAATAAATAAAAATTAAACATAAGCTATATTGAAAGACAAAGTGAAGGTAAAATGTTTTCTACCATTCATATCACATATATTTTCTTACTTCATCACAGTACCATACTGACTTCTATTACAATTATACTTTTGTACTTTGTGTCATCAGGATATGGTTATTGTAATATACCTGTAAATTCTTCATTTGACTATACACCATCTGTAAAGGCCAAATTCATTAAAGACTTCCTTGAAACAATCCAAGTTGACAGGTAAGCATGCAGCTATCATCAATCCTCTGAATGCCAAACTGTTATTGCATTATACCGGTATATAATCTGAAGCCTTAGAATATCAGTTGCAAAAGGTGAGCATAATAATACTTCAAGTGATCGGTGAATCTACCATCTATGTAATACAAGATGAATCTATCATGTTCTGAATTGCACAGAACCATTACAGAATTATATGGGGAAATTTTGTAAGAAAAACTTTCTCAAATTGAATAATAAGTGTCAATAAAAGTCTTACTTATATTTTTTCAAAAATTTGAAAGTTTATTATGAAGTCAGTATACATGTAGTCACTGTTTTGTTGTTGAAATAATAATTATATACATTAAATTTGGCTGACCAATATTGACTGATATTAATTATTGAAACCTTACTTTCAGAGTGAATGTGTTAGTGTCTCACAGTTTAGCAGCAACAGCATCTACATATCTGTGCACTGAGTATGACATTGTTGACTCATGGGTGTCTATTGCTGGTGTTGGCACAAGACCACATCAGTGAGTACAATCCTGCTAATATATATATCACACTTAGTTTCACTAGTCATTGATTATCACATATTATGTTTCATGTTATGAAAAATGATATGATACAGTTGAGTTCTTAGATTTGCTTTAAACAAATGTGTACTACTGCCCATATAAAGATAGGTGTCTAGCTGCCAATTTAAGTTAAGCTAGGTGATTATTTGACCATGAAGGGCGACTGAAATTTCATGCTTGATATTTCAATAAAGAAACAATAAAGATTACTGATATTGCTCTTGTTGCAAATTGATTATGCAAACTATATAATATTATTATGCTAATTATTTACCATATTTGTGCTTTTACCTGAGGAAAGCATTGTATGCTGACCACTATTGCATAAATGTACTACCGGTACCCCTGGCAGAGAATAAATGTCACCAGTAAATATTCCTCCAGATACCTACCCGGTATATTCCTTCCAAAACGACAAGAATTTGATATCCCTTTTGCATTTTGCTAGTAACTTTAATTCGTACAGACTAGATTTCTTTTTTGTTTTAGTTCCTGTTTTTTATATGTGTCTCAAACATGTCTGGTCTGAACACATTCAGACTTCACACATACATAATACATCTTGGGATACATATTTTATCCTTATTGTTTCATAATTCGATTCAAGGTGGCCGAATGGCAGTGATTTTTGAACTAAAAATTCAAAATTCTGTATTTCTGCATTTCTGGAATCAGATCTCAATTGTGCATACATGTAGTTAGATTTTGTTCAAAACTGTCAAAATACATTGGACATCCTGGGATATTGATGCACATCATTTGGGTTATCAGATCAGAATCAAGCCGATTCAAAACGGTAAATAACAGCAATGTTTGTGGTATTAACAAATGCTGTTCTAGATCTTTGCATGTCTCTGCCATGTCTTGACTGATTGCAATCAATCTTAACAACTACATTGTACATTAAGTCACTCATATTAATACGCAATTGTTTCAAATTCTGATTTAAAATGGCTGATGCATTTCAAAGTTATTTACTATTGAACAATGATTACTTGTTTAGTATGGTAAGAAACATTTCCTGTGCTGACAAAAGATAGTGCTAAAATTAAGCTTGAAGAACTCCCTTTGTTGGTTTTCAAGAGTTGTTGTCAGGTGCTGAATGTGTCTAGCCCTTTTTTTCTAGATGCTAATTTAATGGTTAAAGGGTGGTGGTTGTCGCACTGTGCATGTGCGACATTTGTGTTGATAAACATTGATTTTCCCACAATCCAATGCGCTCGTCTAATGAAAATCACAAGTATGAGGTTTGACCTTGGCGCGACTTGCGCTAATTACCGCCGGTGACTCCTTCGATACCTTCAATTATCTAAAAATATCTAATTAAAGCTTGGTAACGTCTCGGTTTGTACTCTTTAATCTGCGCAACAGTCAAACTCGCCATCTTTGTTTATATGAGACCCATATATCTTGCGTATCCATGGCGCGACGACTTCCACCCTTTAACATTACTATACATGTACACGTACATTTCATTGCAAGTAACCTCCACATGCCAAGGTGACCTGTGTATGGTCAGGAACACATAGTTTCATTAACTCCAATATACCGGTATGTATATCATTCCACAGCTTAATTAGACCATTCGGTTTGGTGAAATGTTTATCTTGGTTACTTCATAATTCACAACGTAATAAATTGATATATGGATTACTTAGTGAACTTATTGTAAAGGCAACTGGTTTCAAAGTAGCTGATAAAAGTTATGCTGTCAATTCAACCCATGAGGTTGCTACTCTCAAGTTTGAGCAGGTATGTGGTGTTCTACCCCGTGGTGATATATATAATTGCTGTTTGACAATTTGAATTCAGATACCCGGTAATTGTTTAAAGCGCAGTGGTCATCGTGTGTTTGAATTTCATGTAAATAAGCAATGCATTTTATACGCATTGTAAATGTTGCTATGAGTTCAATATCGAACTGGACGCGACACGACGACTGTCGCCCTTTAATTTCTTTGGATGTATTATATCCATTGATATCATTATGGGGGGTGGGGGGGTGTACCTGGTACAGGTTACAGGAAATAAAATGAAAGTTCCAGTTACAATAAAAATTAGATATTTACACTTTACAGATAAATCAAATTCCTAATTACATTTTACATT
Organism: Saccoglossus kowalevskii; assembly: GCF_978046115.1. Taxonomy (NCBI): domain Eukaryota; kingdom Metazoa; phylum Hemichordata; class Enteropneusta; family Harrimaniidae; genus Saccoglossus; species Saccoglossus kowalevskii. Next base: position 25,189,042 of record NC_140641.1, read on the forward strand.
TTTATATGTAAAATATGTAAAATTGCAAATTGTGTACAAATTACGACATTTAATATGCTTTATACGCTTACAAACAATAATATCTTTGTACAAATTACAGACGAATAAAATTACAAAAAGCTGATTACATTTTTCACCTTGCCAATGTTTACGAATTTAAGTTTTGTATTTATTTAAATTACATATTACGAAAATAAAAACAATTGATTACAGCTCATGAAAATAACCATTGCCGACCCTCATTATAACCAGACTAATTTTGAAAAATTCATCGATGTTCAGAAAAAGTTGTTTATTGTATTATTTAAATCAGCCAATAGTGTCCATTCAACTTTCTTTGACATATGAAATTATACATGTATATGCACTAATTTTGGATGGGAACAAAAATCTATAGTTCATAGTTGCTGGTGAAAAGTAAATTATAAAAAAAAGATAAAAAATTGGTCTAAAAATATATACATAGTGTGTTCAATATGTTTGTGTCACATTACAAGTTAGACATACATTCAGAATGTACAATGAATACGTTGGTGCATGTCATTGAACAGATACAAACTAAAAATACTGTACAATGAATACGTTGGTGCATGTCATTGAACAGATACAAACTAAAAATACTGTACAATGAATACGTTGGTGCATGTCATTGAACAGATACAAACTAAAAATACTGTACAATGAATACGTTGGTGCATGTCATTGAACAGATACAAACTAAAAATACTGTACAATGAATATGTTGGTGCATGTCATTGAACAGATACAAACTAAAAATACTGTACAATGAATACGTTGGTGCATGTCATTGAACAGATACAAACTAAAAATACTGTACAATGAATATGTTGGTGCATGTCATTGAACAGATACAAACTAAAATACTGTACAATGAATACGTTGGTGCATGTCATTGAACAGATACAAACTAAAAATACTGTACAATGAATACGTTGGTGCATGTCATTGAACAGATACAAACTAAAAATACTGTACAATGAATATGTTGGTGCATGTCATTGAACAGATACAAACTAAAAATACTGTACAATGAATATGTTGGTGCATGTCATTGAACAGATACAAACTAAAATACTGTACAATGAATACGTTGGTGCATGTCATTGAACAGATACAAACTAAAAATACTGTACAATGAATACGTTGGTGCATGTCATTGAACAGATACAAACTAAAAATACTGTACAATGAATACGTTGGTGCATGTCATTGAACAGATACAAACTAAAAATACTGTACAATGAATACATTGGTGCATGTCATTGAACAGATACAAACTAAACATACTGTATAATGAATACGTTGGTGCATGTCATTGAACAGATACAAACTAAAAATACTGTACAATGAATACGTTGGTGCATGTCATTGAACAGATACAAACTAAAAATACTGTACAATGAATACATTGGTGCATGTCATTGAACAGATACAAACTAAAAATACTGTACAATGAATACGTTGGTGCATGTCATTGAACAGATACAAACTAAAAATACTGTACAATGAATACATTGGTGCATGTCATTGAACAGATACAAACTAAAAATACTGTACAATGAATACGTTGGTGCATGTCATTGAACAGATACAAACTAAAAATACTGTACAATGAATACGTTGGTGCATGTCATTGAACAGATACAAACTAAAAATACTGTACAATGAATACGTTGGTGCATGTCATTGAACAGATACAAACTAAAAATACTGTACAATGAATACATTGGTGCATGTCATTGAACAGATACAAACTAAAAATACTGTACAATGAATACGTTGGTGCATGTCATTGAACAGATACAAACTAAAAATACTGTACAATGAATACATTGGTGCATGTCATTGAACAGATACAAACTAAAAATACTGTACAATGAATACGTTGGTGCATGTCATTGAACAGATACAAACTAAACATACTGTACAATGAATACGTTGGTGCATGTCATTGAACAGATACAAACTAAAAATACTGTACAATGAATACGTTGGTGCATGTCATTGAACAGATACAAACTAAACATACTGTACAATGAATACGTTGGTGCATGTCATTGAACAGATACAAACTAAAAATACTGTACAATGAATACATTGGTGCATGTCATTGAACAGATACAAACTAAAAATACTGTACAATGAATACGTTGGTGCTTGTCATTGAACAGATACAAACTAAAAATACTGTACAATGAATACATTGGTGCATGTCATTGAACAGATACAAACTAAAAATACTGTACAATGAATACGTTGGTGCATGTCATTGAACAGATACAAACTAAAAATACTGTACAATGAATACATTGGTGCATGTCATTGAACAGATACAAACTAAAAATACTGTACAATGAATACATTGGTGCATGTCATTGAACAGATACAAACTAAAAATACTGTACAATGAATACGTTGGTGCATGTCATTGAACAGATACAAACTAAAAATACTGTACAATGAATACGTTGGTGCATGTCATTGAACAGATACAAACTAAAAATACTGTACAATGAATACGTTGGTGCATGTCATTGAACAGATACAAACTAGAAATACTGTACAATGAATATGTTGGTGCATGTCATTGAACAGATACAAACTAAAAATACTGTACAATGAATACGTTGGTGCATGTCATTGAACAGATACAAACTAAAAATACTGTACAATGAATATGTTGGTGCATGTCATTGAACAGATACAAACTAAAAATACTGTACAATGAATATGTTGGTGCATGTCATTGAACAGATACAAACTAAAAATACTGTACAATGAATACGTTGGTGCATGTCATTGAACAGATACAAACTAAAAATACTGTACAATGAATACGTTGGTGCATGTCATTGAACAGATACAAACTAAAAATACTGTACAATGAATACGTTGGTGCATGTCATTGAACAGATACAAACTAAAAATACTGTACAATGAATACGTTGGTGCATGTCATTGAACAGATACAAACTAAAAATACTGTACAATGAATACGTTGGTGCATGTCATTGAACAGATACAAACTAAAAATACTGTACAATGAATACGTTGGTGCATGTCATTGAACAGATACAAACTAAAAATACTGTACAATGAATACGTTGGTGCATGTCATTGAACAGATACAAACTAAAAATACTGTACAATGAATACATTGGTGCATGTCATTGAACAGATACAAACTAAAAATACTGTACAATGAATACGTTGGTGCATGTCATTGAACAGATACAAACTAAAAATACTGTACAATGAATACGTTGGTGCATGTCATTGAACAGATACAAACTAAAAATACTGTACGATGAATACGTTGATGCATGTCATTGAACAGATACAAACTAAAAATACTGTACAATGAATACGTTGGTGCATGTCATTGAACAGATACAAACTAAAAATACTGTACAATGAATACGTTGGTGCATGTCATTGAACAGATACAAACTAAAAATACTGTACAATGAATACGTTGGTGCATGTCATTGAACAGATATAAACTAAAAATACTGTACAATGAATACGTTGGTGCATGTCATTGAACAGATACAAACTAAAAATACTGTACAATGAATATGTTGGTGCATGTCATTGAACAGATACAAACTAAAAATACTGTACAATGAATACGCTGGTGCATGTCATTGAACAGATACAAACTAAAAATACTGTACAATGAATACGTTGGTGCATGTCATTGAACAGATACAAACTAAAAATACTGTACAATGAATACGTTGGTGCATGTCATTGAACAGATACAAACTAGAAATACTGTACAATGAATATGTTGGTGCATGTCATTGAACAGATACAAACTAAAAATACTGTACAATGAATACGTTGGTGCATGTCATTGAACAGATACAAACTAAAAATACTCTAAATGCATTAATTATTCACTGGTTCTTAGTTTTGCTATTTTTGTTGATAAAATATGTGACAAGTTAAAACCCAGTGAAATTAAATTCCAGTGAAAATAAATAAAACAGTACTGTACTTCATATTTGTTCAATTCAGTGTGAACAAAACATTATTCTATAATATTGTTAATTCCTATGTCATTTGTAATTCTTTTAAAATGTAGGAGACATTCAATTATAAAGATTTATTCTCACCAGAAACTTTTGCTTAAAATTTTGTAGTAGTGAAAATTTCATTTTTATATTTATAACCTTTTCATCACCAGACTTTCTTGCCCCAAATTTTTCTGCACTCTTATATTTCCCAATATTTCTGGAAATGAACCCTAATTTTGGAGCAAAAAAAACAGGCAAAATTTGGGTAAATTTTCAGTTTTTACTCAACAAATTTGGCTATTTTTGTCTTTTAAAGGAAAGTGCAGACTATAAAAGGGGCTATTTTGTGATGAAAAGAGGGAATGATGAAAAATTTTGTTTTAATTTTGGATCAAATCATCTTCTATCGGCTACAAATCTTGATCAGAGTTTTAGAACAAAAATGAAACAAATTACAAATGTATGTGGGTTGTAATTTGTGAATAATGATTTTGGTGGTGAAAGGCTTAAAGCGCGATAGTCGTCGCGCTTCTCATGTGCGACATTTGTGTTGATAAACATTGATTTTCCCACAATCCAATGCGTTCTTCAAATGGAAATCACAAGTATGAGGTTTGACCTGGGCATGACTTGCACTGATTACCGCCGGTGATTCCTTCGACAAAGAAGCCATCTTTGTTTATATGAGACCCATATATCCCCCACATGCGCAACGCGACGACTACCACGCTTTAATGTTATAGTTTGTGGCTACTTTATTTGACAGCTTCAAAAGAACTGGACAAGAATCTGTTCTAAGGGAATGCCATTTGTCCTTCTGACGGCTGCATGTGACAAGTTCATTGAACGTGAGGTCTACTGTGACTTGATAAAGTTTGTAAATATACCAGATGAAAAGATTTCTGTTGTTAACGGAGATGGAAAATTCATCAAAGGTAACATAGGTAAGTGTTTGCAATGTTCACAAATTTGTAAATAAGCTTGTTAATGTAAGCTAGGATGACAATTGACAGTATTAACTTGGATAATTTATTTACATACACATTAATTAAAAAACATAAATAGCATTGTACATGTCAAAGCACTGAAAATATGGCTGAGAGTTTCTTTTCAATAAGGAAACATTATGTATTGTGGCTCCTATGATCTTATATTACAGATTTCTATTACATGTACTATGATAAATATGAGATTATATACTGCAAAGTATGCATGAAGACAGTACAGCGAGAGTATCAACCGCAGTGCAGAGGAGGGCGATGTGACCACGTACTGTCTGAGTGCATACTTTGGGGCATCCTCGTAATAAAATTATTATACATCTTTTTCTTCATGGGGGGGGGGGCAACGTAATTACCATACACTATTTTTTTGTTCATACAACGTAAATTGAAAAAAAAAAATTCTGTAATCACAGGCTAGACATACAAGATAATCAATCAAATATTTTTTCAGTACACTGTAAAAATGTGTCATTTTTCTTGGTACGTTCAAGAATTTACATCCAAATAAAAATACATCATGAGACTTAGCGAACAGAATCAGAACAGAATTTGACCCTGGGGGCAGCAATGTTTGCTTTTATTATTAGAGGATGCTTACATGCGTAACCGTTCCATATTTTGGAATTCGCATTTTCTAATATGGTAGGATGAAAATACGCAGTACAATACCGCTAAATTGCGGCACGTTGTAACTTATGGCATTACATTGACAGATGTACATTTTGTATAACAATTATGTATTGTATTAAGGTAGCTAAAGGGGAAAAGCGAGATAAGATCATGGACACATTCATGAAATTTAGTCTATAAAGTTTGACTGACTATATCTCTAACACCATGAGGTACATAAAATTCCGAGAGCCAGTTTCAAACATTTAACACTGAAAAAATTAGAACTCATAACAAAAAAAGGGAATAATGAGAAACAGCCAATCCCACATAAAAACCCTATTTTTTTGGAAGTTCATGGGAATGTTTGTAAGTTAATCCCCTGAGCATTTATACAACTGAATATTAACACGAAACATACAAGATTGTGTTCTCTTATATCTCAGTTTTCTGAAAACATATACATTGCCATAGCTGCATGCTTAAGAACGGGCAAGGGAAATGCTAAACACTGTTAGTCCCCTTTCTCCTCTCACTACCTTAACTCACAGCCTCCACTAATAAAACAATGTTTCTTGCTGTATAGGCAAAGTTTTATATTTTAATGTCTTTTTTCTTACCGGTATATATTTTATTTTTATTAAATTTGGTAAATTTATTGATCTGTATTGCAGATACAATGGGCCAGATGCAAGCTGTTCATTTAGAAAAGGGTAAACATTGGTTACATGCAAGCTATCCTGAAATTACAACTACTGCAATCTTGAACTTGTTGCAATATGTAAAAAACATCTGACCTTGATCTGTGTTGTGGTGTACGTGTTTCAAATGCTTACAAATGGATTGAGAATGGAAAGCTGTGTTTAAAACCATCAGGGTCTATTTATAATGGAGAGAAAGCATATCATTTTGTAATTTAGTAGTGTGCTGAGAACATGCATGTAATCCTGTCTTGTTGTGGTTACAATTGGTTATTTTATGTTCACTTTGTAATACATGAATGAATTTTATGATTTGATTTTAAACTTGAATTTCTCCTATAGTTAAATGCCCGCACGGATTTAGGGAGAGGTGCGCCAGACACCCCCAGCCAGCAAAAAGAAATTGAACAATCAATTGACAAACCCAGCCCACGTCAATAGGAACCCCCCCCACGTCAATAGGGAACCCCCCCCCACAGAATTTCTTGATCCGCCAGTGAAATGTGAAATGTCAAAATGCCTATCATTCAGAGAGGATTATACCAGGTGTGCGCTTGTGATTTACATAACAAAGGATGTTTATGATCTACTGAGTTGCCCAAGTGAGACAGCTGCTGGCAAGACCACATCCTGATTGGCTCATGTGGAAACCCAGGTGGTGTTTTTATTTATGCCCTATAAATAGGCTAGAGTGAGGTCACTTGGGGTCATCATTTCAACTTAATACCCTGGGTGTTCCTGCTGCGTTATTGTGAGACAAGTGATACAGGCTTCAATCATCATTCTGTGAGACTTGTATGAATAACATCGTTCCTCTGCAAGCAAGACTCCTGTATTTCTTTGTTGTTGTGTTGCAGAAGCCATTGACTGTCGTCCATTTCTACATCCTGGAACTGTGAGTTATCACCAATGCACACTTCCCTCGGCAATCCCATATTTTAGTGAATTTAATTATTGTAATTATTTTGAAAGGTATTAAAACAGAAACTTTAACTTGATATTTTGCTGTATGTGTATTTCATTTTCCACTACTATTGTCTTGTCTACCCCAATTCTAGTAGTGAAAGAACCCGCTGTCCAATGTGAGTTCTGTGGTTGCCCCTCTTAATAGCAAAAAGCAGGCCTTACACTGTGACAGCATAACACATTATTAGGTATGGAAACACCTTCAAAAATAGTTTAGTGTTTGTTGAATCCCACACAATGCTTTGACGCAACTATGCAACTTTGTATTTAACGCATAACACAAGATATTGCAATGAACAAAAAATGGATTATTGTTATTATAAGCAGTACTACTGTAGCTTTATTTTGCTAATAATACTCAGTAATATAGTGTATGATGACATGACCCTCAGCCAGGGTTCTGAAATTAGAAGAAAAAATATTATATAATTATTTTTGGAGTGGTTGGATTTTTATTGGTTTTAGTCTGTGATTTCAAAGTAAAGTTAAGTAAAAAACACTTATGAAGGCTCAAAGATATACTAGTAGTTATTTCTTATCAATAGGTAAAAAACATCAAAGTGGATTGATAGAATCTGAAAGCGACCATTCTCTATGGTTGAATAGAAATACAAAAAAGTACTATTGTTTTAAGGGAAATTAGATGGTCCAATTTCTGTGAAACCATCTATTTTGGCATTTAATTTCACTATTTTAATGATTGAGCATTTTCACAAATCTGGCAGAGAAACGGTGAGTTCCCTTTGTTATTGTCACATGGATTTAGTTTAGCTGATTTTTCCTATCAGCGAAATTAAAACCCAGTGAATAATTAATGCCTTTACAGTAATGGAAAGATTGTGATAATTTATTAATGTCTGATACCCATATATTCAGCTTAAAAAGGAAAGTTTGTGGTGATAAACATTGATTTTCCCACAATCCAATGCGCCTTTCTAATGGTGAAATTCTTATGGAGTTCGGGTTTTGGCCTATGCACGACATGCACTACGACGACTCCTTTGATGTCTTCTAATCACCATGCATGCATGGCACAACCACTACCCTTTAATTTTTCATCAATTATTAGTTCACAAATTTTGTTCAGATTATAGGATAATGAGGGTTTCTAAAATTGGATAAATGTATACCAATACATGAGATAATAATGATTTGCCAAGGAATTTACATTTTTGTGATATAAATTTAAATGAGTGATGAAGTTTTGGATACAAATTATCAAGGCATTGAAGAGTACAGTGATATAAATGGGTGTCAAGAAGGGGGTGCTCGTAGTGTCAGTACTGTTTTCACCTGTTGCAATACGTCAATAATAAAAAAAAAAAGTTTTTGAGAGTTTTTTTTTTCTCCAAATGACAAATAATTACGCAAAATTACGTCAAAAACAGAAAAAGTGATTTTTGCTAACAAATGGTATATATTGAATATTCATATATTGAGAATGAGATATTGAGAATTAAATACGCAATTGACCTGTTGTAAGTTGTAAGCGTTGAAAGACAGCGCCACCCTGCGGCAACAACCATTAAACCTGAAGGTACTAAAAATGGTTGGTCACCGGCGATGTGTTTGAGAGTGGAGAGTGTAGGACGGTGATCAAATATGATACGAAAGTTTCACTACGTTCACTTGCCAAGCAAGACCTATGTAATTCCTTGTTTTCAACCCTTTAGTAAGCGTGCTAATATTATCAGCAACAACTCTAGTACATTTTCAAGTTGCCAGAATCCGTCTGCTGCCCTTTCCGCCTCGTCTCTGTATCGTCGTCACAATACCGTATTGGTCACACAAATGCGACATGTTGTCCTCAAGCGCCGGCATCCAATCGTTCGATGTTACTGTTCTAGGGAAGTTGCCGATTTTGAACTGAAAGTGACGACGGTCGAAAGTTGCGGCGACGTGTTCGATGTCTCCTACGTTGATATCGGGAAACGGGATGCCCCTATTATCGTCTGTCTCCATGGATCCCCGGCGTCGCATAAAGACTTTGCTCTCATAACGCCATACCTTTTGGCGGCCAATGCAAGAGTTATTTTACCAAATTTTCCGGGTAAGTCAGTCTCAAATTTTATTTATATTTCAGTTACTTCATAAAAAAATGATTATATTATGAATGCAAACAGTGTAAATAAAAGTACCAATTCTTTAGTGCCGCTCTCCCATTTTTAATTGTATATGCCCTTTTTCAGACACGTATAGTTATCTGGAAGGGTATATACAATTACCGTTGAGGGCGTCTTAAGGAACTCTTTCCGTAATAAATTCCCATGAATAATAATACAGTTGTCGTGTGTTTGAGGTCACACCATGGTAAAATTGTAATTACACGTCCCACCACACAACCTCAGGCCGCATAGAACTCAGAAAGGGGATCAATGCTAGAGTCTATGTGGAGGGGGGGGAGGTTTCTGGATCATACAGCTGCCACATTTATGTAGTTTATTTTATATCCTGGGGTAGCATGTTATCCTTGATTTTTGTCCTGGTAGTACAACACTATCTGATTTGGTCGCAAATGGTAGCAGAATCATCCTATTTTTATTAATAGTTGATAGACTGTATTTTTCAGACAAGTTTGGCGTGTTTTAATTTTTTTTTTTAAATGCAAAAAACAGCTATAATACTTGGGTATAAAATTAACTGGCCAATAAATTGCAAACTGTATTGGTAGCCCGGATTAGATTGGTTGCTTGACATTCCAATCATGAGTATTAAGAGTTGTTCAGCATTCCAAGTGCAAACGTGGTAATTTGACAGTTCATGATCAAGAGGTTCATGCTACCCCTCCCTGTAGCTGTACTTCAACCCATGCTATAATTCTACCTTTTGTATGAAACATAAGTGCCCAAATCAGTAATCAAAACTAAGCCTGTGCTTGGTACCTTGCTTGCTGGCTGGTGCACTACTTGCCTATCTGATCTGCTCAGTGGAGTTTGATACTCAAGCGACTTTTCTGATTACTTCTCTAATTTATTAAAGCAAGGTACCCGAGCACCTCTGAGTAAAACAGGATCATGTGATACACTTGTGCCACTAACAGAATTTATTTTTATATGGTTTTTCAACTTTGTTCTCCATCTAAAGGATATGGATATTGCAAGACTGTGAGAGGAGATTCATATTATTTCACATCAGAACATAAAGCCGAATTTATCAAGGACTTTTTGCAAACTATAAATGTAAACAGGTAGGCATGATGGCCATATAGAAGGATATGGATATTACAAGATTGTGAGAGAAGATTCTATGTGCTGTTTTACATGTGCATAGAAAGCAGTCAAGGTGTTGTTTACATGTACACAGCCAGCAGTCTAGGTGCTGTTTACATGTACATAGCCAGCAGTCTAGGTGCTGTTTACATGTACACAACCAGCAGTCTAGGTGCTGTTTACATGAGCATACAGTACAGTTCTCGCGGAAGCTTTGGCTTCACTTCAGCGTCAGCTTTGCTTCAGCATCGCATCATTATGGCATTGTTATGGCTTCAGTGTCGCTTCAATGTCGTGACATAAAAAGTTGAGGCGGTCATCGCTTCGCTTCATTGTGGCCTCATTATGGCGACAATGTGGCATCAGCATTGCTTCATCAAACAAAGAAGTACAGAACTCATTTCGCCCGCTTCCGCTTTCCAATCGCTCGCTTTTGCAACCGCTTGTTGAATTTCTGCTTTATTTTCGACTGTGCAAAAATTCGGACTACTAACAATTTTCTGGTTTTGATAGATCACGGTTACTAGTTTAGTAACCGTGCATAGATGTTGAACAACCGTCAAAAGTTCAAATACTTCTTGTTTTAACTATCTATTATTATATGCACGCAATCTGACCCTTTGACCTAGATTTGGCTGGGATTGACTATTTTATTTTAAACAACTTATTCTGACGTGACGCACTGCTACAAAATGTATTTCAACAGAAGTACGACATGGTTGTCTGGGTTTCTTTTCCTGACTGTGTTGAGTTTACAATTTGTATAATTATTGTATTTCCCCCAAGGAGAAGACAAGCCGAAGGACCATGAAGCTAAATAGAAGTCCCACGCATGGACTGAGTGAAAGAAAATATTTCTAAGGCTAAAATAAAACCTAATATCTCTTTGTGTATTTGTCAATTTTGCATATATTTAGTATGACAGTATGTTCGTAAATATCTGGAAAAATCTCGTCTTTCGTTAATAATTTCATTTGTTTGAAATGTCTACCGACTGTGTCCCAATAATTTGTTTGGAATATCCCTGTTGGTTTCTCCAAACTGTCCCGACGTCTGTCATTCAACACAATCAGCATTTATTTATCGTAATTCATTGGGATCATGTCCCGTAATTTGCGGGCTGTAAAACCAAATAATTAAACAAGTACTATTTATTATATCTATATTTTTGTTTTACCTCGCGAAACTACAACACGGCATAGAGTTGTCGTGGTGAAACAGTTGCCTTGAAATCGATGGAACTTCAATTATCCATCTCTCACCTTGAAATAAAATTTAAAAAATCGAAGAGCATCGGGGGATATATTATTAACCAGTTTTACCAATCGCTAGCTTTATTTTATTCAAATCCATAAAATTCACAAGTTTTTCAACATTTGTTGGCAAATTCCGCGCCAAAAATGGTTGAAAGTGTGGGTGTGGTTCTCTCGCAAAATCCCGTTGATAACACGGACAAATATGGTTCTGTGACCCAGGTTGTGTGCTCCCAGGTTGTGATGTTGCAACAAAGCATATTTGACGCTAATTTAAGGGTCGTCGTACCATCCAATCTCTGGCGTCGATTCACTGTGCTGTGACAGGCTTCACAATTATTCACTAAACAACATCGGTATATTTTGACAAACGGCCGGGATTTGACCTCAGTTCAAAAAAAGAAAACAAACTGGGCTGAGATACAAATCAGTTTTGCAAGTTGGGAAATAAGGTAAACCAGATTGGGGTCGATGATATTCAGTATCGAATGACTTCCGTGTGTATCATAGGTTTCAAATTGTTCATCGACTGGGCACCACTGGACACGTTTTTTTTCTGAAGCCCAATAAATTATTTCTGCATGTCAAGTGCTATTCAATTTTTTACAGAGCATGTGGCTCGTTTTTATTCGAAAATATTTTTTGTGAGAATACTTTTAAAGTACGTATAGGTCAAGCTTAGGTCACTGATCGTGACTTTATTTTGAAAATTGGATGTAAAATTTTACCAGACCGACTCCACCACAACCATCCAATCATAGTTAGAAATGTACGCACTTGTTTTGGAACTTTGTATCAAGATGGCAGGCGACAACGCCGACGCACCAGGCGACGTACGTGTGTTTTGCATGTATGTAGTCCGGGCATGGGATCGGACTCTGCTAAAACTAAACGAAACACAGAAAAATACCACCAAAATGAGGAATCTGAATCAGTTCTCTTACCAGCAAATAAAATGAACGAAAATAAGGTAATTTTATAACAAAAACAGTTTCATTTCGTATAGCAAATTGCGTTGTATCCGAACGACGATTGCATCGTGTGATTTAAATTTATCATGATTTTCCTTGCAGTCAATATGACACTCGTCACCTTGCAGATTGCAATGTACTTCACAAAGTTTTTGGTACCCAATACTCGCAACATTAAATAATTAAACAAGATATCTTTTTAAAATGTCATTTTACTCTTGGTCATATTATTTTATTCCCCTTACCGCCTTGAATTTCAAATGGATTACATATCGAACTTCTGTACATGTTTTTTTTTTTACTCTACTGCTTTTCCATGTGAAAATAATGAGATCATACTCATGTCGAAATCATTTGAAGCTGATGCCATGTTGATGCCATGTTGATGCCATGAGACTGCGAAGCTGAGGCCACGATGATGCCACAGAATAAGCGAGGCGAACACAGCTTCAATTGTCAATGACGCGAAGCTGATGCCACAATGACACGATGCTGAGGCGACAATGAAGCCATGCGTAGGTGACAATGATGCCACAAAAGCCAAAGCTTCCGCGAGAACTGTAGTGTAGCCAGCAGTCTAGGTGCTGCTTACATGTACATAGCCAGCAGTCTAGGTGCTGTTTACATGTACACGACCAGCAGTCTAGGTGCTGTTTACATGTACATAGCTAGCAGTCTAGGTGCTGTTTACATGCACATATACAGCAGTTTAGGTGCTGTTTACATGTACACAGCCAGCAGTCTAGGTGCTGTTTACATGTACACGAGCAGCAGTCTAGGCGCTGTTTACATATACATAGCTAGCAGTCTAGGTGCTGTTTACATGTACATAGCCAGCAGTCTAAGTGCTGTTTACATGTACACGACCAGCAGTCTAGGCGCTGTTTACATATACACAGCCAGCAGTCTAGGTGCTGTTTAGATGTACATAGCCAGCAGTCTAGGTGCTGTTTACATGTACATAGCCAGCAGTCTTTGTGTTATTTACATGTACACAACCAGCAGTCTAGGTGTTATTTACATGTACATAGCCAGCAGTCTAGGTGATGTTTACATGCACATAGCCAGCAGTCTAGGTGTTGTTTACATGCACATGGCCAGCAGTCTAGGTGATGTTTAAATATACACAGCCAGCAGTCTAGGTGCTGTTTACATGTACATAGCCAGCAGTCTAAGTGCTGTTTACATGTACACGACCAGCAGTCTCTGCGCTGTTTACATATACACAGCCAGCAGTCTAGGTGCTGTTTAGATGTACATAGCCAGCAGTCTAGGTGCTGTTTACATGTACATAGCCAGCAGTCTTGGTGATATTTACATGTACACAACCAGCAGTCTAGGTGCTATTTACATGTACATAGCCAGCAGTCTAGGTGATGTTTACATGCACATAGCCAGCAGTCTAGGTGTTGTTTACATGCACATGGCCAGCAGTCTAGGTGATGTTTACATATACACAACCAGCAGTCTAGGTGCTGTTTACATGTACATAGATAGCAGTCTAAGTGCTGTTTACATGCACATAGCCAGCACTCTAGGTGTTGTTTACATGCACATGGCCAGCAGTCTAGGTGATGTTTACATATACACAACCAGCAGTCTAGGTGCTGTTTAGATGTACATAGCCAGCAGTCTAGGTGCTGTTTACATGCATGCAACCAGCAGTCTAGGTGCTGTTTACATGTACATAGCCAGCAGTCTTGGTGTTGTTTACATGTACACAACCTGCAGTCTAGGTGCTGTTTACATGAACATAGCCAGCAGTCTAGGTGTTGTTTACTTGTACACAACCAGCAGTCTAGGTAATGTTTACATGTGCATAGCCTGTACATTGGCCACATGTATATTCATCTTTTACTTTGTCATTTTGTTTCTCAATATTGCAAGTTAAAATTAAAATAAAAACCAGGAGAAAATGCATGCCTCTTGAATGTTTGATATTTACCATTTACCACTCAGCATGGTGTAACTAATAAATTATCATTACAGGGTCACAGTACTGGTTTGTCACAGTGCTTCTGGTACTGCTGCAAGTCAGCTATGTGCGCATTCAAATATAACTGACTCAGTAGTGTTCATGTCTGGTATAGGAATATGGCCACACAGGTATGTCATAGTTTACTGTTGAATATTTTATTTTAGCTGGAATTTATTTTCGCTGAATAGATTTTTGGGTGTTTTGTATGGAATTTATTTTCACTGAATCATTCCTTCAGCGAAAATAGTGAAAATTAATTCCAACGGAAATAAACTACTGTAGAATACTTTATTTTTGCTTGGAATTTATTTTTTGCTATTTTTGCTTAAGGGATGATTTTGTGAAAATAAAATCCAGCGAATATACTTTTTTTCCTATACTAGTATTTCACATTAAATTCATCAAAAATCGTTGAAAATAAATTCCATACGAAACGCCCAAAAAGCCTTTTCAGTGAAAATTAATTCCAGCGAAAATAAAGTATTCCACAGTATTCTACAGTATACTCTTTGGAGAACAGAAGGCAAAAGAATTACAGGAAATTTATTATCGCAGTAAACTAAAACAAATAATGCATTTAAATGAATTGCCATGGCAACTATCACTTTAAAATTATTATAACCAGGCAAGGAAATTATGACATTTTCAATAATTCGCCATGTGTATTTTTCATGATTTATTATTGCAAAGTAACTTAGCAGGAAGTAGCAACTATTTTTTCAATTTAATTTCTGTTTTAAACATGTTACAAGTATAGAGCCTTGAATGAGCATACAAACTAGGTGAACAATTTAGTGAAAACCACTTCATAATCCAAAGAAGAAATAAACAATGATGAATCAGTGCAAGATAGTAGTGAAGAGCATCCTGGATGGCTTTAAAAAATGCAGTGTTTACTTTCAAAGATAGAAAAGCATATCACCCACACATAATGTTTAAATTCATCATGCAATACCTCATCAATCAACTTTCCATGATTGTATTGTATTGTATTGTATTGTATTGTATTGTATTGTATTGTATTGTATTGTATTGTATTGTATTGTAGGTTTGCTAGTGCTGGTGGCAGACACATTAAAGACCAGTTTATTTGTTCTACAACATTATTCAATTCTGAGTTCTGTGATTTATGCACATCTTTTTTACAGGTCTGGTTCAAACTGGCCGACTGGTGACCATTTTGTATTATAAAATGCTCTTTCAGAGTCGTACATCTATCATGCTTGGACAGATTATATTCCAACATTACACAGCTAGCAAATAACTTTGATCTACATATAATATTTCATTCAGTTTTGTTTACTATAGCACAACAGGTACTGTGTCATATCATTGAACGTTACTGTATTATAAATCACCACTATCACAATTAGAGGTTTTTATGTTTTACCTTTACATCATCATCCATTGTAAGGAAATTCATTTCAACAAAAAGCTTCGAAAACTTACTATTTTTTAAAATTATGATGGTGGTGATTTATAACAATAATCTTCTTCAACATCATAATAAATTCAGAGGAGGGTCAGGATGCGATGATGTGTTTGGCTTCACCTTGCGCATTATCTTGCCATAGTCTCTTCTCCTCACCCAATATGGCACTGTTCATTATTACTTAAATATTGTTGCAGGGCAGTTAGGTCATTGAGACTCATGAAAACAGTGTCTGCTTTAATGAATGCTGCTATCATTGGTGATGCGATGCAAAAAGTCATACCATGGATGTCTATAAAGATGAGTGGATTTCGTGTCAGTAAGCCATCTTATATGATCGCACTCATTCATGAAATGGCTAGAGTGGATTGGTTAAAGGTATGCATATTCTGACATAAAATAAATATTTATTCTTTTACTAGTATTTATTAAGATCAGTGGACAGAGTTGCTTAGATCTGGAAGCCATGTCGGCTTGTTCTTATTTACAAGGGGATCAATGCATGTCTTTGCCGTTTTGTTAATGAGAGGAGAACGTGTTTATGTGACCTCTCATTTGTTTGGAACTTTTAATATGATTATTAGTGTTTGGAGAGGGACACAAATGATTGAGGGATTTTGTATTTCGAGATCAGTTTTGAAAACTGGCACCTGTGTCAAGAATACCTATTTACAAAGCACAGATACACCTATCTAATGCACAGTGATGAATCATTCATTTCAGAGTAGGCAAAATCTTGAAATCCTGGGGGGCAAGTCATTACCGATCATGATCATAGGTGTAGAAGACGATCCAATTGTTCAATCTGCCATTGCTCGAGAAGGAATGAGAATTGTTAAAGTAGACAAAGATGACGATGTGTTACATTTTGATCAGTATGGTAACTGTGTGAATGAAAATAAAGAAGGTGAGTATATTCAATTGTTAATAGTCAATTTCAGCATAGCTACAGTAACTGTAAAACTGTTAATTATTCACTAGGTTTCAATTTTGCTTATTTCGCTGACTGAAAAATACGCTTATTTAAAACCCACTGAATATGCCTGAAATGCTAAATCAGTGAAGATTAATCATTTTACAGTAATATATTGTGATAAATTCGCTGGTATAAGTTTTGTTCAGAATAGAATTAAAATATTTTTGATATTTACACAACTCAATGTAGTGTAAAAACATACTGGTTTGTGCAGTGCTGTTGGCAGAACTTCTGTTTTGGAATAAATGTGTTGTCAAACTTTTGAATGAACATATTAGGCTAATCTTTTGATGAATCAATGAATTTTCAGAACTCCACCTTCCTCTATATTCTGTAAGGGACTAATGATTTAAAATAATGGGGGGGGGGGGGTTAATAACTACTTGTATTCCCCAAAAGAAAAGTGCTGCAGGAAAACACTTGACTGTTGAAAAATAAAAATGTACAGATAAGAAACTTTAAAAAAGAATTGCACCGGTCACACTCGTTCACCCCCCCCCCCCCCCCCCCCATGATTTCAAATGTTTGGCCCCGAAATTCACATGGCATATAATATTTAATTGTTGTAGTCCATTTTTCTTACCCAAATGTGTCAGGAAAATTGAATAGTAGTGACAATAATACCATAATTTAATTATTATTCACTTTAAACATAACTAGTAAAATTCACATTTTCTGAATCTTTTACAGACCATCGGAAAAAGCCCAGACGTGGTATAATCTTTGAAAAGGGTGGGCATTGGATTCAGAACTCATACCCTGAACTTATATCAGATGCAATACTTGATTTAATGCAGTTGGTTGCACATAATTCAAGATGACCATTTTCATCTTTGTTTATCCATTTCATTTATTAATTGAGGGTCATTCAACCAAATGCATGTATTTCGGTGTGTATAGTGGAATCACAGTCAGTTAGTGTACAAGTGATAACAAAATAAATGCGATCAATTTACCAATATTTAGGCTTGAAATTAAATAAAGAGACAAGTTGAGAAACACTTTCTTGAAACCGGAATCATCATTCAACTCAGAGGCCAATCAGCGACGACCTCATAGTTAATAAATGACTGCTTTGTGTTTGTGCTCTATGTTCTTTGTGTAATTAGTTGTTTATATGCATGAGATTTTTCCACACAAAAACAACAAATTCGACTGAATTTGGTTAGCTTAATCTTTCCCAAACTGATTCTTATTTTTTTTCGGATTTGTAGGAGACTGAAAAACCCATTTCTAAATTTGACTCTTCATTTAATTTCAAGTTGTATTCAAGATGGCTGCCCCATATAGTAAATACCAGTAAATTGGTCGCATTTATGTTATTATCACATGTACACCAACTGACTGTGAGTGGGTATAAATATCTGCCACAACTAGTTCATAATGTCTTCAATTTATTTTTTTAAGCAATAAAAATAGGATATTGGATGAGAATTAAGTTTTAAATGTATTCTAACACAATCAGGAATTCATATAAGATTACACTTGTTCATAGAGACAGTATGAGAATGTCATAGGCTATATAGTATTATCCATATAAGCTATATAGTATTATCCATATAGCTATACAGTATTATCCATGTAGCTATACAGTATTATCCATATAGGCTATATAGTATTATCCATATAGACTATACAGTATTATCCATATAGGCTATACATTATTATCCATATAGCTATACAGTATTATCCATGTAGGCTATACAGTATTATTCATATAGGCTATATAGTATTAGCCATATAGGCTTTATAGTATTATCCATATAGGCTATACAGTATTATCCATATAGGCTATATAGTATTATCCATATAGGCTATACAGTATTATCCATGTAGCTATACAGTATTATCCATATAGGCTATATAGTATTATCCATATAGACTATACAGTATTATCCATATAGGCTATACATTATTATCCATATAGCTATACAGTATTATCCATGTAGGCTATACAGTATTATTCATATAGGCTATATAGTATTAGCCATATAGGCTTTATAGTATTATCCATATAGGCTATACAGTATTATCCATATAGGCTATACATTATTATCCATATAGGCTATACAGTATTATCCATGTAGGCTATACAGTATTATTCATGTAGGCTATATAGTATTAGCCATATAGGCTTTATAGTATTATCCATATAAGCTATATAGTATTATCCATATAGGTTTTATAATATTATCCATATAGGCTGTATAGTATTATCCACATAGGCTATACAGTATTATCCATATAAGATATATAGTATTATCCATATAGGCTATACAGTATCATCCATATAAGCTATATAGTATCGTCCATTTAGGCTGTATAACATTATCCATATGGGCTATATAGTATTATCCATATAGGCTGTATTCTATTATCTATATAGGTTATATAGTATTATCCATATAGGCTTTATAGTATTATCCATTTAGGCTAGATAGTATTATCCATATAGGCTTTATAATATTATCCATTTAGGCTGTATAATATTATCCATATAGGCTATACAGTATTATCCATATAGGCTAGATAGTATTATCCATATAGGCTATACAGTATTATCCATATAGGCTATAGAGTATTATCCATATAGGCTATATAGTATTATCCATATAGGCTATATAGTATTATCCATATAGACTATATAGTATTATCCATATAGGCTATGTAGTATTATCAATATAGGCTATATAGTATTATCCATATAGGCTATATAGTATTATCCATATAGGCTTTATAGTATCATCCATATAGGCTATACAGTATTATCCATATAGACTATATAGTATTATCCATATAGACTATGTAGTATCATCCATATAGACTATGTAGTATTGTCCATATAGGCTTTATAGTATTGTCTATATAGGCTTTATAGTATTATCCATATAGACTATGTAGTATTATCCATATAGACTCTAGTATTATCCATATAGGCTTTATAGTATCATCCATATAGGCTATACAGTATTATCCATATAGACTATATAGTATTATCCATATAGACTATGTAGTATCATCCATATAGACTATGTAGTATTGTCCATATAGGCTTTATAGTATTGTCTATATAGGCTTTATAGTATTATCCATATAGACTATGTAGTATTATCCATATAGACTCTAGTATTATCCATATAGGCTTTATAGTATCATCCATATAGGCTATATAATATTATCCATATAGACTATGTAGTATTATCCATATAGGCTTTATAGTATTATCCATATAGGCTTTATAGTATTATCCATATAGACTATGTAGTATTATCCATATAGGCTTTATAGTATCATCCATATAGGCTATATAGTATTATCCATATAGGCTTTATAGTATTATCCATATAGGCTTTATAGTATTATCCATATAGGCTATATAGTATTATCCATATAGGCTTTATAGTATTATCCATATAGACTATGTAGTATTATCCATATAGGCTTTATAGTATCATCCATATAGGCTATATAGTATTATCCATATAGACTATGTAGTATTATTCATATAAGCTTTATAGTATTATCCATGTAGGCTTTATAGTACATGTATTATCCATATAGACTATGTAGTATTATTCATATAAGCTATATAGTATTATCCATATATAGTCGAGGAGCCAATTTCCACAAGTAGCCTAGAAATTTGATTTTGTAGCATCCCTAGTGCTTAAAATGCTTGAAAATATTTTCAGCTAGAGGGTCATTTTAGGGTCAATTTTTAGCCCTGTTAAAATGTAAAAAGCTGGCAGCAAAGTTATATTATGGGTGTTCAAATTGAGTATGTTCACAGGGCTCCAGGTCGTTTTTGATTGGTATATTTGTGCAGATGACACTGCACTACTTACAGCTCACCAAACATTGGTGTGTGTGTGTGTGTGTTTATTAGCAAACCGTAACAAGCCACAACTAGTTTACTCAAGTGATATGTCACTGCAGGATGTAATTAATGCCGCAGCTACTACTTGCTTAAGTATGTCCACGGATATGTCCAACTGTGAAAGAACCACATCTGGGAATGCAGAAAGCCCAATGCAGTTACTTTATCATGCTGCACTAATTATCAAGGGTGATTTGACAGATTGCAATGGAATTAATACCAATCCAGCTGACAATGAGGACCTCTTGAATGAAAAAGCTAAAGAAATAATAAGCCTTTACTGGGTTTTGAGATGGCTGACTACAAAGAAGGATGTAGAGACCAGTGAGTTTGGTAATCATAGTTGATGTTGTCAAAATGAAGCAGATGAGCGACATATCACCATGATTAGCCAAGATATTGTACACTGTGCAACACATGGAAGGAAGAAAATGCATAAACATATCAGTTTAGCCATGACTGTGAGGCACCTGACTGTGTCAAACAAGCTATTATTATCTTGAACCGTTTGGGACATTGTGCGTCTTATGTTGATATTGAGGTGGTTGACACAAGCTTAGCCCACGCAGAGAATACAGGTGTTGTTATTTCTACCAATATTGTTCCTAGTGCATTTGTCCAAATGGCTGCAGATGGTATCATTGAAGAAACTTTAGATGGCAAGCAAACCACTCACTCTACTACATTGGTTGTGTACCAAAGGGGACAGTTTGGTTTAAAGCCATTCAGAGTTGTACATGCAGACCATACTGTCAGGAGAAAAGCATTAATTGAAACAGACTATGTTCATAATATTCTGGAGTGTGGATTATTTGGTAAGAGACCAACTGTCACATACCTCTTCAACAGCATCAATGTTGAATGGCACCAACGTAACAAAGACCTGGAAAAAAGTCAATTATCAATGGATCTGGTATGCACAATTCTCCGCATATACCCTACTAAGTTGTTTTAAGTGGATATCAACCATATGTCTAATCCAGAGAGACAAGTAGTATCCAGCTGGAGTTCCTTTAATGCACTTCAATGTACTTCAATGTAATAAACCACCAACCACAGAGATTGGTTACTATGCCCTATGATTGCAGGTTCTCCAACTGAATTTAGCGTTGTGTATACAGTCATGAAGCAAGTTCACGAAGGTGCTGGGACAGGCAGAATCACATGCGACTTGGCGATTTATGTAAAAGAAAAGAAACTGCAGTGGAGACATGGAGAACAGTTTAATGAGACTGTGATCAGAAAGGGTGGTTTCCATATAGCTCTCAACTACTTGGCTGTTTATAGGGAAGCGCTTTGCAAACACAGGTCTAGAAGATCTTCTCATATAATCTAACACATATGGCGCTAACACAGCATCTTCTCTACTAAATGGTAATTCCTACAATCGTGGTGTTAGAGCTTATAAACTAGTGCTGGAAATCACCTGAACACCAGATACATATGATGAAAGTTTAAACAGATAGATTGAAATATTCAGAGATCAAGCTGTAAAGAAAGGTGAAATAGTTGAGGAATTTGAAATTTGGAATGGTGCCTTTTTTAATGCATGGATAGAACCAAATACTCAACATGGTTACCCATGTATCTTTCTGATATGAATCAACTGCAATACACTAGCCCCCAGGTATATGAAGAGGGAAATCACCCTGTTAGTCGCTCGAATACACATTACAGTCAGGTTTGGACAGATATGGCCCTAGAACAGTCTGTCAACCTGGATTCCAAGAAACGTGGTGGGATAACAACTGCAACAAAAGACGTGTGTAGTCTGCAGATGAATGAATTTATTAGTGTGCGCAAGGAATTAATAAAACAGCGTCTGACGAGAAATGAAAGTGATGTGCAGAAGCTTCTGACAGTATTTCACATCAGAGTTGATAATAAATCCATTCACAGTTCAGGAGTTGTGGTACTAACAGAAATGAGACCTAATATGGTGTATGCTGAGGAAATTGATAAAGAACATATGAATAAGTTCATTCAAGAATGAAAAGCTTCTGGGATTCCATACCACATTTGAAATTAATAACATTTGCAAATCTAGTACAAAAGAAAGCAGTAAAGACAAAAGATGAGAAAGTTAAGAATGTGATTGCTGACAGAATTGTTTGGAAGACTGATAATTGCAGCAACAACCCGGGATGTTGATCTGAAAAACGTACTGCCATATGAACTATCTGCAGTTTCTTTTGCACTGGCACATTCGGATGGAACTCTAAGAAAGAATAATAAGAGCATTTTGTTGGCAGAACTTGACTGGCTATAGCCGTGGTTTCGCAGCGTTTTGGGTAAACCACGGCTAGACTGGCTACGGTGCAAATGACCAAATCAGCAGTAAATATTCTGGTGCTAACACATCTGTACCTAGATAGTGGAGCAAGTATATCAACAATCCTGTCACCAAAACTAATCTAAGTGCATATTTATGTGAAAGATGGTGTCATATAGATCTAGAAATGTTGACTGCAGGTAAAACTGTCATTCTCGCTGGTGGATTTATAAATGGAATGGATGATGTGGCCATTTCATTTAATCTAGTACAGCCCAATGATGTTCTAAGATCTGACTATGAGGAGGCTGACACACGCCTTGTCTTTCATGCAGCACATGCTTCCAACACGTACTCAAGAGTTGTCATACAATCACCTGATAGAGATGTTGCTGTGTTGAGTGTATACGCAAAGAGGTCACTTAGTTGCAGTGATGTAGATATAGGCCTGTCAAAACGACCACCTACTCTGGTGAAAATACCGGTTATTTTTCATTATGAAACAACAAATTTAGATAATAAAAAAAAATCGAAAAATATATTCTGTATAGACGGAATCGTAGCGTATTTAAACGAATTCACGCATTCAAAGCTACGACAGTCTTTTTCCAAAGCAACACAGGGAAAATCTGTAGATGTTTGCTGAAAATTTAACGTACTTCCGGATATGTTAATTACAATCATATGTGTATGACGTCATCATCCATTCTGACCCCTGGTTTTCTATGGCTCTATGCCCTTTATGTTTATTCAACATGTTGTCAAACACATCGTCTACCCGGAAGAGAGCATCATCGAACCAGCATGGGCAGTCAACGATCAAGAATTTTTCAATTCCTGATGAAACAACTTGGTCGTTATATTAGATACATTCATGTCTCAGGTGAATCCTTAAGTGATGCCCAGACTGCACTAGTCCATGATTGTTATAAATAATTTTGTTTGTTTTTGACATGTAGTAATGTACCTTTGGTGGAGAGTTGCAGTTTACATTGAGTAGTGTAGATTTACTCCCCATTTGGATACCTGTGCGAGTGTAGTTAATTAAATGCGAGTCTATTTAATCTTTCTTTTTACCTCCATGATTTAACCCTATGCGTTTTAATCATGTCCCATTCTGGACGTGAATGCTGTGCTGTGCTGTGCTGTGCTGTGCACAACAAGTCGTCTAATACACTAGACATAAAGCATTTAGTATTGCAGTTGCTGTACGCATTTCATTTGTAGGTACAGCTGTTTTAGCAGCATGCCAGAAAAGATAAGGAAAGCACCATACAATACATCTTATTGCCAGAGATTGGATGATTTTGTACAGTTCTGATCAAAAATCAAATTTGTCATTCACTGTATGTATATACACTGTACACAGTAGTGCATGGCAAGATAAGCTTTTTTTTCATTGTGTTGTCTTATTGTAATTATTTCTTGATTAATGTAAGTATTGAGATGATATATTTTCAGAATTATCCCACCACTCAAAGCAAGACATATATAAGATAAGGAAGTATATTAATCCCTCTTTTGAACAAAGACTTTCTGTGCGTGTGTTCATCTGTCTGGAGCTATTTCTCTCACATGCTCTGATCGATCACTTTCTAACTTAACACAAAGATCATGTATGGTGACATACATATGCACCTGGATTTTCTTTACCATCAGATCTAATTGGCTGAATTCTGTGCCCTGAACCATTCTTCAGATATGAAAAGGGGAGATTTTATTCATCATGATGATGCATTTGGGTGCTAGTCATATTTCTTTGAATGTAATGATAGATTCTGTTCAATGTTGGTGCACATTGATGTATGTTTTTTGGGGGGTGGGTTTTTGCATTTCAATGATTGTCAGATTTGCATTGAATATAAACTCAGCTTTCATATAAGGAGTAGCCACACAAAAACTCATTTCCATATGTCGCATACGACTTGTTTACCACTTCCATGTGACTGAGAATGTTCTAGAACTGTGCTGTGTCTGGGTGGAATTTTTAGAAGCTGGTTAAATAGGTAATAGGACACTGTAGAAGGTAATGGAACATTCTAGAAATTTGTCGTAAATTCCAGACTCATTATGTATGCTGATGTAATGGTCTCTTTATAGACAGTGTGGGTATATATAGGGGAGTTGTTCAGCACCGAGTTCAGATCGGAGATCTCGTTGTATTGGAGTTTAAGTATCTAGTTATTGGAGGTTTGGAGTTTTACCGCGTTATTGTACTTGATGTTTGCAGAGTATAATAATACCAGTACCAGTTGAAACCTCATCTGTTGGCTCCGTGTTCGTATTTTATCATCGCCGCCAGGGAAGTCTTTTTGTTACTGTTGCCATTTTGGTATTTGAACCATCACACCTGTACTATACCAATTACGGTAATATTACGTTGCGTGTGACATCATATCACTATCACTGTATGAAAGAAGTGTTGAAAATTAATAAATGAAAGCTGCTTCTTTTAAGTGCTTTTCAATTGCCTTTTTATTATACCACGTATAGGTGCATGTGCAATATATGCCTATGTTCATGTTGTCTTGTGTGCATTATAATAAGTCGGAACTTGTCAAAGTCGTAGACAAGCGAATAACATTCATGAGTAAGGTTTGTGTGCCTCTAATTTAATCTCCACCGCCGGGCATTGGAATCATGTAATCAGGTACCTCAGCACAGGATTGACAGTCATCCTGGTCATCACAGTCTGGAAATTAGAGAGAGAGAAATTTAGTATTTTTATATTGATGTAACAGTCCTTGAATGATAAAACTGACTAAACATGAGCTCATTGAACATCTAGAAATAATGTACAAGTTGTTTGGTGTCATAAACGCGTTCTATACTACGTCTACGACAAAACACCATATTGACCGAAATTCGAAGAATCTTTTACTTTCTTTGAAACATTAATATATCATCTGTCCATTATTTGCCAATGACTGCAGGGATTTTGTTGCGAGCGAAACACCTAACTTTCAAACTTAATAGTATTTTAACCACTACTGTGCCATCACGTCCAATGTTCCAATTTACCATGATCAAAGAAACAGTTATATTATGTAAATCATCTAGTTGATTGTGACCTTTTGATAATTGTAAATACCTTTTAAAAATGCCAATGCATTCTGAATTCATTCACATGAATCACTCAAACACTTATTGATGACAGATGGGAATGCCAATTGCATAATTAATTTTGCCTTCATTTTAAAATTTAGTCATGTTTACTTACTGAAGTACATGCATATGTATCCTTTTTCATCCATGCAGTTATCCTCCTGCCATTTATAGTACGTGTCTTCCCTTGAATATATAATGATATGCATCAGTTAATATAAAAGTACATATTTTTTAAAATTTCCACAAAACCTTAATATTTTACTTGCAGGTAATTAGATTAATACTATAACACTGTCAATCGGTTTATATAACAATACGATATAACATTTGACTAATCTACATAAAAGTATTCTTCACCATTGAGTTATTAAGGGATACTTAATATGTTAACTTCCTTCTTTAGTGGAAAACTAGTTTTGTCTCACAAGCATAGGTTTGTTATGCCTTCAGAATACAATCGACCCGAAGTGTCAAGTGTTTTTGCAAAACAAAAGTGGATAAAGGTTTTTCAGGTAAAATTAACAAGTGTATGGCATTTTAGGTAATTGTTTATAACCAAAACCTCTAGTTCAAGAGTGCTGACCAATAACAACACACAGCAAGCATTGTAGTCTCTTGGTATATTACCCGTTCATCGCATAGGTCCCATTTTGAATATCATAATAGATTAGCCTACCTGACAGATATACAGTCATTCATGTTATTTCCTTGTGCACCGTACCAGTTTTCATAACAATCCCCTGGGGTAACAACACTGCCATCAATCCAAGAATATGTCCCTTCCATCATTATGTCATTCAACCCAATCCATAAACCATCGTCAATCATTTCTACGGCATCGCCATCTGTGATTGTTACCGAAATGTGAAAGAATGCAATGGGAGTGTCCACAGTTGCAAGCATTCCTCCATCAGCTTGGCATGCAGCTGCTGCTTCCCACCAGCACTTCTTTTGCAAAAATATTTTATACTCTATACAAGAACATACTGGACCATGTACTGTAAAATACAAGAGAATCGTGGTAAACATGGTAAGAACGGCTAAACCACACTTCACTGCTGCCGAAAATAATGAATATACTGTGTTACGATATCATCTAATTGATCAATTATGTTAGGTGCACTTGCATATTTCACTTAAGCTTTTGATTAGTCGTTCTCACGACCAAATATTGTCAATTCAAAATACTGTTTTCTAGGTTTTATTTAATTAATGAAAGACAACATAAGCAATCAGAATAGTTTAAATGGCATTTTTTCTAATCCTCGTTATTTTTACGTTACCGTAGCGTCATGGATAGAGGGCGTGACTTATAGGAAGTGAATATTTCGACTGTGTTGAGAGACTTCTGTTAGCTATACTATTCAATGTTCATTGCATATTGTTGTGGACATGTTAATTCCATGCTTTGAGTTGTTCCATCATCGTGAATGATGCTGTTGTCAACTATGACAACTAAGTGGTTGATCAGATTGCTTTAATATTCATTGTATGTAGAGATATTTTTGGTTTCTTAATTTGTATTTGTTATTTACCACATTAGTTGAATGATGTATGTTATTTAACTGAAATATACAGGTATAAATTGCATTCAATTTAGAAGTTGGGTCTCATTTGCATTGTTCTGTTAGAAGTAGTTTGTAACGTATAATTACCTTCACATCCATCAATTGGAGGAGGGTTTGTGGGTTCTTCAGATGAACTATCACTTGAAGAGCTACCAGAGCTACTTGAAGAACTACCACTACTGCTTGATCCACTTGACCCACCACTGCTACTGGAGCCACTTGAACTACGACTGCCACTGGAGCCAGTACTATTAGAACCACTGCTTTCCGAGCTACTTGACTTAGAACTTTCACTGGAGCTCTTTGAACTATCACTTGGAGAGCTACTAGAGCCACTTGAACTACGACTGCCACTGGAGCCAGTACTATTAGAACCACTGCTTTCCGAGCTACTTGACTTAGAACTTCTACTGGAGCTCTTTGAACTATCACTTGGAGAGCCACTAGAGCCACTTGAACTACGACTGTTACTGGAGCCAGTACTATTAGAACCACTGCTTTCCGAGCTACTTGACTTAGAACTTCCACTGGAGCTCTTTGAACTATCACTTGGAGAGCTACTAGAGCCACTTGAACTACGACTGCTACTAGAGCCAGTACTATTAGAACCACTGCTTTCCGAGCTACTTGACTTAACACTTGAACCACTTGAGTGACCACTGCTTTTTGTTTCTTTTGACTTACTACCACTGCTACTGGAGTCACTTGAGGTATCACCTTCCGCACCAAACGTTCGTTTCTATTGTACAATGGAAGAATGATTTAACGAATTATATTCAAATAATTAAATTTACAAAATGATACAATTAAGAACGTTTGCTGCCCAGTGGTTGCATATTTTTAATAGAAAATAAAATGATGTTCTACTTCAGCTCAAATTATTAGGGATAACCCTGTAAGACTTCAGTAAGTGCGAATACTATTACTAGTATCTCAAGAACTAACAATTGAGCATCTCGATGAAATTCGAAATAACCAAATCAACGATCATATGAATGTATTAAAGAAATAAGAGATAGATTAAGGTACTATGAAAAAAACAATATAAATGTCTCCCTAATTATATTGCAGGGTTGCATTATTTGACGATAAAAATGATATCTTGAAGACAATTATTCCTTTAATTCGTGTGAATTGTGTGTTATAGAGGCTGTGAAATATAGTATTCGGTGTTGCCGTTATAAGAAAAAAACGTTCCTTGTAGGAATTGTTCGTTACGCACTGCCTCTTCGACTGCATTGTTGTTAACTGTATGAAAGGCCTTTTGATGCTGATTATGATAAACATTACATTTTAGAATTGTAGAACTAAAATTTTACATTACATATGTTGTATGTTTGCAAACTTCATTACTGTAGATGAAATTTTGAATCATTTTAAATCTTTTTTTTAATAATAGCATCAGAAAATATTATTCAGCAAAGTTACCCAAACTATATAAAACATGGCTGTATGTGGTTTTCACATGTTTTTTTTCGCTTGTGTATTTATATTAATTCCATATATTATGGCAGTTCCTGGTCGCCATACTATGTGACATTATTCACATTAGTTCATGCAAGCATATTTGACTTTGGAAATCATGGCTGAATTGCGCTTTCAACTCCTGTTTGCGCATGTATTTGGAGATTTGTTTGAGAAATGTAGAAACACGTAATTTTGCTGAGGGTGATAGTTTCAAATATGAGAGTTACATTCCCACTTTGCATGATCTGCAGAAATTTTCTCAAGTATCATATAACGAGAGATTTGAATTCTGTACAGTTTATGAGAAATCGTATCCTACAATACAGAAGACTCTCCAAAAATAAAATAAAGCGGCCTACAGTTCAGAGCGGGCTAGCTTCAAAGCTCCAATGTTTCAGGATTAGATGCCAAACCAATCGATTTTATCATTTTTTTATAGCGACTGCCATAGTCAGTAGTTGGTAGACATAAGGCAGCAATGGTTCCTTTACAGAGTAGGTCTACCCACACAGTGCTATGCTAACAAGGGCTTATAAACGTATTTATCAAAATAAAATAATCAGCATATATTCAACAGAGCTAAACATTGTTTAAGCCTATAGTCCACAAATTACGATTTACATATTAGTTTTATCGTTTCAAAACAATATAACATTTTAGGCGAGTAAAACATTGAAAATCTAATAAACGAGGGTCACTCATGAGATATAGTCCGTACATTATTTCGGTGTTTTTTGATAATATAAGAACTTGGCTAGCAAGTGTTTTATAACACATAATGAATTATCGATGACGCTCAATAAACTTCAATAATATAATAAAAAATAAGAACGCAAACACAATAATGAATATACAAAATAAAAAAAATACATGATCAGTTCTACATAAAAACATAATAACTGTGTACATATTGAATGTACGAACAAGCATGCAGAATCATTAGTTGACCACATGTTCACCAGGATGTTTCCGAAACACCTGCCATTAAATCACCGACGAAGGCTTTGATATGCATGCCCTCTGCCTGTGATTTGGTGATGTATTTTGTTTGTCAGTCGTTTATTGAGTTTCTTATCAGGGCATTTCCTTTAGAAAATCGTAGTTTACTCCACTTATGTTAGTGGACAATGAGGTCTTTCCGCTATTCGTAACTGATATTCATTCACCGTCGCTATTAAACCATGCCACGTGCATTATGTTTATATAGAACATGTCGGATTTGTATAAAACTGATTCACATTACATTCAACTTGCCTTTTTTTCCAAAGTAGTGGACGACACGTAGTGTAGTACTACCAAACTACACAACAGAACTACTAGTAACTTCATTGTTGTATACCGTGTGTAGATCTGAAATGAAACATTAGAAGCAAAAAGTCTTATCAACATTGTACAATGAATTGCGTTAATCTTGATAGCAGAAACCCTGTAATTGGAATGACTTCATCCAATAGACAATAGTCGTGTTTGTTTGCTTGTTTTTTGTTAATGACTGATAGAACTTCACCATCGGCCACATGGTCGATCACCGTAATTATCTCAAAAATTAACATATGGGTTGAAAAGAATGGAAAAAAATCAACATATTCATCAATTAAAATATTAATGAGCTGTCTCAAAATTAACATTGAAATAACATAAATTGACACTGACGTCTGGTGATGGATATACCATTGTTCATCTAGTATAACGTTGTCATTCAACAAAATATGTGTATTGAAAAGCATGTGAACAAAATACTGTCTTTGTAATTAAACTTTGTGGGAGTAAATGAAAGTAATGTAAAATTGTTGAAAGTTTGCGCAAATGAGTGACGATCACTCTCCGTGAATTCTACGTGGTGTAAATCGGGAGGACATTTTTTTAAATGTTATATAATTATTAATTCGGACAGTCACGTAAATAACGTTTTCTATTCAGAGCCACTTTGCCTGTCTGTCCATGTTAAGCAAAATCATCTTTAAACTATATACGATTGTTTCACCATACGTTACCGATTAAGATTTCGAGATACTATGTTGCGAAATTTTAAGAGTTCTATTTCCGTGTTTTGTACAATAAATATAATAATACAATAAACTATAATTATTTATCTGGCTTTGAAAAGATTAACATAACACAGAACCAGATTGTACACATCACAATCGGATAATTGTGGTATCTAAATATTAATGTTAAAGGGCGGTAGTCGTCGCGCCGCGCATGTGCGACATTTATGTTGATAAACATGGATTACCCCGCAATCTAATGCGCTCTTCAAATGGAAATCATAAGTATGAGTATCGCCCTTTAAGCAGTAGAATAACGGACACAACTGAAGAAATAACTTGTTTCATTCTTACTTCCGATATTCCTCACCGCGAACCCCTTAAGCAAAGAATGTTTTTGCAAAACATATCCGCCGTTTGCTTCCCTGAACAATTTTTCAGAATCAGTAATTGATGGAAACTGAGTTAATTACAAATATGTTAATTTTCCAGGACGTTTTCTCAGCTCGTCATCGAAGCTAATATGTCAAAGAATGTATTACAATAAAAACGAAATCATGCTACGAGTTTAAAAATACACATCGCCATGTCTCAGTACGTGTACAATGTTTTCAAATAGGAGCCTACATTCGCGTTTAATTGTTAGTGGTGAAACTTCGTGACATAGTACAGGATGGGGTGGTAGATTATACACAATCTTAGTAGCAGTCTTCTCTTCGTTCGTATGAATTCACCAAATTAAGTTCTGCTTCCAATTTTCAGTGCCATTTCTATGGTCCACAGTGTTAATTAAATTTGAGTCTTCGATTTATATAATACAATGTGTACATCGCATATCACCACACAGATGGAAGTTGATGAAGAGTTGATAGCAGAGTGTACTAAATTTAGAACTTTTAACGCAATCTATTGTGGTTAGCGTATTAGTCATGTTTTTCGTTGGAGACACGTAACACGATTTGAGCAGCGGCATGTGATGTTCGTACTCGATAATTTGTAATAAATAACCAAACAATTATTGTAGTGCTACGTAACGTAAACACGGTGTCAAAAACAGTCAAACTCGTGTGTGTGTGCGACATTTGTTGAAAATCAAAAAATATAGTGTAAAAAATTTCAACTAACTCACCTTCAGTTGGGTATTCCGGTCTTGGTCTTGTCTCACTGATCCCCTCAATACTCGGACACTGGACTTTATTTCTGTTTACGCAGTCGTGGCATTTATCTATTTGTACACGTGTATTAGAAACAACCAAACAAACGCGGCCGGAATGATAGGTTCGTGTCCAACGAAACTGGACATACGTTTTCAAAGAAATGTAATTATATTTTAATTAATCTTGCGTTGGATGCACACACACCGCCCTGTCGTGACGACATGGCTCAGTATATTAATGTTATCCTGTGTTGTTTGGTATGTTTTTTTGTCTTCTTATTTTCCTTTACTGTAATAATTGTCGAAGGTTGTTAATGTACTCTGTAATAATTGTCGAATGTTTTTAATTTGCGTTTCACTTTTCAAACATCGCATAATATATACATAGATTAAACACATTAATTAATGTAACATATAGTCGTTGGCCAGCTGTTTGTTTTCTTGTTAAATTGTATTTGTGGTAAACTCCTGGCAGTGCATAATCTGCAAAATGTCCTGTCCACGGAACATTACATTGGTGAATCATTTGCCTGATACATTTCTAGAGTTTTAATATATTTTAAATCTAGCATCAATTCCAGAATTTCATTATTTAAAATAAGCGCTGTATGGATGTTACTAGCAGAGGTTAATTAAATGTAGTTGTTTTAATCAAAACAAAACAAGACATATGTCTACGTATTCTACGTTTGAATTAATTCTGACAAACGCATGCGTGTATATATTAATGCATTGCTAGTATGGTAGTCGCACGTTTCCGGTAAAGATCTGCGACAATTCACTGGATAATACACCATTTTACAGCTCCAAAGGTTCAATTACTATTAATATATTAACTTTTGTTAATTAAAATCCAGTCATCCGTAGAATCGCGACCCAAATATATATGTGTATACTCTAATGTATATTATCACAATAATAGCTATTTGTTGTATGTTACGTCATATACGGTATGATTAGAAGAAGTGTCATGGGACCCCCCCCCCCCCGTGTGTTTATCCATTACGAGTGTTGGTACCACAAAGCGTTAGACCACAGAGCATTTCTGGAACGGTGATATGGAGGGACTGTTATTTAACCTAAACGATAACCAATTAGAAATTTTAAAATAATGTGTTCTAATGTATGGGGTGAGATCAGTGCCAAAAACATTTCATTTAGCATTTTACTATTATACTATTATGTTCACCTTCTTTTTTCATTTTGTTAGCTTTTTATAATTATTCAATCATTATGTTCACATTTTTGTTATAATTATGTTTCATTTTTTTCTTTATTTCATGATTATCTTCACATTTTTATAATATTCTATCATTATGTTCACATTGTTTTCTCATTTTGTTAAGATTTTTACATTATGTCATCATTATGTTCACATTGTTATATTTTATCAGTATGTTCTCATTATTTGACATGTTTATCTGTCTAATTATGATAATTTATGCATGGTGAGCAAACTCTCTAGATTAGCGTAGGCGCTAGTACATGCGTAGTTGGTTTTAAACTATATACGCGTGTGTGGCATAAATATACTAGTATCTTGTATTTATATTCCAGTGTACTAATACAGCATAATAAGCGAAGGTCTGATTTCACATAATAGACCTACAAACTAAGTATAGCTCTAAACCATGTACTTTCACACTCAAGCAAGAGAAGAGACATGCTGGTGACCTAGCCTTACACTGTGAGTGTTTTATTGTTTGCAGTTTGTAAAATACCTTTTTTTTCACAAATAAAAAATTAAAATAAAAAAGAACTGCAGACCTCACATCTTTCTATTTTTGTGAGGCCAGCCAAGTTTCCACATACAAAAATACACACTATATTTCTTGTTCAGAATACCATTTATTCCCGACATCATATTCAGTGGCTAGTTTTCAGGATCTACAACAGTAATAAATAAACAGAAATCGTTTTGAAGACACCGCCATATCTTGATTTGTACCATACCATTTCAAGCTACAGGGTGTCTAAACAATGACTCAACAACCAATAAACACATCTTCCACCCACCACAAATAATTGAACAACCAAGTAAGCAACTAATATCAAGCTACATCCTGAAAACTATGAGATAGCACATTACAACCAGTCATTACAAACATGAAATCCTCCACCCCTCCCAATTCACCCTACAGCATTAATGGTTCCTATACTCATTACCCAATAGATGCACCTGACTCATCAAACTTTTGACCAACCACTCATTCTAATAATTATTGTTGAGTGAGGGCGCTATTTACTAATGAGAGGAACCTTTTAAAAAAATTAAACATCTATATATGTCATTTAATAGTCCCGCTCAGACGGAATAATTTGCATTATGTTTCAGTTTCGAAAAAGGCAGACAGTTGATAATAAAAAATTATAACTCGAAAATATTTAGGTACAGAATATTTTTAATCAAAAATCTATTCTCGTTGAGTCACTGCTGCGCTGAAACACTGCACCGTGGCCAATCTTCAAGAACACGTTGTTTGTTAACTGACGACGTTGGCGTGTCACTTTGTACGTACCGTGGACGATTTTTCGCTATATAGTAAACTATATAAAACTTCCATGATTAAATAAATTACTAGTATACTGCTAGTACTAGGTTATGATTCTAATATAAACATTTAATAATCTGCAAACTGTAACCTGACCTGCAACCTGTACTCTGTGTAACTTTACTAAATTTCAGCAGCTTGATGTCCGGTAAGACAACCTTTCGTCATGTGATATCAATTAAAACATTGATAAAAGGACAATAATGAAAAAAAGAAGTCTTGGTCCCCGGTTGCCGTAGTAAACCGATGTCGTTGCTACACTGCATGTGATTTATTTCAAATTATCAGTTAATGACAGTACCGCCATTATGTTCCGAATCAGAAATAAATTCCAAATACACAATAATATATTATCAAATATAATAATGTATGCATACTATTTTAATATGTAGTTTCTCGTAGATGCAAACCTAACAAAAACAAGTACATGAGAGAAGTGATTTTAATTCGCAAAAGTAATTCGATTTCAAACACATACGACCCATACTGTCATTGACAACAAACACTTACCTCTGAATAAGTGATCGGTGTCACCAAATAAT
This sequence comes from Saccoglossus kowalevskii, assembly GCF_978046115.1. Classification (NCBI taxonomy): domain Eukaryota; kingdom Metazoa; phylum Hemichordata; class Enteropneusta; family Harrimaniidae; genus Saccoglossus; species Saccoglossus kowalevskii. The sequence continues at coordinate 25,224,714 of NC_140641.1, forward strand.
AATGACGCATGTATCACTTTTACTAAAGTCAGAAATAATGATGGAAAAATACTTAAAATCATTCATGTAAGAGATAACAATTATATGAAAACTTTAAAACCCTTGGCATTATGGGTACATTTTGTTCGGTGCATTTTGGCCGAGTATAATAATACACTGGCAAATAAGTATCGACGTGAAAAGTGATATGTAATTCGTGTGTTTGTGTCATTTTGTGGAAAGACGTGATATTTATAAAATGTTACTGGTAGCTTTTTGTATATATGATTATATAAATTGCATCATTTACTGTCGTAAGAGTATTCAAATTACCAATTGACATTCATCGATTTGTATCGAAACTAACTATATCATGCATTTGTTGCTTATTGTCCGTGAATGAAAAAAAAAAAAACCGTTTCCAGACTTGAGATGGAAAGTGGGTCTTAGGGTCAAACACGGTGAAGACATCAACATTCCAAACGAGTGAACCCTATTTATTTAATACTAGGGTAAGATTTCGGTCAATTAATCGTTTCATTAATTGTTATCAAAAAATAGTACAGCTATTCTTTTTCTTTCAAGAAGATCATACTCTGTTTGTTTAAGAATTGCAAATTATCGCCATCCAAGACCAAATTGTTAATGCTTTAATTTGTAACAATTCACGCAAAGTATGGATACTATATTGTTTTTATGCCATAATTATCATACGTATATTACAACATAGGGTGTCACCCCATCTATGATAGTTCCGCCATGCACTTTGCATTGACTACATACCAACTGAATGTTGATACAGACACTGAACTTGGATTGAGGTAATGAATTTCAAACAAGAAAAGGTAGCCTTATTGGGTCCACGTTGGTAGTTGTAGGACTTGAGTCAAATGAAATACCACAAATTAAAACGCCAAATACTAAAACGAAGCCTAGTCGCGAAGAGACCGCGTAGAAATAATGAATGCTTATCCCCTCCACGCCAACTTGATTAGGAAAGAAGATTACTTTTACAAAAAAATACACAGAATGTATTCATTTTTCAATAAATTATACTACCTGTTGATATAACGATGTTGACTACTACATTTAGCGCATCAGCATATGGTGGTTATGATTAAGTGAAAGGCAGCCATATAAGTATTAGTGAGTGTTACCATTGGTAGCTATGGTGGAGATAGCGTACTACCTTTTGATTGATGGCTGGTGACATAGGGTGAAAAAACCATATAACACTGAAGAGGTACTTTTGTTATCCCGAATTATTTAACAAAACTGGGGTTGGTTTTAACTATAGAATTTTGGTTTACTATGGAATTGTTTAAATTAGAATAATATTCAACCGAATTTCTCAACGTATGATACTGTAAAATGTAGACAAATGCTGTTACCATAGAAATGGAGCTTCATGATTGTATATAATAAATTATTAATTACATCACAACTGATAAAATGATAGTCAGATCTCAAGTTTTGTAGACGTCATCACCCCAAAGCAGTACTGTTAATACATATAACGAAGTTGTTTCAACCTATAGAATACACGATGACGTTCGTCACCTAGTTAGTAAAAAGCGTAGTAAAAAATCAAGAATAACACAAAAACATACGATATTGTGATTAATTAAATAGAAGCATCAGAAAACGCACAGAATTCCGTATTCATCGATATATACCAACAATCACACCGTATGGTGTACCGTTCCACACCTTACGGAATAGGACTGAAGAATTCAGTGTTTGGATTATCCAATTTTCTTTTTAGAAAACAAGTATCTGTATGTATGTAACACCAAAGAAAAGAAGGTACACGTCAGCTTAGTGACAATAAATAGCCTGGTGTTGAAACTGACACATTCATTTCACCAAGCACGTCGACTTTTTCCAGAGTCACTCATTCGTAAGGTAAGTCTACTCGCGTCGCGCGTGAAACCTCACTAATAAGTATGGCATCGTGCGAGATATCGCCGCTGGTTGTATAATGTACAAAAGACACTAACGTGCTTCTGTTAATTGCTCACGTGGTTAGCTACACTCAGCGATTTATATTTTCAAGACGGTTGAAACACTGTTCATCTTGGTTATTTTTTAAGGCATTGATAAGAATGAAGATTCTTTTGATATCCGTGCTGGCCCTGCTCCTGGTTGTTGCGATGTGCAACGCAGTAAGTATAGTGTTGTTATATAGAGTATGTTATTGCAATGTAACATGATTAGAACTAATTGAGAATATTGGGTTTTGGGGGAGGCAAAGTTTTAAATTAACACTTTATATATTTTGTGAAGAGAAATTGCTGCCTCGGTCGCCAATTTGATTTCTTTTTGCCTCGAACATTGGGCAGCTTGTAAATAAACCGAAAGTCAATCAATTTAGAGACTGGGTGTTTGGGATTGCAAGTCTCTCTGTTTAACGTGCTATTCTGATTGGGTCATTGTGTGAGAATGACAACGGATCATGAAATAGAAAGAAAGTACACTTTTGTGACGTTTTTTTGGGGGGACTTTATGTGACGCATAATGTGATGGTAATTTATACATCTGTTCACATGAATGACAAATAGAATAATCAACTTAAATCATTAAATGGGTTGTAGTTATATTATTGTGTTCATATCAAGCTGCCAGTGTATCACTTTAGTATTACTGGTGTGCAATTGGTCTGTAAAATCAAACTTGAAGTCAATCGTTTAGATGAAATGAGAAAACATTCACGCAAGCTACGATTAGGTAGCAGTGTTTATATCTTTTTATGTGAACTTAGAATCCCGTTCACGCAAGCTACGAGATTACAATGTGTTTGATATTGTCATCAAATTACCCTCTACAGATGATAATCTTGAATATGATGCTTCAGTTATAATTTGTTAATGGACTCTTCTTTATATATTATTCTATGTGTTATTTGTCGGATTTTTGCTATATTTGTTATATATTTGTTCGTAACCATCATTCATTTTTTCATTCTATGCGATATCTGATGTTTCATTTCGTAGTTTGGTTCTTGTTGTATTCTCTCAATATTGTTATATCCACACAGGGGAAACGTGGAAATAGTTCAGGGCATAAACATAAAGACAGCAAAAATAAGCCGGGAAGTAATTCAGTCAGTACCAGTAAAGAAAATAAAGGCATAGGTAGCAATAAAAATAAAGACAGCGGCAGTGACAGCGATAAAAATAAAGACAGCGGCAGTGACAGCGATAAAAATAAAGACAGCGGCAGTAGTAGCAGCAGCAGCAGTGGAAGTAGTAGCCGAAGCGACAGCGATTCCGGTGAACAAGAAGAAATTATAACGGGTATGTTCTAACACAAGCACATATACTGTAAAATACTGTATTTTCGTTTGCAACTAATTTGCTATTTTCGCGTAAGGAATGATTCAATGAAAATAAAATCCAGCGAATATACCTTTTTCCCCTATATTTTACATTCAACTCGTCGAAAGTCAGTGAAAATAAATTCCATACAAAACACCCAAAAAGTCTTTTCAGCTGAAATAAAGTATTTTACAATGGTTATGGGGTATCATAACATAAGCACACACATGACTTAGGGGCTACAATCTGAAATCTTACAATTAGGACATGGAATGAGTGGTTCGGCTTCACTTTGTAGTGATGTATAGGTAGACGGATCGGCGTTCGTCTTGCGGTTGTCTTCTTCTCAAAAACCGCTGAGCCGATTTGTAAAGGTGTAGATGAGAATTCATTCATGAGAAGATTATATGCCAAATATTAATAAAATTAGTGAAACGATAGCTATCAAAAATGGGTAATTTTCCCCAAATTACTTTTTTTTTCCTGGTAGTATTGCTCCTCAGTGCGGTTAGGATGACCACTATTAAACATAATTCTCTAATTATGGTAAATATTTTGACTACCTCTTGAAAACGTCCAGCCCGAGTGTATTGTTACGTTGGGATATGGTCAATATGGGGGGGGGGGGTCTCTCTGTCTGTCTGTCTGTCTGAGTGTGTCAAATCGTATTCTTTAAATATCTCAAAAACCCACTGGCTGGAATAAAATGCAATTTGGCACACAGATACTTTGCGATGAACTCCGAACCCTGGTTAGATGTTGGTATAAATTCGTGCATGTTTATCATGCTATTTGCTTAATAATTAACAAAATTTTGGTCATAAGTTATGTTGACAACTTCATACATGCATACTGTTTGTGTAGTTGAATTTCAAAAAGTACTTTCAGTAGGTGTTTTTCTTTTCACCATGTGATCTCGCGCATCGCATAAAAGGCGAGAAACGAATGTTTGCCGCAAAAATAGAATGATTTGAATTGTTTGTATAGCCCAATGTTGAAACGTTGACCTTTCAGAGAGAATTACGTCAGATAAAGGTCACTACAACAAAACTGACAATCATCAAATGTGTATAGCACATTTTAAAGCAAAAACAATGCTTTGAATTTGCGTTTGTCGAATCCCTTGATGTTTTGACGTCACTAGGACGCTATTACTTTTGTTTATTTTACTTTGATTTCATGCATAACGGGAGATCTCACAGTGAACGAAAAATTATCTGTTAATCTGTATATGTTAATTGCCTAATTTGCACATTAATTACTACTTTCGGCATGCTTGTTGATATCTTATAATTTTTCGTATGGGTTAAAACTTGCTAACATCATGATGTACATGTATAGTGTTTGAAATATAATTATTGTTATTTTCATCTTTTTCATATATTTTATAATTATTGTGTGTACTAACATCAGTTTGGTTACATGAATCACGACATATCAATACATTTGAATCAATATATAAAGCAGTAAGAGTTGTGGTAACGTAGAAATGAGTATATGTTAACAAATATTGGACTCAGTCCACACGGGAGAACTTTCTAGCATCTCTAGTGTGAAGATATTTCAGGGAGTATATCACATCGTATAATATCTATCATACATTTCACCGTTATACGTAAACTGTAACATTAATGCGCTTAGAGTCACATATGCATGTTTAGTAAATCAAACATCTGTGTAAGTTTGGTGAAAAAAACGCCTTTTTATGAAAGTCCTCTCCTCTCCCCCATTAGATGGACTGAACATGCATTTTATATTTCGAACCCACTTTTGTCACTTAAATTACATACACCATCGACATATCTTGCTGCGTAAACCTGTATTTCAATTTCTTTCAATGGGTAAATCTTCCGAAATCCTCGTCGCTGCCTTATTTTCCCACTTTCCCTTGCCTAATTGTAAGTGCAAAACTCATGCGCACATGCACAATTGAAAAAAAGTTGTATATCAACTTGCAATAATGAACAAGAGTAGAAAAAAATACTCAAACCTATATTTAAAATTCTTCAATTCCCATGTTTTATGTATATTGTTTCAATTATTTATTCAAAGGACCTCTCTGTGACTGCATGGATTTCAAGTTCTTTTCTAACAAAAAATCCTGGTTCGATGCAAAAGCGTCTTGTGAAGATAATTTGGGAAGACTGGCGATTGTCACAAATGAAGAGCTACAAGCAATGATCGAGAATCAACTTCAAAGTAATACACTGGAATCTGGTTTATGGGTTGGGTTGAGTGACGTAGATATTGAGAGCGAGTTTATTTGGGATGATGGTACGAAGATCTGTTATTCTAATTGGGCTGATTGGGCGCCCGCTACCGACGGAAACGACACTGACTGCGTGATGATCAGGTATTTGTTTATTTCTCAAACTACTGTAAAAGGGTTAATTATTCACTGGGTTTTAATTTAGCTTATTTCGCTGACTGGAGAATGCGCTAAATTAAAACCCAGTGAATATGTAAAATTTAGCATAGAACACATTATCTAAATGATAAAACCGTGAATTTAAAACCCACTGAATAACCTGAAATGGTAAATCAGTGAAATTTAAACCCAGTGAAAATTAGTCATTTTACAGTATACGCGTTCCTTGTTTCGGAGTCATTTGGGCAACATCTGTGGATGAGTATTACCATAGACCTATGGTATTACTAAAAGAAACCAGGGAAGGAAACGAGTCGAGTCTTAGACTTCTTGCAATGACAATCTACACACTGTGCTAAGTCTCGGTGTCAACTCGACACAGATAGAGCAGACTGACTATGTGAACCAATATTTATTACACATTTTGACTAATTAATATATATTATAGTCCAGAAATGTTGTTTTTTTAATATTTTTTTTCACACATTTCACAGAGGGGATAACTATCAATGGCAGGACGCTGACTGTTATGAACCACGTGGTTACATATGCGAATTCCCAGCGTTAGGTATTTATCTATTAAGTTATAAATCCAAAGTTTAAAATGGCTGTGACTTTTGAGCCAAATCTTGCATATGCTTGCATCCTTATAAGTACCAACTCATTTGCATATACAAGAACGTATTTCAATCATTCTACAAAAAGAACTGTGTTTTTTTTTTCAATTATTAAGTGAATATACTCCTATATCGATATTTATACAGTTTATTTTGCTGTGTTTTTGTTTCAGATTGTCCTACAGACTGCATTTCATGTTCAGTATAGACCATCGTGTCCGGGATCATGAGAGTACGCCACCAGCGGCAATGTATTCGACATTTAGTTTCCCATTTAAGACTTTATGAAGATAGTCTATTTAGTTTTGAATAAAGAATGCATTTAAGCAATGTTATGTTGTCATAATTGTAAGATATAAAGAATAGGTCTACACGCACATAGAACATATTTTTGTGTTTTGTTATTATAGTACTATACAAGAGTAAATACGATTGTTGGATTAAATATCCCAATACATGTATTTGTTTTGTTGTTCGAACTACATGGACCATGGGAGGTACTAACGGTACCTTCCATACATGGACCAACAAGCTGCAACTCTTGTTGAGAACATGTACAAATGTTGATCCATGTGTTCAATTTCAGCCACTGGAAGTCTTTGTGTGGTTCGGGATTCAGTACGAATCATATTCACTCTGGTTTACAGACTGGTCGTACCGTGATCTGTAGCAAATTTCCCAAAAATTGTTCAATATTTTGCGACAAACAAACTATTTAGTATTTTTAGTATACGTTTTTTTGTTATTTTATTAAAGATGATTGGGAAGGTTGTAACAAAAAGTACAATTTCATCCGTTCATTGTACTTGCACAATTTCGCGGGAAATTCCAATTCCAATTTTATGACGGAAAATTAGTACAGGGTTTCACTTTGTAGTTAACGAGTGTGCGGACAAAAAACACTGGGTGTAATAAAGGTCTTAGTTATTCTGTTCTGGGCATGATACTAAATAGCCTGCGTCGGAATTCATCGGCGAGGGCGCAATAACTAAGGGTCATATTTTGTAGACACGGTGAAGCATCATGAGTAGACTGAAAGCAAACAACAGATCACAGCTACGTTTAAATACACAATCAGAACAAAATAGGATTGACTTCTCGAAAATACAAAAAGGGGTACTTTTTGGTCATGCAAAGTGGTGTGCTTAGTTTGTATTTTTACCTTTACTCCGACGACTTGGAATTTGCGTGGTCCTGTGAGCTATTTCGATCACATTAGAAACCCCACCACTTGTTAGTCATATCTCTGTATATGTATCTCTGTATATTAAGTGCTCCACGGGTTTCAATAACAGTATTTTAATAACAATTCACAATTTTATTAAAAACGCTTGAAATTCAAAAAAAAGGAATTAAAATGTTTACATAACGTATATCGTGAAAGATACCACTAACAGAAATCACAACATTAAACCATTAATAAGAAATACCCCCCCCCAAAAAAAAACAACAACAACAACATCCGATTTATTAAACGCTAGTGCCTTTTTTACTCGAAACAAATAATATGTGTTGAATATTTGGGTGACAGGTGTGTACAAGTTGGACTCATGATATTAAGGGTATTAGAAAGAAATAGATACGTATAATCGTCCTTTATCGATAAAATGTGACATTGCACGAAAAAAAGGAACATTTAAGGTAGTGTGCGTGTTTCTGGGCACATGGTTGTCCAATGTTATGTCGGGTCAATATATTCAGCGTCAAATGGAAACAGCCGGGCATTTTGGTGTCTTGTGAAAGAGGTAACATTTCACGAATATTAATGTTTTATACTTCAGCGTGTGTTTACTGTGATTAATATTTCAGGTCGTCGGAGGTGAAGCCACTTCTGTAGTTTTCTGTCTACACGGTCATCTCTAGAAAATTTTTTTTTTTTTACAAATTGATTGCAAACTTTGTCACGAACTTAGTTTTTAGTGCCTGTGCTTAATCTAGCGGCATCAGCGAGGTGTATCACGAACAACACCTAACGCCGACCGCGTTGCTATGGGTAGTAGTTGATATAGCAACTACACACAAACACAGCATGGTACATATTTATTGCATTATTAGCACATCTACAAGTTTAACGAGAAATTTTCGTGAACATTTTGTAACAACTACCAATTTCACAGCGGAAACAACGCGCCATAAATGCAATAACGTGCTTTTAAGCTGGGATCACCATTACTGACCCTCGTATTTAGTAGATTTTATCAGTTCATGGGCAATTAAAAGGCGGTGGTTGTCGCCATGTGCCGTGTTCGATAAGGGTTTCATCAAAAATGGGTAAAATAGTTATAGCCATCGTAGCTTTACGACAAAAATTGTATTTGAGTGAGACGCCATCCCTTACCACCCACCCGTTTTTCCTGGACTGGGGGTCAGTAGTTATACGGCCGGTTACTGGTATACAATGGCGTAAAACACGTATATATTGACTATTTACTCGAGATTCGATCGCTACACGAAGACCAATGTCCTTTGACATCTGTGAAAAACCTTCAATAAAATATTTGAACATTTCGTTGCGTCACAATATTTTTGTCACAGTGTTTTTTTTTATATTTTCGAAGTTGTTACACACAGTACTGTAACGACATAATACGAACTTGTTATCACTGTACAACACAAATAAAAAGTTAAATGTGACAACTTTATAACAGTAAACAAAAAAAAAACTTGCCATCTATAAATTTTTAACTACACAATTTCTAAAAATTCAGTTCTCATCTTCGTACTACTTCGTAATTCGCAGCTCAAATTGTAATTCTCGGTACAATTATTCTGTAATTAAATATGCCACTGCTTGTGTTTTTTACTGTAATTTGCATTATTGTACACAAATGCGGGCAACATATTTACTTTAATTGTTCCCGTTTCAGTGGTTTATGCTTTGTGTTCCGCGGGTATGAAATTACGCGTCATTTATTATGCAAATGAGGACAGTAACAGCTGAGACTAGTTGCATATGAGTTCGTCATCGTCGCCGTTGAGGTCAGCTGTGTTTGGTGATCGTTGTTGCATGTGTGCGTTATTTTCGCGGATTTGCACTTGCTGTTGATGCGATGATGGGATTTACAAGGCGGGGAAATTAATTCAGCACCTTTCCGTATTTACCGTACTACCAGAAACCCGCGTGTATCGGCCTAAATGGGCGTATGAACTGAGACAACGAGTATTCCATCGATATCCACGTGTGTCTGTGTACAGACACCAACACGATGAAAAGGCCAACAACAACGGGTTCAATCAACCGGATCGCGTTGTATTCGGCGGGGACGTATTATGAAAACTGAACATGTAGGCAACCCGCGAACCATTCATGGAATCCAGATAACGTTCATTATACGGTAGATTGTAGCCACTTTTTAGACGATGGCGGTACAGGCGAAAAAGACTATACATCGAAAGACTTGCAGTATCAGTTGTCGCCAACGACATAAAATAAATTATGATAGCCACTGTGCAACTCGCTGGTCGAGCCGATTCTATTTATTTTTCTGCGTATTTCCTGCATATTTTTCTACTGTATTAGCCGATTCGGGTAAGTGAAATGTAATATTATATGCTTTATTGTAACCCATAATTTCACAGCGGATATGACATTGTACGTTGCACGGTTCAGATGTATTGAATTGCATATATTACCACCATATGGTTTCACTCTACTCCAATATATAACATAATCAGTGGTTATTCGCGATTAAATGTTCACAGACACAAACTGCGATTTTGAGTTTACATGTCTGTTATACTAGTTTACAGTTGACGGCCATGCTTCACACATCACAGTTTAACATTTCGTATCGAAATAAAAAAAAATAGTTGTCTTCGCGGAATTCAGGGAAGAAGTTAACAAAGCTTACATTTTTTAAATCCCTGTAATTAGTAGATCGTGGTATATTGATCGAGTCACGCGTCCAGTCGAACGCTTCTCACCTTGTTGAGTTTTCTCTTTGATGTGATAATTAGTAAAAGTCCATTCACATATGTTTTTAGTAGGGGGCTGTGACCATCACCCCCGTGACACTTTGTTTTAATGGGCACACTCCGTAGTCACGCTGTACATAACTTTTCTTTTACATCTAATCCTTGGTGTCCCGCACGGTTATTTGGTGTCTGTGACCGTGGAACACTCTCCGCCCATCACACTGCCAAAATATTATTAAATCGCCAATATTTTCAATTAATTTCACATCATGTTTGCATAGTTCCACTGACGATTATTATTCCATAATAATAATATTAACAATGCCCACGCAATGTGGTGTTAGTCTTTGCCGCTTTTACACACACCGAATTGAAAGTGTTTACCGTAATATATTTGTGTGAATGAAATTTACTTCCTAAAATCATATTTATTCAAATATTCACTGTAACAAATAAAAGAGATGTACCACACCCATCCACTGGTCATTCACCATCATTTCATGATATCCAAACAGAGTGCTGCCACAGTACAAACAAATATGGCTGTTAAATACAGTGTAAAATTTAATGTTGTGTAAACACATTGAATACCCTTAAAACTATTATAGTTGAGAATTGTTTTGAAGGTTTGTATCAATCAGTGTGACTAATTTTATTTGAGGGTCTCTGCACAGCTTAGGAACAGGGTGTGGTGGTGGGGTGTGCGTTTGGTGGATTGCAAAGCTTAGGGACTAGGGTGCATAGCTTAGGCACTAGGGGTCCACTGCACAACCTTAGTGCTGGGAGGGATGGTGATGCAGTGCACAGCTCAGAGACTAATGTGGCAAATTCCATGGTTCTGTGGAATGCTTGATTTCCACAGAAAAGTGGTAAATGGGAGAAATTGAAATTCAATGAAAATATTTTTTCACTATGATTTGTTTGTAATTTATGACAAATCAGTGAAAATAAATATTTTGTATTGAATCAAATTGTGGTCTCTAGTGAAAATATAAAATCAAACAAGTCCCCCACCCCCAACCCACCCCATCACCCAAGTAAATTTTTCTGTGCATGTATTTTTATGACATTTTTGGTCAGATTTTCAAAAAAAGGAAATAAAACAATTTGTTTTTCAGGAATCTAACGGAAGCACAAATTTATTGACAATATTAACAAATACATATTCATGAAAAAATAAAAAGGACATCATTTGATTTTTTTTAAAAATTTTTCGTGTTATAATCAATGGTACGAATACAACTGGTGACAAGAAACATCCGTCAGCTAAATTTGCTTGAAACGTCATTATATATACCTGGTAATCTTTTCATCTGTTATCAGGCAGGTGTGTTTATAATCATTGACATTTGGTGCAATGGTCATGCTTATCTTTATGACTGTTGATCTCTCTCTCTGTCTTGTAGATATGTAGATAATAAGATGAAAACAAATCTGTCAGTATAATGTGAGATTATTTGTTATATGTTGTAAATAACACACGCTTTATTGCATTTCTGCATTGTGATTGGCCAGTCAAAAGGAAACCATTTAATTTTGTTTGAATTTATGACAAACCAAATAATTTGAATAATGCTAATCGATATTTATGCACATTGTATTCTATAAAACAAGTCTATACATGAACGCATACATTAAAAAAGAACGAATTTAAAAGTTGGAAGTTAAATTTGTGAAAAATCTAAAGCTGGTGTAACAGGTGACAAAACACACTGTAGGGACACAAGGAAAATCATTCAAAAACAATAGAAATGTATTATTAATTAAAGGAATGTGGATTGAAAAGTATGAAACTATTAAAAAAGATTCACAGTACTACAGTCATTACATTATGTGTATGATACTTTGTTTATATGAAATTAAAATGTGTACTGTAACTTTCAGTGTAGCATAAAAAAAAAAGACTCCCCAATGTTGTAGTACAGTGGTGTTTTAATTCAAGCTATGTTTACAGTGTACGTTGACTGTGTCATTTCAATGGAATTATGTAACATAGTTTATATCATTCTAAAAATACTAATATCTGAATACTGTGGAATACTTTATTTTCGCTTGGAATTAATTTTCGCTATTTTCGTTAAATGATTCAGTGAAAATAAAATCCAGCGAATATACCTTTTTTCCTATCTTTTACATTCAACTCGCCAAAAATCAGTGAAAATAAATTCCATATAACACACCTAAAAAGTCTTTTCAGCGAAAATAAATTCCAGTGAAAATAAAGTATTTTACAGTAATATATACAGTTAAATTATAAAATAATCAATATTTTCGGGGGAGTCCTTCAACTCTGTTTCTATTTTTTGTTACAAGTGTTTAACTGTTATTCAGTAATAATAACAGCAGTTACCATGTGAAGTATCAGGATAACAAATACTTACTTGTAGTCATGTGACCCTTTTCTCCTAACAGTCTGCTCTGGAAATCTATCCCATAAACTCCCTGGTGTGAGGTGAACATGCTAACCAGTGTACAATTTCTCAGGTCAATGCTTGAATCATCACAGAACTACTTAACTGATGAAATCCACAAGACCATAGGGTTGCTATAGGGTCCAGAAAGTTTTCATAGTAATTCAATTTTTTTTAAAAAAGCACAATTTTAATGATTATGTTAAAATTCTAAAAAATCAAACCATGCATAATACTTCACGACTTAATAAAGTGTTTTTCCAATAATCTGGAAAACCAAGCAGATTGATTTTTAAACATTTTTATTTTATTTTATTTTTTTGGACCTAAACCAAAAATTGCACTAAATATTTTGACCACAGACACATTTCACACAGAGCTACTAATAGGACAAATACTGTATATGTTATCCTATGAACATTTGAGCACAGATGTCCAAGCTACTATTGTTATGCTAATTGAGAAAACATTTATATGGTGATCTGGTCCTTATATATGCAAAACAGTTGTCATATTTATGAATAAAAAAACAAACATATTAGTGGTAATATATCAGTAATATTGCATCTCTGTTGCTCTATGAATAAGCAGGGATTAATTAATATTTTATGAATTCATAGATTTATATAATTCAAACAAATAAATTCTATGCAGTGCTAATAAAATCAATACAAATGTATATGATTCGTCTGTTCTCCAATTTTGTGTCTTAAAGCACAAAGAGGAAGTATGTATACAAATTTTGAAATCAACAATGAAGCGATGTTTGGTTCTTAATCAGGGTTCTGTGTGATTTTGATTAAAAATGCATGATGAAAAGTTTCATTTTTACTGACATTTCCTTTTTTTCTTCTGACATAATAATGTTTAGCTTAAATATTAAAGTTCGTATAGAGTTCATATTGTGTAAATGAATATGAGTTCTGCACTCAATCTAATTATAATTTCTGTAATGCAAGATAAGCATATAATGAACAAACATAGTCTCCAGTTGGAAAATGTATATTTTCATAATTTGTTTTTTGGATATTTCCGAACATATTGCAAAATGTATGGTGCCATGTAGACTAAATAATGCCTCTCTGAAGAACCATAATAGTGATATTTTCCCTGCTATGAAATTTCTCTATTGTCCCCCGAGCTTGAAAAATTCCTGAAAACTAAAGTTGAACCTCTGTTTTTTACATAAATGCTTATGTGTTACTAATAGAGCAAATATGGTACAATATATAAATGCAGAAAACTGCACTAGTTGAAGCAGAACAGATACAAAAATCGTTATTAGTTGTGAAAGCTACTTCCGCAACTACTTGTCAAAACATTAGATTCTTAATAATGCAGTTGTTTATCACCATAATTGTTGGTAATTGCAATTATTGTTAGTCTTCTTTTGCATTCATTGATAAAAAGGAAATAATCTAACTGAACATTTATTTCAAAATAGACTAAAAAAACTGGAGTACATGTATAATGATATTTCTATCATATATTATTTAATTTATAATATCCTGCCCACTCACTTCATATACCTTAGACAAATCCTGTCGTATAATAGAAATCTAATGATGTGAAAATTAGATGTATATTAATAAAGTATGCACTATTGTTGGTGTGCTGTTCTGAACAAAAGGAAAAAATATTTGCTCTCCTGGATTGATGTCGGCTGGATAAGATGTAATATCACTACATATATATGTATAAATAATAATAAATCCAAAAAATAGCATTTCAAATATAATTTGTAAGGCTATGCACATTCAATTGAAGAAAATGGTCTTGTGAAGTGATAGAAGTTGCTGCATTTTAGATATGGTCTTGTGAGCATCACTGTACTTTGTGCTTACTTTAAGGGCATTGTGTCCTTTTTTTCAATTCATGTAATACTGAGCTCACAAGACTGTAATGCTCACAAGACTGTAATGCTCACAAGACTGTAATACTCACAAGACTGTAATGCTCACAAGACTGTAATACTCACAAGACTGTAATGCTCACAAGACTGTAATACTCACAAGACTGTAATGCTCACAAGACTGTAATACTCACAAGACTGTAATGCTCACAAGACTGTAATGCTCACAAGACCGTAATGCTCACAAGACCGTAATGCTCACAAGACCGTAATGCTTACAAAACTGTAATGCTCACAAGACTGTAATGCTCACAAGACTAATACTCACAAGACTGTAATACTCACAAGACTGTAATGCTCACAAGACTGTAATGCTCACAAGACTGTAATGCTCACAAGACTGTAATGCTCACAAGACTGTAATGCTCACAAGACTGTAATACTCACATGACTGTAATGCTCACAAGACCGTAATGCACACAAGACCGTAATGCTCACAAGACCGTAATGCTCACAAGACCGTAATGCTCACAAGACTGTAATGCTCACAAGACTGTAATACTCACAAGACTGTAATACTCACAAGACTGCAATGCTCACAAGACTAATACTCACAAGACTGTAATACTCACAAGACTGTAATACTCACAAGACTGTAATGCTCACAAGACTGTAATGCTCACAAGACTGTAATGCTCACAAGACTGTAATGCTCACAAGACTGTAATGCTCACAAGACTAATACTCACAAGACTGTAATGCTCACAAGACTGTAATGCTCACAAGACTAATACTCACAAGACTGTAATGCTCACAAGACTGTAATACTCACAAGACTGTAATGCTCACAAGACTGTAATGCTCACAAGACCGTAATGCTCACAAGACTGTAATGCTCACAAGACTGTAATGCTCACAAGACTAATACTCACAAGACTGTAATACTCACAAGACTGTAATGCTCACAAGACTGTAATACTCACAAGACTGTAATGCTCACAAGACTGTAATGCTCACAAGACTGTAATGCTCACAAAGACTGTAATGCTCACAAGACTGTAATGCTCACAAGACTGTAATGCTCACAAAGACTGTAATGCTCACAAGACTGTAATGCTCACAAGACTAATGCTCACAAGACTGTAATGCTCACAAGACTGTAATGCTCACAAGACTGTAATGCTCACAAGACTAATACTCACAAGACTGTAATGCTCACAAGACTGTAATGCTCACAAGACTAATACTCACAAGACTGTAATGCTCACAAGACTGTAATACTCACAAGACTGTAATGCTCACAAGACTGTAATGCTCACAAGACTGTAATGCTCACAAGACTGTAATGCTCACAAGACTGTAATACTCACAAGACTGTAATGCTCACAAGACTAATACTCACAAGACTGTAATGCTCACAAGACTGTAATGCTCACAAGACTAATACTCACAAGACTGTAATGCTCACAAGACTGTAATGCTCACAAGACTGTAATGCTCACAAGACTGTAATGCTCACAAGACTGTAATGCTCACAAGAACTTATCCACAGATGATTTGTTAGCAAGTTTAACTAATAAATATGCAAATAAGGCTTACCTACCAACCATAAGTGTTTTTAACACAAACACACTTTATAACACCGGAAATTGTAGTATCTAATATCTCAGTTTGTTTGAAGACTGCTATGTGATTTGACCAATAAATGGTTGCATAGCAACATTCACATACAAAAGATTTCATATGAACTTCACATAAATTCTAAAAAAATGATATAAATAATTTATAAATTTAAATAATAACATCCTTTCATTTCTATTTAGAGACTTATTTTAGATAAGTTAGACAGTAATCAATAAAAACTATATTGTATTTGCTCCATTATTTTGTATATTTTATGATTATGCATCTGTCACTGTACTATATTCTATTCTACCATATTAGGAAATGTAAATTCCAAATATGGAACAATTTCCAAGATGGCAGCCATTATTATAAGTTCAAAGTGAGAAAATATTTTTTACGTTTTTACTCAGTTTTGGACATCCCAAGTTTAAGCAATTGGATCAGAAATATGTATTATAATGTTGTTTAGATAATACCACAAACTATGCACTCAAACTATAAATGGTTGCATCCACCTCAACGTTGTTTGAAGCACAATAGTTGACCACAAAACCTAAAATACTATAAAAAAAGAAAGAATGACAATTTAATTAAGGAATGAGAAATATTATTTAGAAACAACAAATTCTCTAGCAAAATCAAGATTTTACTGGAAATGAAAGACAGTAAAAAACTATAGGATAAACAAATCAGAGATGGTTGACTACATGTACATGTACACGTATGGAACAGCGAGACACAATAATTAATCTAATATTTTTGATATTTATATATACTTTTATATTATATGCATTTATCACTAACATGAAATTAAAGCAATAAAGTTATTTATTATTATTATATTTATATGAGTTATCTGTCTCTCACATCAACTCATAATGAAATGTTATGCAAAATTAAATGGCTGATGTCTGCATGTATTAAATTGTAGATAAATCTTACTCAAACTAACATAGAGTGAAATGTTTACTTGTAATCCCAATGTAATTACCCTACTTGGTTACAATTGTATATTGTCATTCGTTTTCCTGTCAGCTTGCTGTAAATTGAAAATGGATTTAATCTTTGTAGAAATTTAAATGTGAATAAATCCCACCATGAAATAAACACACACATTGTTGGTCCTATATTTATGGATTAAAATGTCACACAGTGACATCGGTTTTGTACTGCTATTGTCTACCAGACTGCAATGTTGCTATGACGACAGTGTTTGAGTTACTGTTGATAAGCACAATTAGATTGGATTCATTTCCATGGTTACATTTTGTTCTGATTAAAATGTTTTTTAAAAAAAAAACACATTGTTCTGTGATAAGGATGGACAGAAACATGATAAGATTTATTGGTATTGTATTTTTATGGATGTTTAGATCCAAGGCTCAGTTGGATTTATGTTTATACCACTTCTAAATCTCTTAATATTTGTCTGACTTAAAAGGTCACGTTTTTATATGACCATATGTTAATAGGCATTTCAGAAATTCTCAAATAAATGATTGTAAATTATTATGTTTTACAAAATGTGAATACCGGTTACTAGTTTGCTGAAAATCATGTGATAGCAGGTAATTTGCATAACAATAGATATACTACACTATGTTGTTACTGTTCATTTTAGTTCATGGTGATTATCTAGTTCCAAAGCCATTTTTTTCTAATAAAAAAAAATATTCATTTTAATCATTCTAGCGTGACTGCAATATCTAACACGACTGAAAGAAATCCTGATTTTACTGTTGTACACTAATGTAATGAAAATAATTAAAAATTATATTTCATTATATTTTATATTCGCTTAAATTCCACAATGATAATGATAAAACAATACTGATCAATATTTTATACGACTCGCCAATGATGCTGTATTGATCATTTGCTCTGATCAATGATGTGTCTGGGGATGTTGTAATTCTCCAGCAGCATTATCACATGCCTTCACAAAAATTTAGTACACGTACATAGTTTGGAGCGGGAACATCCCAGGTATTTGCAGTGCCGTGAATGATCATTGTCCTGTATTTGTACGAACTGTTGCTACACGGTGAATAGTTAATCAAGATGGCGATGGTCACAGTTGTCTTGTTTATAAATAGTATCCCAATTCTGATAGTCTAACTGATCAACCCTTAGCAACAGTTGTCACCCTGGTAGTACTGTGGTGTAAATTCTGTTATCTAGTGAATAATCAGTGTACCAGTCAAAAAAGGGTCATCAGTACTTATAACAATGAATTATGCGGATTATACGTTCATGTTCATGTTGCAATATTTTAGGTACATTGAAGTATCTCTCCAAAATAATTTAAAATCCATTGAAGTTTTGAGAATGCAGCCATCTTGGACAACTGTGTGGAAAAATCCTTACTTATAATAGTGACTACTGTGGAATACTTTGTTTTCGCTTGGAATTAATTTTCGCTATTTTCGCTGAAGGAATGATTCAGTGAAAATATAAATCCAGCGAATATACCTTTTTTCCTACCTTTACATTCAACTTGCTAAAAATCAGTGAAAATAAATTCCATACAGCACACCTAAAAAGTCTTTTGAGCGAAATTTAATTCCAGTGAAAATAAAGTATTTTACAGTATCTGTACAAGCTCATTCCCCCCGAATGTATCTATTTATATTTGGGAAAATTAAAGCAAATTGTTTGATTAATATATATTTTAGTTGGCAAGAAATTACTTCATTAGAATATGGCAAAGTATATGCTTGAAGGCAATACAATGCACAGCTATACGATACATATTTGTCAAGCTTGTAATAATAATTTATAGCCTGTTATAGCTGAGTAAATATATATGTTCAGTCATACGACTCTGTTCCCATCATGCTAAGGTTAACAAGACACAATGTTTGCAGGTGACTTCAATATCAAACCTGGAACATGTAAATGCTGGTGATGTAATTTGAATATCCTAAATAAGACAAAAATTAAACATTTTATCGAGTACAGGTGTTTTAGAATGAATGCAAATAGATTTGTTACAGAATGAGAAATTCTATTGTTTTTGGTGTTAGATTTGATGTCTTGAATTAATGTAGACATTTCAAAACTCCTTCTGCCGGAAAAATAGGATTATTATATTACCGGTATATATTAGTATTACATAAAATATTGGAGAAAGGGATTACATTGTATTAGTGAACCAGATGATAAGAAATTATTGCTTTAATTTCCCGGTTGACATTTCATATCAGTGTGGCTTCTGTTAGGATTTCAAAAGTTCCAAGATAGTTTTGACATGATTGCTGATAAAAACAGAAAATATTAGATGTATAATTTTGTTGAATGCCTAAATTTTGAAATGTATCAAATAACCCAATATATTATTTAATCTTGTTATTCTAATTAAATTGGTATTAGAGATTGATAGCTTAAATTTAATAATCAGAAATAAGTATGTATCCCTATAGCGCATGATTATAGATTAATTGACCTAGTATTCCAGCTTCTCATACCAATCATTTCAGAGTATGCTCATGAATGTGCGCTACTGGGTGTATGGTCAATTTTCAAAGTTATGAATTCAAATTTAAATAATAGGCAATAATTCGCTATTGAGATGCCTTATTGTAACGCCCTTTATCCCCACCGTTCGTATTACATCCATCAATTCATCTCTGATCGTGTCGGTAATCTTTAAATAGGTCAGTTCATTGAATATCCGCATGAACTAGTGATGTCATTTGGACAGTTGTGATTGATCAGATGGTTTTCAACTGTTGTTGAAAAGTTTAGAAATTTGTTTTAACA
Organism: Saccoglossus kowalevskii; assembly: GCF_978046115.1. Taxonomy (NCBI): domain Eukaryota; kingdom Metazoa; phylum Hemichordata; class Enteropneusta; family Harrimaniidae; genus Saccoglossus; species Saccoglossus kowalevskii. The sequence continues at coordinate 25,244,561 of NC_140641.1, forward strand.
AAATGGAAAATATGGAAAAACACTTTTTATATCATTCATACATATGCAGTGAAGTCGGACAAAATATAATTTATAATAACGTCAGTAGCCGTACATAGATTTATAAAATATCACTGGGGGACATTATACAAGTATGTCTATTCACCTCGTGAAAAATTGTGTCGAACAATCTCATGAATGACTGTGTTATAAAAGCAACCCCCCTACTATTGAAAGCAGTAACCTAGCAACCAGGGAACATACCTGGGGAACTGTAAAACTCATCTATTCTTCCATTTAAAAGTATATTGTGATCAAATATCGCGCCATTATATGTAAATTAACTGTGTGCCTTAATTGCATTGACACACTCATAGAAGGGTGGAGTACAGCTTGCCTTATGCTCCAATACAAAACAAATATATTTCTTTTTTCATATCAAAATGAAATTGTAATGATGTTTGGTTTCCCCTGCCTATTATTAGTTCTATATATGTGCAAACACGTATATACATAGACTGGCCCAGCTGTGGTGATTTTTTTTCAGTTAAAAAACTTGGAAAAAAAATAGTTTTGCGAAATTTGGGGTGAACACGAAACCACCGCCAGTCTAGTATATACCGGTACACTGTTAAAAATGTTGTTTAAATATTATTTAAATTAATTAACAATAATTTTTGTTGTGGCAGGCATAATATGGAATCAAAGTATTACATGTATGTTTGTAATCGTTACTGAAAATAATTAGTGTTTTGTCGTTATATATTCATTTGTAATTTGTCCCACTAACTTTCTGACATTGGTTATCTATTTTTTCCTATGATTTATTTGTTAATTTTCAACCAAATGAACATTATCATTTACTATGAAAAAATCTGGAAAACAATGATGCAGGTTTATTTAGCAAAAGGTCACAAAGTTGAAGTTGACTTTAGAATACAAAGCTGATTCCTTCATGTAAATTCATCATTATAGTTCAATATTTGTTGACAATACAATGTTTTATGAATGCAAATTTGTGAATATCAAAATTTTCAATTAAAAAAAATGAAATTATTCTTTAAAAATATAATATTTCACAGTCTGCAGTAAAAATAGATCATATCATTAATTGTTAGCCACATTTACTGAAATAAACAAGCTACTAATGCTTTGCATATTTGTATTAATATTAAAAACCCTAAGTATAAAATTCAGTTTATGCTGGTAGTTGAAGTCTGTCTGAATTCTTTGTATTGAGCTCATATGCATGCTTTTTGAAGTTACAGTTGTAGTTCTTTTAATGTTACTCAAGTTACAAGTGTTTCACATGATGAATATATCAGGAACACCCTTCTCCTTGAATAATTACTGGTTAAATTTTAAATTAAAAATAAATTTCGATACCAGCATAAATACCAGTGTATTAATAATATCTACCATAGTACACTGTGGTCCATACTGTGTTTAGTCTAATACAAGACCCTATGTAGACTTGCAGAACATGAAGCATGTAAATCATTGTAATAAACATGTACCATGGCACATGCAGTGTTCTAATTGGGTAAAATAATCGCACGAATAGTACATGAAACGTCACTCCAAACTGGGTCATCAAATGCAAGTTTTTGCTGAATAATCAATGTTTAAATCAAAAATAATTTCAAGAAATATAATATAATATTTTAATAGCAATACATTATTCACTCAATCAGAAACATATCTCTCATAAAATGGCTCATAAAACAAAAAATTGCATTCATTCTATCCTGGATCCTTAAAATGACCATAGACACACTTTTGTCATTACATATTAAGCACATATACCTGGTATACTTCTAATAAAGCAAATACGCTATTAAAACCATCATCCAATGCTGACATTAAAATATTTCATATATGAACTCACTGAACCTTACTATTACATAATGTCATTCACCTGTGCCATCTATTACACTGAATGATGGTTTGTTATAATATCACAGTTGTCACACAATTTCATTTCAACAAACACTCGTAGTATTTTGCATGTGTTGTATTGAACTCATATAAAATCAGTTAGTACAGACAGTTAGTCGTAAGTAATGACAGTTGATGACTTAAGTATCATTAAATTTGTAATCTGTTGATATTACATGATTGTCAGTTAGTTTTTGATGTTAATTCTCATGGCCATATGATGCATGCTGTGTATGTGGAAAACGTATTTGTATCAATCTTTGATTTAATGTTTGCAAATCAATACTGATTCCCCATTGCTAGGTGTAACACTTTCAAAGGAATCTCATATTGCTGGTGACTGACTTTAATAAAGGGTTGCCATGCAAACAATGTACATCAATATATGAATGATATACTCAAATTCACGATTCCTCATTGATTGTAATAATTAATATACATGTCATTACACTAATTGGATTATATTAATCCGCATAATTTAATATTAATTCGTAGATTTTATCAAGTCTCCAGAGATTCTGTAAATGTAAACTTTCTATATCAAATATATCAGAGTTCTCTTAATCTGCCATGATTCAGTTTAGGCAATGGCTGTCTTTACCGGTAATTGAACATGTTAACGCAGATATGTTTCAGGGTTTTGACCTGTTAACTTCAAGTAGCATTTTTATTGTTTTTTTCATTCCTAACAACACAAACGTAACAAGCACACAGGCTATACATTGTTGATTGTTTGGTTTACTCTCCTCACAATCTGTTACAGTGTACAGTCTTGCTACGTCAAGGGGAACAGGATGCCATAAATTATTCGCTCTGACTTGTATCCAACTACCAACATGTTCAAACTACAGAGTCATAGCTCAAGCTCAATATTCCCAACAGTTTAAACTAAAAGATTGAATTAATAAATAAACACTTTTCAAATGTTGGATTATAATATGGACATTGTGTGGTAATCAACATGTAACAATGTTGAAATGGCGTACAAACTAGTAGCGATTGACAAACTAGTAGCGATTGACAAACTAGTAGCGATTGACAAACTAGTAGCGATTGACAAACTAGTAGCGATGCAAATTGGAATTGGAAAGTCTAATTCCACCAGATATGAATCTGAAAATGAAAGTTAAACAATAAATTGTTCTTGTGTCTCTGCTTTATTTTCTGATAGATTTTATTTAAAACGACATAGATTGATCCTACATCATTGTTTATTATTACTTTACGTCACTCCACATATGAGAATTAATAAAGTTGTATAATCACCAAAATCTTGTTTGAAGCATTTAACATGTTAATTAATATGTGTAATAAATACATCAGCTTCAGGATTTTCAAGATATCCAGATATCCTAACATCATTGAGCAGTTTTATAGCTTTGCGGTTGCAATTGAGTTTTCAGCATATCAGTGTCACCCAATCACTGAATCACACCCAGAATTCTCTGTTCAACAATCGAATATATTACAAAACCAATATTCAATGGAAAACATTTTTTATTAAGATTGGTATGCACACCACTCCTTTCTAATTGGACATTTATAGGTTTCTCTCATTTGAATATATAGTATGAATGTTTTACTTGTATTAGCACAATGTCTGAGCCAACATTGAACATTACATACATCTTAGGAGGTAATGTGTTTAGCACTCCAGAGACTGAATTTGAACATCAGTGCATGACAGGATTTAATAATATAGTGAAGACAATAAATAACAGTCAATAAGCGACATAATGCCTCATAATGCCTATGACCAGTAAAACTTGCATATTTTTGGCCAATTTTAAATCAGAAGTGCTTTCAAATAAGTTTTGCTGAAAATACAACTTTAAAGCTCATGTAACCCGCAATCAATGGTGTATATTGAGTAAGAAATAGAATATTGTTTTCATACTGAAAGAACATAATGGCGTACTTCATATACTTACCCTGTTGTCTAATTTATAAATAGAATTGTATTGTTAAATATAGAAAGATCTATCAATATACATGTACATTGAATAGAAAATAATATTTCAAGTTACAAAATGTTCAATATGTATGTTACTATGGTAATGCTTACTACGTGTAAAACAAAGTCTCTGCAGTTTGAACTAAATCAAATAATTGTTGAAAACAGCGTGATCAATCTCTGGGATGTTATAGAAAATTCTATCATTGCCATGGCAACAGCAGTAATGAAAAATGTTTCAGATGCATAATCAGAAAAAAATATCAAATCAATCAGTCTAGCCATTTTCAAGTTAATAAGAATATTCAGTAAAATGAAAAGATTGAAGTTATCTACATTGAATGAATTATTCTGATAGAGGAATGAATCAAGTTAATCTGACAGCGGTCCATCTAAGGTGTCTACATGTAGCCATGCTACATAAAAAATATTAAAACTATTAAAAGAAATATTTTTTTTACTAAAAATTACAAAAATATTCACTAAAATTGGATACCTAAAGTCATTTTCAAAATGAAAATATAATTTTCTACCAAAAATTAATAATTTAAAAATATTCACTAAAATATGAAAGGGTATCATAATAAATAAATAAAATCTGAGAGAGAACTACATCCAATTTCAGCCAGTGGATTTAGCCTTTCCAATAGGTCTGTGGCACATACACTATATATACTGTGGAATACTTTATTTTCGCTGGAATTAATTTTTGCTGAAAAGACTTTTTGAGCGTTTCATATGGAATTTATTTTCACTGATTTTTGATGAGTTTAATGTGAAATATAGGAAAAAAAGTATATTCGCTGCATTTTATTTTCATGGAATCATCCGTTCAGCGAAAATAGAGAAAAAAGATTCCAAGCGAAAATAAAGTATTCTACAGTATTAAACAAGGTTGTTTATGGTTGACCCTTTTTGGATAGGATTCAAATTCTAGTCGACCAATCATTGTGTGGTGTAACAACTGCTAGTACTACCGGTAGTATATATGCTACTGTTTATCAATTCAGTTCTTATTATTTAACTAGTCAATACCATGCTTAGGTGTTACATTCCTGTTTGTTATAGATGCTGTTTTGAATTCTGTGGTTGCTTTGAAATGTGAATAGCTGTATCTATTTCGTGATACATTTCATGGGACTGTTTAATGCACTTTTCACATTTTTAATCAATTTTTTTCTCTTTTGGTCCTCAGAGATGTTTTGTAATGAACATATAAATACCAGAATATTTTTCAAACCGTAAACTTTTAAAGATTTCCTCAAACTTGTCTGCCATTGTTACATGTAGTAACCCTGCTTGTGAGGTTGACTCTCCTGCCAATATTAGCATAGCAACTGTAGAACCCAAGTAAACTTTGTACTATGTTACGGTAACCATGCACCACACCCATAAACATAACAAACAAAAATTAAATCATTGCTATATTTATTTCATGAGATTTGCATGAATCATCAGCACAGATGCGTTTCTATGCAACGATCCTTTTATGACACGTAAGCAAAATATATACATAGAATTTTTTTTTGTGCATAATTAAACGTAATAGCACATCTAGCAACATGTGTTACAGTTTAAATAGACATATTAGTGACCCCAGGTTTGAGTAACCGTCTACATATAATGATTTGCTGTCTATATCTGTCAAATTTTTTTTAATAAATGTTTGTTTGTTTTTCAAACATTGGTTCTTTTGGTTGTTGGACAAAGACTTCTTATTACATAGTGTGAATGTTTGAACAAATTTATATATTGAATATGGTTTGAGTTTCCTGAAACTTTGCATGTATTAATTCACACCTGTATACACAGATATATCCCGTACTGGCTGTTTTGGGATTACGAAACTCAGTTGTATGTACATGTATTATTGATCAATTTTTACTTCCAAGTTGGCTGCCAGATCATGAGGGAAATTGCAAAATTATTATTTCCACAAAAACTAATTTAGGCTTCACACTCTTTTTATTTTGTCATATATTTTTGGTAGGTGAAGTTTTCAAAATTTCAAGTTTGTGTTTTATTTTCATTAATAAGCTGTGTTACATTTAACCGCTATGAATCTAATACCCATAATATGAACGTTATATGTTCAGTTTTTCATTTTTTGCTCAAAAATTGATTGTGTTCAATCATTCCAATTATTCATTCTGGCACTAAATGTACCCTAGTGGGCTGAGGTGGAGAATGTACAGTTGGATATGGTTTGTTCAAGGCCATTAGCAAGTGATACACTATCTATACATATCAAATAAATCTTAAACATTGACCACTAGAGGGCTCCCTTTACATACTTACTGGTAGTCTGAAACATGAAAGGTAAGACATGTTCAATATTCAACTGACAATGATGGTAGCAGGCAGACACCATGTTTTAGGGCAGGGTTAAATAATAGAGGATATTTCTGTTAGGTTAAATATATTTAAAAAAAAGAAATTAAACATTTTGAATTAGTTGTCAAATGTGTGAATTGCTTTATTATGTCTCACTATTTGCTGATATTGAATTCATTGAAAATGTTTGTTTTTTTCACATACATATGCTGATATTCTATTTTTAGATTTTTCATCATTTTATTCAAACAATGAAGAATTGTGTGCTGTGCTAGTTGATTTGTTTGGCATATTTCTGTTATCTAGTTGATTTGTTTGACATACATATGTATTTATATTGTCTAGTTGATTTATTTGACATATTTATATCGTCTAGTTGATTTATTTGACATATTTATTTTGTCCAGTTGATTTGTTTGACATATTTTTATCATTAATTAAAAAAAACAAAAAAACATCTGTGCTGGCTATAATTTGCATTAATTTGGGATTATCGCTTCATGTTTGTTCATATACAATATTATTGTGTATGTAATCAGTGTGCCCTCTACTCTCCCTTGCAGAGTCTTCTTGACCTAGGGAGCCACAGAGAGCCGCAACTAGACTCTGCCACTAGCGACATTTTACACCAAAATTGTTGGTATTCTGCGTTTTTTAAAATTAATTTGTTTCTTATATCTGTTAAAAAAAAATGTGTGTTATTTAAAATAAATATATCAAATATTTTTACATTCAGTGCTAAAATCTTTTCAAAATGTTAAAATAATGAAAAAGAAGATCCTGAGATAGGATGCTTCGCGGCTGCCCTGTTTTTGTTCATCTTCAATATGATATCACAACTGGTCGATGTTGGGAAAAAGATAGCGAACTACGAAATTGATAGGTAAAAAGGTGTTTATATAATTTTCTAAAACATAAAATGCTAGTGTGCATGATTTCAAAATAAATTTTATATATTTTATACGAGTTTCGCTCGCATAGCAACGGACCAATACATCTACTTCCTGCCACGTCGCTTGTCCCCCCCCCCAGGGATCGACATGAACGCACTCGTGGCAAAGCAAAAAGTAGGTCCAGTCATTAATATTTAAATTAGCTTGTGGCAAAGACTAGTGGGACGTTCCCTGGCGACTACCTAGCTTAGTGATAAAAGACCCATAGTCTCTGGATGGAGAATCTATGCCCTCTTAACATAAGTGATTTAGTTGGAGTCAAAATGGTATCCCCAAAAATCAGCTTTTTGACTGCTGGGGAGGTCGGTGTTCAGGAAAAAATGAATTGTGTGTGATAGTATAGGTGATTTTAAACCCAAACAAAAATGCTGTGGTCCCTGATTTCCTTTGTATTTATATGTATTTTATTTATAGAATGTGAATTTCATTTTACCAAATTGCAGAATTTCAGTAAGAACTTTTTTCAAGGTCTCTACATGTATACCAATATATGATTTTTTTGTTGTGTCAATGACCTGCCAGTGAATTAGTACAACTAGTTACGTTACAGCAAATCTTCATGCGTCAGTGGCACGTCATACCAGCTTAGAGGGTACTTTGTGTTTAATCAACTAATGCTCGTCACCTTGTCGAATGAATACAATCACTGTACACATGTCAAGTTTTACGGATGTTTAGGCGAAAACTGGCCACTAGAGGGCGCACTTCACACATATTCAGATAAGTCTGAACATTCCATCATTGCATGTATTAAAGACAATATGATTGGAATGATATGATTTGTATGTGCAGAAATATGACAAGGAAATAAACAGAAGCCTATTTACAGATCCAACATATGATGGATTTTGATAAGATTGAATACAGTTTTCATTCTCGCAAGTCTAATTCAATTTCCAGCACACTATGACTGTAGCAATTAGCAATCACCTCTGATATGGCAGCGGATATTTTGCTCAGGATTTTAAATATTTTAAATTCTATGAATGAGTTGTATAAATTTTGTGTAAACCATTTTTTCTTCATGTATTGCACTTTGTTAAAGGGGAGCAGAGGTCTGGCTTTTGTCACTCCGTTTATGATATTTGAGATCTTTGAATGAATTCTGGCGATAAAAACAATTTGTATGCCCTCAATATCAAGTATAAAACAGGCTGTGAAGTAGACGACAAATGTCCACTTTGTCTGGCGTCATTTCGCCTCTAGAGGGCCAGTCACTGATGTCATCAGTGAACACTGATAATTGAACCCATTCATTCTAGTACGTCAATCTCATAGAAATGCTACTATGGAAGACCTTGTTAATGGACAATTTAAAATTTTAAACATGGTGAGGTGTTGTGCGTATGAATTCCAAAACGATTCATGTTAAGTTTCTCGAAATCCCAAATGAAAAATTCACTGTGTGCTTTTGATCACATGTATACATATATTCTTTTTTTAGATGTTTTCATCAGATAATGTTTATTCAACATACATGTATTATTAATTAAACAATGAAGAATGTTTTCCTGTGTATTTTAACCAATTTGTTTGACATATTTGTTAATTGAATGGAATAACAAATCTGTGAGCTGGTTATAATCCAGAGGGTTCTTAATTCTAATAATTTAGGATTATCACTTCACGTGGGCGTTTATACAAAATTAATTTGTGTGTAATTAATTTACTAATACTCTCGGTAGTCATCTTGCCAATTGAGTACAACCACAGTACCCAATATAAGTTTTAGGTATGTTTAAGCAAAACTGGTCACTAGAGGGCTCCCTTTACATACTAATTTCTCTCTTGATAAAATATGCTGTAACATTTTATCTATCATGACAGTGCAATTTGACTATAGGTATTTGATGTACTGGGTTAATCTGTGACTTGGACTAGGTACTTTTGTGATGCTCATTCGTTAACCGATTTGTTTGACATATTTGTATTGTTAATTGTTTGAAAAAAGAACGTCTGAACTCGTTATAATCCAGAAGGGTCTAACTTCCATTAATTTGGGATTATTGCTTAACATAGATGTTTATCTGATAATAATTTGTGTGTAATTGAATAATTCTTGTCACCTTACGGAATGATTATACAGTACCCATATAGTAGTTTACGGTATGTTTAGGTAAAAAAAAAGGTTTTGTCTCCCGTCCTGGAGAAAATTGAAAAACAATGATGTGGTGACATGATTTAATTTTTTCTTGTATTAAGATTATTTATTACCATAACAACAAGATATATGTTCAATGTTTGAAATTTGTCTAATAATGCATTCAAAAACAATAAAAGTTGATTTGGATTAACTTCCTTTCTGAAACAGAAAACCACAATTTCACCATTCTACCACATGTGATACCATCCTTATGCTATAACCGAAGATAGATATCTTCGAGGGCTCTTAATATTCTTACATGTGTATTTCCACCAGTATTCCTACACATGTTTTTCTCCCAGTATTCATACATGTGTATTTCTACTTCAGTAATAATCTGTTTTTACACATATACACTGTGTAGTAGTATCAGTGTTTGTTTTTTGTTACATTATATTTTCTTTTTCTTTTTCAGACATGATCACCAGGCCAATCATAAAACAATCAGTGCCTTCCCCAGTGGAAAGGATTTTAAAATCTAGAGCAGTGTCAAATAGTATTAATATTGCAAATGAGGCAACCAATCAAGAGACAGTTACAATTTTACCTACAAGGTCATTGCAGGTGAGAATGCATTCCTATGCTCTTTTACTTCTTTGCATATTAGCCAATCACAAAGCCTGTATCAGTTTTGTGGTCCATCACCACTCAGTCGATGGTCACTAACCTATTGTTCAGACGAATTAAGAGCAAATGTGCAGCCCTCTGCATGGTTTGTGCATGTGATCATTCATAACACATATTAATAAAATAATTTGAAAACAACTTATTTATTCGAGAAAGGCAGAATAAAATGTTAATCATACAAAAAACTAATACAGGTTTTGTTTACGTGCTTGCATGTTGTTTCTCTGTGTCTGTACATGTCTAATTTATGTTGAATCCAAATATTGTGTAAGCCTGTTTCCTTTGTACCTGCCCAACAAACCAGCTATTTATTCCTTAAGTAATCCTGTGTGGGTGAGTAATCTTGGGTGTTCTACATGTTATATGCAGTGCTTAGCCCTTAAAATAATAATATTGAAAATAATAACTTTTATGTTTGATATAACTATCTGATTTGGAATTATTTCTGTGCACAGTTTCATGTATAAAAAGTTGTTCATCTCTGTTTGTCTGACATATTTTGAATAGCATTTCAAACATTGGATTAACTGCGAATCAGACTGTGTCTTATAAAACTATATGTGCAGAATCATATTTTTGTTTTACTAAGGCAGCATCTGATTGGATATCATTCATTTCTGTCATAGAAAAACTTTCATATAATATATGTCAAATGTACTTCAGAGAAACCAAGTTTAAGAGAAATGTGGACAGATAAAACTAAATCTAAACTCTGTAATCATTGTGCTGGCAGATAAATTGGAATAACTGATCAAAATACTTATAGTTTCTAAAATTAGAATATTTTATCACTTTGAAACTGATATTGATATTTGCATGTATGTGTAATTTATTTGTTTTCATTGTTTTCAAATCCAATAAAGCGTTCTTAGATACTATTAGTTGTAGTTTCTTGTGTGTTTATTATACTCACAGTGTTGTTTTCCCTTCTTGTTATATGTGTAGTGTACATGTTACCTCCTTCCCTACCTCCTGATCCATCCAAATAAACCAGGGTACAGTATACCATGTAGTTCTTGAAGCGATTCTATATAATTATATATATTAAGTTTATATGCTTGTTTCAACATTCAAAAGCATTCTCTATGTTGCAGCTATCCTGTTGAACATTCCTTTTTGCATGCAAACCAATAAAAGGTTTAATTTCATTATCATGTTTATCATCATCTTTTATGCATATAAGCTTTATACTCAGTGTTGTGGATCTCATTATCATTTGTATACATGTTTATGCTAACTTGTAAATAAAGAATGTTACTATACTTTATTTTTGGTGGTTGCTTCCATTTTCTTTTCATTGGCTTGTCATCTCTTTGCTCACTCTGTTTCCATGGTTACTGACAATGTTTTATATTCTTCCATTCTTCACTTGTATATGGTTTAATTTCAAAGCAAGGTGGCTTGTTATATCATTGCACAAAGCATGATTACTGCATTTCAATTCATTTCATGATATGGCTTTCATAATATACATGAATTAATTGCCAATCAGTGTATAACTAATTATTTGGTTAAAAAATGCGAATATATTTTTATTTGTAACAGTAGTGTGTTATTTCCTATTCCAACATGATTGCAATTCTGGAGGAAATTTGAAAAAATCATCACAACTGTATTGTCAGAGATTTAGCTCATGATGTAGCACAGTAAGAAAAACATTTGTGATCAGCATAATAAAATTAATAAAAAACAGTCTTCCTCATCATGAACAATTTGGGTATTTGAAATGCATATCATGAGTTTGTGAATAGCATCTTGTTTGTTAATTTCAAATTGGCAGATTAAGGCATGATTTGTTCTTGTACATTTCATTCAGTTTTGGCTCAGTATATGCATGATATATTTTCATTAACTACATTCCATCATATAAATTATCAACAGCCATCTACAAATCATACATTTTATGTTTCAGGAGGGGAACAGAGACTTGGATACTCTTGTGTCCATGGTTACAAGCATGCACAATCTTAATGAGTTAAAACCATCACCATCCATTGCCATTCTACAATCACTGGTATCAAACAACGTAGCACAAAACTCCATCGTAACTTCTGATGTCACAAACTATGTTTCCATAGGAATAGTGGATGTTGAGCAAAGAGCACAAGCCAAAAATAAAACAAAAAAAAATAATGGATCACTAGAACAAACACTTTTCCAGACACATTCATATGCAACTGAAACTATCATTTACAAATCAATACCTTCTAGTTTTGCTTTTATTGAGTCAAGCGAGTCAAAACATTTTCAATCTTCGGTGCTAACAACCTACTCAGAACAATCTGTGAATCCCTATAGTGAATCAATACAAGCAATATCACCTACTGCCAATACCTTGTTAAATATGGGTAGACATACATCAAATATTTTAGGAGACCAAATGTCTCCAACTATAAGTCATCTATTACCATCCCTGTCTTTCATGCCAGTAATTTCACCAACTGAAAGCTTTCCTGTCACAATGATTTCCAGTGAGGAAATAATTCTGCAGTCATCACTTAGTTCAGTGGAACAATCAGAACTGATAGATTCGAGCATCATGCCAGTGATTTCACCAACTGAAAGCTTACCTGTCACAATGATTTCCAGTGAGGAAATAATTCTGCAGTCATCACTTAGTTCAGTTGAACAATCAGAACTGATAGATTCGAGCATCATGCCAGTGATTTCACCAACTGAAAGCTTACCTGTCATAATGATTTCTAGTGAGGAAATAATTCTGCAGCCATCACTTAGTTCAGTAGAACAATCAGAACTGATAGATTCAAGCATCATGCCAGTGATTTCACCAACTGAAAGCTTACCTGTCACAATGATTTCCAGTGAGGAAATAATTCTGCAGTCATCACTTAGTTCAGTGGAACAATCAGAACTGATAGATTCAAGCATCATGCCAGTGATTTCACTAACTGCAAGCTTACCTGTCACAATGATTTCCAGTGAGGAAATAATTCTGCAGTCATCACTTAGTTCAGTAGAACAATCAGAACTGATAGATTCAAGCATCATGCCAGTGATTTCACCAACTGAAAGCTTACCTGTCACAATGATTTCTAGTGAGGAAATAATTCTGCAGCCATCACTTAGTTCAGTAGAACAATCAGAACTGATAGATTCAAGCATCATGCCAGTGATTTCACCAACTGAAAGCTTACCTGTCACAATGATTTCCAGTGAGGAAATAATTCTGCAGTCATCACTTAGTTCAGTGGAACAATCAGAACTGATAGATTCAAGCATCATGCCAGTGATTTCACCAACTGCAAGCTTACCTGTCACAATGATTTCCAGTGAGGAAATAATTCTGCAGTCATCACTTAGTTCAGTAGAACAATCAGAACTGATAGATTCAAGCATCATGCCAGTGATTTCACCAACTGAAAGCTTACCTGTCACAATGATTTCCAGTGAGGAAATAATTCTGCAGTCATCACTTAGTTCAGTGGAACAATCAGAACTGATAGATTCAAGCATCATGCCAGTGATTTCACCAACTGCAAGCTTACCTGTCACACTGATTTCCAGTGAGGAAATAATTCTGCAGTCATCACTTAGTTCAGTGGAACAATCAGAACTGATAGATTCAAGCATAATGCCAGTGATTTCATCAACTGCAAGCTTTCCTGTCACAATGATTTCCAGTGAGGAAATAATTCTGCAGTCATCACTTAGTTCAGTGGAACAATCAGAACTGATAGATTCAAGCATAATGTCAGTAATTTCACCAACTGAAAGCTTTCCTGTCACAATGATTTCCAGTGAGGAAATAATTCTGCAGTCATCACTTAGTTCAGTGGAACAATCAGGACTGATAGATTCAAGCATCATGCCAGTGATTTCACCAACTGAAAGCTTACCTGTCACAATGATTTCCAGTGAGGAAATAATTCTGCAGTCATCACTTAGTTCAGTGGAACAATCAGAACTGATAGATTCAAGCATCGTGCCAGTGATTTCACCAACTGAAAGCGTACCTGTCACAATGATTTCCAGTAAGGAAATAATTCTGCAGTCATCACTTAGTTCAGTGGAACAATCAGAACTGATAGATTCAAGCATCATGCCAGTGATTTCACCAACTGAAAGCTTACCTGTCACAATGATTTCCAGTGAGGAAATAATTCTGCAGTCATCACTTAGTTCAGTGGAACAATCAGAACTGATAGATTCAAGCATCGTGCCAGTGATTTCACCAACTGAAAGCGTACCTGTCACAATGATTTCCAGTGAGGAAATAATTCTGCAGTCATCACTTAGTTCAGTGGAACAATCAGAACTGATAGATTCAAGCATCATGCCAGTGATTTCACCAACTGAAAGGTTTCCTGTCACAATTATTTCCAGTGAGGAAATAATTCTGCAGTCATCACTTAGTTCAGTGGAACAATCAGGACTGATAGATTCAAGCATCATGCCAGTGATTTCACCAACTGCAAGCTTACCTGTCACAATGATTTCCAGTGAGGAAATAATTCTGCAGTCATCACTTAGTTCAATAGAACAATCAGGACTGATAGATTCAAGCATCATGCCAGTGATTTCACCAACTGCAAGCTTACCTGTCACAATGATTTCCAGTGAGGAAATAATTCTGCAGTCATCACTTAGTTCAATAGAACAATCAGAACTGATAGATTCAAGCATAATGCCATTGATTTCACCAACTGAAAGCGTACCTGTCACAATGATTTCCAGTGAGGAAATAATTCTGCAGTCATCACTTAGTTCAGTAGAACAATCAGAACCGATAGATTCAAGCATCATGCCAGTGATTTCACCAACTGCAAGCTTTCCTGTCACCATGATTTCCAGTGAGGAAATAATTCTGCAGTCATCGCTTAGTTCAGTAGAACAATCAGAACTGATAGATTCAAGCATCATGCCAGTGATTTCACCAACTGCAAGCTTACCTGTCGAAATGATTTCTAGTGAGGAAATAATTCTGCAGTCATCACATAGTTCAGTAGAACAATCAGAACTGATAGATTCAAGCATCATGCCAGTGATTTCACCAACTGCAAGCTTTCCTGTCACAATGATTTCCAGTGAGGAAATAATTCTGCAGTCATCACTTAGTTCAGTAGAACAATCAGAACTGATGGATTCAAGCATCATACCAGTGATTTCACTAACTGAAAGCGTGCCTGTCACAATGATTTCTAGTGATGAAATAATTCTGCAGTCATCACTTAGTTCAGTGGAACAATCAGAACTGATAGATTCAAACATCATGCCAGTGATTTCACCAACTGCAAGCTTTCCTGTCACAATGATTTCTAGTGAGGAAATAATTCTGCAGTCATCACTTAGTTCAGTAGAACAATCAGAACTGATAGATTCAAGCATCATGCCAGTGATTTCATCAACTGCAAGCTTTCCTGTCACAATGATTCCCAGTAAGGAAATAATTCTGCAGTCATCACTTAGTTCAGTGGAACAATCAGAACTGATAGATTCAAGCATCATGCCAGTGATTTCACCAACTGCAAGCTTTCCTGTCACAATGATTCCCAGTAAGGAAATAATTCTGCAGTCATCACTTAGTTCAGTGGAACAGTCAAAACTGATAGATTCAAACATCATGCCAGTGATTTCACCAACTGCAAGCTTACCTGTCACAATGATTGCCAGTAAGGAAATAATTCTGCAGTTATCACTTAGTTCAGTTGAACAATCAGAACTGATAGATTCAAGCATCATGCCAGTGATTTCACCAACTGAAAGCTTACCTGTCACAATGATTTCCAGTGAGGAAGTAATTCTGCAGTCATCACTTAGTTCAGTGGAACAATCAGAACTGATAGATTCAAGCATCATGCCAGTGATTTCACCAACTGAAAGCTTTCCTGTCACAATTATTTCCAGTGAGGAAATAATTCTGCAGTCATCACTTAGTTCAGTGGAACAATCAGGACTGATAGATTCAAGCATCATGCCAGTGATTTCACCAACTGCAAGCTTACCTGTCACAATGGTTTCCAGTGAGGAAATAATTCTGCAGTCATCACTTAGTTCAGTAGAACAATCAGAACTGATGGATTCAAGCATCATACCAGTGATTTCACTAACTGAAAGCGTGCCTGTCACAATGATTTCTAGTGATGAAATAATTCTGCAGTCATCACTTAGTTCAGTGGAACAATCAGAACTGATAGATTCAAACATCATGCCAGTGATTTCACCAACTGCAAGCTTTCCTGTCACAATGATTTCTAGTGAGGAAATAATTCTGCAGTCATCACTTAGTTCAGTAGAACAATCAGAACTGATAGATTCAAGCATCATGCCAGTGATTTCACCAACTGCAAGCTTTCCTGTCACAATGATTCCCAGTAAGGAAATAATTCTGCAGTCATCACTTAGTTCAGTGGAACAATCAGAACTGATAGATTCAAGCATCATGCCAGTGATTTCACCAACTGCAAGCTTTCCTGTCACAATGATTCCCAGTAAGGAAATAATTCTGCAGTCATCACTTAGTTCAGTGGAACAGTCAAAACTGATAGATTCAAACATCATGCCAGTGATTTCACCAACTGCAAGCTTACCTGTCACAATGATTGCCAGTAAGGAAATAATTCTGCAGTTATCACTTAGTTCAGTTGAACAATCAGAACTGATAGATTCAAGCATCATGCCAGTGATTTCACCAACTGAAAGCTTACCTGTCACAATGATTTCCAGTGAGGAAGTAATTCTGCAGTCATCACTTAGTTCAGTGGAACAATCAGAACTGATAGATTCAAGCATCATGCCAGTGATTTCACCAACTGAAAGCTTTCCTGTCACAATTATTTCCAGTGAGGAAATAATTCTGCAGTCATCACTTAGTTCAGTGGAACAATCAGGACTGATAGATTCAAGCATCATGCCAGTGATTTCACCAACTGCAAGCTTACCTGTCACAATGGTTTCCAGTGAGGAAATAATTCTGCAGTCATCACTTAGTTCAGTAGAACAATCAGAACTGATGGATTCAAGCATCATACCAGTGATTTCACTAACTGAAAGCGTGCCTGTCACAATGATTTCTAGTGATGAAATAATTCTGCAGTCATCACTTAGTTCAGTGGAACAATCAGAACTGATAGATTCAAACATCATGCCAGTGATTTCACCAACTGCAAGCTTTCCTGTCACAATGATTTCTAGTGAGGAAATAATTCTGCAGTCATCACTTAGTTCAGTAGAACAATCAGAACTGATAGATTCAAGCATCATGCCAGTGATTTCACCAACTGCAAGCTTTCCTGTCACAATGATTCCCAGTAAGGAAATAATTCTGCAGTCATCACTTAGTTCAGTGGAACAATCAGAACTGATAGATTCAAGCATCATGCCAGTGATTTCACCAACTGCAAGCTTTCCTGTCACAATGATTCCCAGTAAGGAAATAATTCTGCAGTCATCACTTAGTTCAGTGGAACAGTCAAAACTGATAGATTCAAACATCATGCCAGTGATTTCACCAACTGCAAGCTTACCTGTCACAATGATTGCCAGTAAGGAAATAATTCTGCAGTTATCACTTAGTTCAGTTGAACAATCAGAACTGATAGATTCAAGCATCATGCCAGTGATTTCACCAACTGAAAGCTTACCTGTCACAATGATTTCCAGTGAGGAAGTAATTCTGCAGTCATCACTTAGTTCAGTGGAACAATCAGAACTGATAGATTCAAGCATCATGCCAGTGATTTCACCAACTGAAAGCTTTCCTGTCACAATTATTTCCAGTGAGGAAATAATTCTGCAGTCATCACTTAGTTCAGTGGAACAATCAGGACTGATAGATTCAAGCATCATGCCAGTGATTTCACCAACTGCAAGCTTACCTGTCACAATGGTTTCCAGTGAGGAAATAATTCTGCAGTCATCACTTAGTTCAATAGAACAATCAGGACTGATAGATTCAAGCATCATGCCAGTGATTTCACCAACTGCAAGCTTACCTGTCACAATGATTTCCAGTGAGGAAATAAATCTGCAGTCATCACTTAGTTCAATAGAACAATCAGAAGTGATAGATTCAAGCATAATGCCAGTGATTTCACCAACTGAAAGCGTACCTGTCACAATGATTTCCAGTGAGGAAATAATTCTGCAGTCATCACTTAGTTCAGTGGAACAATCAGAACCGATAGATTCAAGCATCATGCCAGTGATTTCACCAACTGCAAGCTTTCCTGTCACCATGATTTCCAGTGAGGAAATAATTCTGCAGTCATCACTTAGTTCAGTAGAACAATCAGAACTGATAGATTCAAGTATCATGCCAGTGATTTCACCAACTGCAAGCTTTCCTGTCACAATGATTTCTAGTGAGGAAATCATTCTGCAGTCATCACTTAGTTCAGTAGAACAATCAGAACTGATAGATTCAAGCATCATGCCAGTGATTTCACCAACTGCAAGCTTTCCTGTCACAATGATTTCCAGTGAGGAAATAATTCTGCAGTCATCACTTAGTTCAGTAGAACAATCAGAACTGATGGATTCAAGCATCATACCAGTGATTTCACTAACTGAAAGCTTTTCTGTCACAATGATTTCTAGTGCGGAAATAATTCTGCAGTCATCATTTAGTTCAGTGGAACATTCAGAACTGATAGATTCAAGCATCATGCCAGTGATTTCACCAACCGCAAACTTACCTGTCACAATGATTTCCAGTGAGGAGATATTTCTGCAGTCATCACTTAGTTCAGTGGAAAAATCAGAACTGATAGATTCAAGCATCATGCCAGTGATTTCACCAACTGCAAGCTTACCTGTCACAATGATTGCCAGTAAGGAAATAATTCTGCAGTCATCACTTAGTTTAGTTGAACAATCAGAACTGATAGATTCAAGCATCATGCCAGTGATTTCACCAACTGAAAGCTTACCTGTCACAATGATTTCCAGTGAGGAAGTAATTCTGCAGTCATCACTTAGTTCAGTGGAACAATCAGAACTGATGGATTCAAGCATCATACCAGTGATTTCACTAACTGAAAGCGTGCCTGTCACAATGATTTCTAGTGATGAAATAATTCTGCAGTCATCACTTAGTTCAGTGGAACAATCAGAACTGATAGATTCAAACATCATGCCAGTGATTTCACCAACTGCAAGCTTTCCTGTCACAATGATTTCTAGTGAGGAAATAATTCTGCAGTCATCACTTAGTTCAGTAGAACAATCAGAACTGATAGATTCAAGCATCATGCCAGTGATTTCATCAACTGCAAGCTTTCCTGTCACAATGATTCCCAGTAAGGAAATAATTCTGCAGTCATCACTTAGTTCAGTGGAACAATCAGAACTGATAGATTCAAGCATCATGCCAGTGATTTCACCAACTGCAAGCTTTCCTGTCACAATGATTCCCAGTAAGGAAATAATTCTGCAGTCATCACTTAGTTCTGTTGAACAATCAGAACTGATAGATTCAAGCATCATGCCAGTGATTTCACCAACTGAAAGCTTACCTGTCACAATGATTTCCAGTGAGGAAATAATTCTGCAGTCATCACTTAGTTCAGTGGAACAATCAGAACTGATGGATTCAAGCATCATGCCAATGATGTCATCAACTGAAAGCTTTTCTGTCACAATGATTTCCAGTGAGGAAATAATTCTGCAGTCATCATTTAGTTCAGTTGAACAATCAGAACTGATAGATTCAAGCATCATGCCAGTGATTTCACCAACTGAAAGCTTACCTGTCACAATGATTTCCAGTGAGGAAATAATTCTGCAGTCATCGCTTAGTTCAGTAGAACAATCAGAACTGATAGATTCAAGCATCATGCTAGTGATTTCATCAACTGCAAGATTACCTGTCACAATGATTTCCAGTGAGGAAATAATTCTGCTGTCTTCACTTAGTTCAGTGGAACAATCAGAACTGATAGATTCAAGCATCATGTCAGTGATTTCACCAACTGAAAGCTTACCTGTCACAATGATTTCCAGTGAGGAAATAATTCTGCAGTCATCGCTTAGTTCAGTGGAACAATCAGAACTGATGGATTCAAGCATCATGCTAGTGATTTCATCAACTGCAAGATTACCTGTCACAATGATTTCCAGTGAGGAAATAATTCTGCAGTCATCACTTAGTTCAGTAGAACAATCAGAACTGATAGATTCAAGCATCATGCCAGTGATTTCATCAACTGCAAGCTTACCTGTCACAATGATTTCCAGTGAGGAAATAATTCTGCAGTCATCACTTAGTTCAGTGGAACAATCAGAACTGATAGATTCAAGCATCATGCCAGTGATTTCACCAACTGAAAGCTTTCCTGTCACAATGATTTCTAGTGAGGAAATAATTCTGCAGTCATCACTTAGTTCAGTAGAACAATCAGAACTGTTAGATTCAAGCATCATGTCAGTGATTTCACCAACTGCAAGCTTACCTGTGACAATGATTTCCAGTGAGGAAATAATTCTGCAGTCATCACTTAGTTCAGTGGAACAATCAGAACTGATAGATTCAAGCATCATGTCAGTGATTTCACCAACTGCAAGCTTACCTGTCACGATGATTTCCAGTGAGGAAATAATTCTGCAGTCATCACTTAGTTCAGTAGAACAATCAGAACTGATAGATTCAAGCATCATGTCAGTGATTTCACCAACTGATAGCTTACCTGTCACAATGATTTCCAGTGAGGAAATAATTCTGCAGTCATCACTTAGTTCAGTGGAACAATTAGAACTGATAGATTCAAGCATCATGTCAGTGATTTCACCAACTGAAAGCTTTCCTGTCACAATGATTTCCAGTGAGGAAATAATTCTGCAGTCGTCACTTAGTTCAGTGGAACAATCGGAACTGATGGATTCAAGCATCATGCCAGTGATTTCACCAACTGAAATCTTACCAGTCACATTGATTTCCAGTGAGGAAATAATTCTGCAGTCATCACTTAGTTCAGTGGAACAGTCAGAACTGATAGATTCAAGCATCATGCCAGTGATTTCACCAACTGCAAGCTTTCCTGTCACAATGATTTCCAGTGAGAACATAATTCTGCAGTCATCACTTAGTTCAGTGGAACAATCAGAACTGATAGATTCAAGCATAATACCAGTGATTTCACCAACTGCAAGCTTTCCTGTCACAATGATTTCCAGTGAGGAAATAATTCTGCAGTCATCACGTAGTTCAGTGGAACAATCAGAACTGGTAGATTCAAGCATCATGACAGTGATTTCACCAACTGCAAGCTTACCTGTCACAATGATTTCCAGTGAGGAAATAATTCTGCAGTCATCACTTAGTTCAATAAAACAATCAGAACTGATGGATTCAAGCATCATGCCAGTGATTTCACCAACTGCAAGCTTACCTGTCA
Organism: Saccoglossus kowalevskii; assembly: GCF_978046115.1. Taxonomy (NCBI): domain Eukaryota; kingdom Metazoa; phylum Hemichordata; class Enteropneusta; family Harrimaniidae; genus Saccoglossus; species Saccoglossus kowalevskii. The sequence continues at coordinate 25,265,840 of NC_140641.1, forward strand.
CAATGATTTCCAGTGAAGAAATAATTCTGCAGTCATCACTTAGTTCAGTGGAACAATTAGAACTGATAGATTCAAGCATCATGCCAGTGATTTCACCAACTGCAAGCTTTCCTGTCACAATGATTTCCAGTGAGGAAATAATTCTGCAGTCATCACTTAGTTCAGTGGAACAATCAGAACTGCTGGATTCAAGCATCATGTCAGTGATTTCACCAACTGAAAGCTTACCTGTCACAATGATTTCCAGTGAGGAAATAATTCTGCAGTCATCACTTAGTTCAGTGGAACAATTAGAACTGATAGATTCAAGCATCATGTCAGTGATTTCACCAACTGAAAGCTTTCCTGTCACAATGATTTCTAGTGAGGAAATAATTCTGCAGTCATCACTTAGTTCAGTAGAACAATCAGAACTGATAGATTCAAGCATCATGCCAGTGATTTCACCAACTGCAAGCTTTCCTGTCACCATGATTTCCAGTGAGGAGATATTTCTGCAGTCATCACTTAGTTCAGTGGAACAATCAGAACTGATAGATTCAAGCATCATGCCAGTGATTTCATCAACTGCAAGCTTTCCTGTCACAATGATTCCCAGTGAGGAAATAATTCTGCAGTCGTCACTTAGTTCAGTCGAACAATCAGAACTGATAGATACAAGCATCATGCCAGTGATTTTACCAACTGAAAGCTTTCCTGTCACCATGATTTCTAGTGAGGAAATAATTCTGCAGTCATCACTTAGTTCAGTGGAACAATCAGAACTGATAGATTCAAGCATCATGCCAGTGATTTCATCAACTGCAAGCTTTCCTGTCACAATTATTCCCAGTGAGAAAATAATTCTGCAGTCATCACTTAGTTCAGTCGAACAATCAGAACTGATAGATTCAAGCATCATGTCAGTGATTTCATCAACTGCAAGCTTACCTGTCACAATGATTTCCAGTGAGGAAATAATTCTGCAGTCGTCACTTAGTTCAGTGGAACAATCGGAACTGATGGATTCAAGCATCATGCCAGTGATTTCACTAACTGAAATCTTACCAGTCACATTGATTTCCAGTGAGGAAATAATTCTGCAGTCATCACTTAGTTCAGTGGAACAGTCAGAACTGATAGATTCAAGCATCATGCCAGTGATTTCACCAACTGCAAGCTTTCCTGTCACAATGATTTCCAGTGAGAACATAATTCTGCAGTCATCACTTAGTTCAGTGGAACAATCAGAACTGATAGATTCAAGCATCATACCAGTGATTTCACCAACTGCAAGCTTTCCTGTCACAATGATTTCCAGTGAGGAAATAATTCTGCAGTCATCACTTAGTTCAATAGAACAATCAGGACTGATAGATTCAAGCATCATGCCAGTGATTTCACCAACTGCAAGCTTTCCTGTCACAATGATTTCCAGTGAGGAAATAATTCTGCAGTCATCACTTAGTTCAATAAAACAATCAGAACTGATGGATTCAAGCATCATGCCAGTGATTTCACCAACTGCAAGCTTACCTGTCACAATGATTTCCAGTGAAGAAATAATTCTGCAGTCATCACTTAGTTCAGTGGAACAATCAGAACTGATAGATTCAAGCATCATGCCAGTGATTTCACCAACTGCAAGCTTTCCTGTCACAATGATTTCCAGTGAGGAAATAATTCTGCAGTCATCACTTAGTTCAGTGGAACAATCAGAACTGATGGATTCAAGCATCATGCCAGTGATTTCACCAACTGCAAGCTTACCTGTCACAATGATTTCCAGTGAGGAAATAATTCTGCAGTCATCACTTAGTTCAGTGGAACAATCAGAACTGATAGATTCAAGCATCATGCCAGTGATTTCACCAACTGCAAGCTTTCCTGTCACAATGATTTCCAGTGAGGAAATAATTCTGCAGTCATCACTTAGTTCAGTGGAACAATCAGAACTGATGGATTCAAGCATCATGCCAGTGATTTCACCAACTGCAAGCTTTCCTGTCACAATGATTTCCAGTGAGGAAATAATTCTGCAGTCATCACTTAGTTCAATAGAACAATCAGAACTGATGGATTCAAGCATCATGCCAGTGATTTCACCAACTGAAAACTTACCTGTCACAATGATTTCCAGTGAGGAAATAATTCTGCAGTCATCACTTAGTTCAGTGGAACAATCAGAACTGATAGATTCAAGCATCATGCCAGTGATTTCACCAACTGCAAGCTTTCCTTTCACAATGATTTCCAGTGAGGAAATAATTCTGCAGTCATCACTTAGTTCAGTGGAACAATCAGAACTGATGGATTCAAGCATCATGCCAGTGATTTCACCAACTGAAAGCTTACCTGTCACAGTGATTTCCAGTGAGGAAATAATTCTGCAGTCATCACTTAGTTCGGTGGAAGTATCAGAACTGATAGATTCAAGCATCATGCCAGTGATTTCACCAACTGCAAGCTTTCCTGTCACAATGATTTCCAGTGAGGAAATAATTCTGCAGTCATCACTTAGTTCAGTGGAACAATCAGAACTGATAGATTCAAGCATCATGCCAGTGATTTCACCAACTGCAAGCTTTCCTGTCACAATGATTTCCAGTGAGGAAATAATTCTGCAGTCATCACTTAGTTCAGTGGAACAATCAGAACTGATGGATTCAAGCATCATGCCAGTGATTTCACCAACTGAAAGCTTTCCTGTCACAATGATTCCCAGTGAGGAAATATTTCTGCAGTCATCACTTAGTTCAGTAGAACAATCAGAACTGACAGATTCAAGCATCATGCCAGTGATTTCACCAACTGAAAGCTTACCTGTCACAATGATTCCCAGTGAGGAAATATTTCTGCAGTCATCACTTAGTTCAGTAGAACAATCAGAACTGATAGATTCAAGCATCATGCCAGTGATTTCACCAACTGAAAGCTTTCCTGTCACAATGATTTCTAGTGATGATATATTTCTGCAGTCACCACTTAGTTCTGTGGAAGTATCAGAACTGATAGATTCAAGCATCATGCCAGTGATTTCGCCTACTGAACGAATAGCGTACACAACAATTTTTAGTGAGAGTTTGTTTCAGTCATTATCTGAGCCAAGTGAAATAACCCTTGTGCAGCCATCCATGAGTTGGACTCGAATATCATTACCCTCAAGTTACATCTTTGAACAAACAAGTATAAGCAATATTTTCCCAACCCAGGTAAGTTATCATATCACTATGTCACTGTGACCTTTGATTTTCCATGATGCCTATTCAAGCTAGTAACCAGTTTAACTGTGGGACAGAATTTATTTTAAAAAACATTTGACAAACTGTCTCTAAATAGACATGCAGCACTTACCGTTAAAACCAATCTTAACTGAGCATACATGCTGATTTTTTTTATATAGGTTTTTGTTTCTTGTAATATGTAACTGTCATTTGATAAAACTATGTCTGCACCCAATCTATGCCCCTATCTCATTATAAATATGTGGCACTGGCAACTGTTCAGTCATTGCAGTCTGTAACCTGTGTTTACATTTTTCAAACATTATGCCAATATTTTCTCCCATACATATTTTATGCTGCTAAGGAGATACTTTTCCAGTCTTTGCACGCTTGCAGATTAAGTATTGTATTTACAATCTTACCAACTGCAAGTACACCTGGCATACTGCCTTAAAGAAGGGTGCTGTTTCTTATTTCAGTGGAACAGTCACAACCCATAGATTTAAGCATTGTGGCAATAATTTCACCAACTGAAATGAAGTCAGGAACAATGGTCACATTTGAAGAACTAGTGTGTCAGTCATCATGAATTTTATTGAAAAACTCAGCTATTATATAATCAAGCATTAACCAAGTAATCTGTCCAACTACAAGTACATCAAATATACCGGCTTCAAGTGGGAGAATATCTCTTCAACCATCAGAGAGTTCAGTGGAACAATCACAGCTGATAGATTTATCTGTAATTACAAAAGTTTACCAGCTGAAATAGTATCAGATACAATTATAGAAGAAATAGATTTTTAGTCATCATGGATTTCATTGGAAGTATCAACACTGATAGATTTGAGCATTATGTCAATAATCTGCGAGTGCACTCGTGATTTCCAGAAGGCTTTGCAGTTATCAACACGTAACCTTAACATCAATTATACCAGAAGTGTTTTTGACGTCGCCAGAGAATGCCATTGAAATATCACCACTAATATATTCAAGCATTTAGATGATCTTTTCATCAACTGCAAGTATATCAGTCTTTAATTTGGTAACACCATGATATCAGCGAATGATATGAATGTGATGCATTGAATGAAATATAATCACATTGCATTGCTTTCAATTTAATAAAAAATACTAGTGATGTGACAAAATATCAAAGCAATCTGTATTTTGTGAAATATAGCGTATGTATTTGCTTACTAATGGTGCAACATTAAATGAGCGTATGCAAGAATATTAATATATAGGTAGTAGTTATTTATTTTGTTTAGTGTAACGCTTTGTAATGTTTCTCATCTTTCTTCTTTCTACATGTTTCACAGATAGGTGAATATATACTTTCCTTCAACAAATGATGGAATTTTGCAGAGCATGTTTATGTTCTGTTTTTGTTATTTATTCACATGTGTTTACACTTTCAAGATTATGTTTTACTGGTGAACCATGTGAGCATGGAACTACAGTTTTGCAAGATGCCTAAACAATTTGCTACCTAATTTGCAAACTAGCTAACTGACTTGCCATGTACGCTTGGAATAAATGGTTGGGTGTGCATGTAAAATGAACTGAAATCAATTTGTTTTTGTCTAGTTTCATGCGACGTAAGGAAACGCTAACTGTGTATACTGACAAATGAAGCCCTGAACGCCATGGAACCATTGCTATATCAAAAATACCATGTCTCTATTTATGATATCTCACTATAAACTGAATCTTCGCTAATAATTTTGTAAACGCTGAAATCAAATAAGCTTTCTTGTAACTTGTCTCAAACAACTGTACGATACATATGGTTGAAAGATACAACTTTATGTGAATATGAGAGTTACTTTCGTTTGGACCTACATGTATTGCCAAACATGATTTATAATTGTTGACTCAGACGGAATGCCTGTAAATTGTTCTTACTTCTGTTTTAATAATCTAACATTAAGGCAATATTTTCAGTGAACCTAGGTTGATGGATATGGATGAACTCCTACCAATAAATGGCACACACCATTTACTTAATGTCTCAGTTGGCATTGCCTCTGTATTTTCTTTGCTTTGGTGTCAGTTAGCTGTTTTGCATTTAGGTAGCAGATCAAGAATGCAGTTTCATGTGCATGTGTCCCACCAGTAATGAAATGTAACATTTAGCATAATGTGCAACTCAAAATGTCTTACTGTTGTATGGTATTTAACACAACAAAACATTATATTTATTAAAAAAATGTTTAAAATATACTTACATAAAAGTGATACGTTTTTTCAGCTGTTATGTGCATTCTGATTGTTTTTTGCTGTTGTGGTTTTCGTGTATGTATCAGCCATTTTTTGGTGCACTGTCATGTTTTAAAGTGTAATGCTTATTAGTCCCCGTTCGGACGCAGTCCGAAAACGGGGACTTATGTTTTGCCCTGTGTGCGTTCGTCCGTCCGTGCGTACCTGTATCTCGAACATGCATGGACCGATTAAGTTCAAACTTCACTCATACATCACACATTATATGGGACATATGCACATGCATTTTGTTCATGATCCGATTAACGATTGCCGAATAGCGGCCATTTTAAGGCCGAAAATGCATCAAAATCGCACATTTTCACCATTCCGGACCCGGATCTCAGTTATGCATGGACGGATTTTGTTCAAATTTGATACATACATTAAACATAATAGGACCTTGATGCACGTCATTTTTTTTTGGATCGGGTTCGAAATGGCCGACTGGCAGCCATTTTGTTTTAAAGAATTCAGTTCTGGATCCGTATCTGAGACATGCTTGGATTGATCGAGTTCAAACTTCACACATACAAGGTACATCATGTCACAAATATGTATGTGCATTTGTTTCATGATCTCATTAACGATAGCCAAATGGCGGCCACTTTAAGGCCGAATATGCATTGAAATCGCACATTTTCACCATTCCGGACCCGGATCTCAGTTATGCATGGACGGATTTCATTCAAATTTGGTACATACATTAAACATAATAGGACCTTGATGCACGTCATTTTTTTTTTCGGATCAAGTTCGAAATAGCCGACTGGCGGCCATTTTGTTTTAAAGAATTCAGTTCTGGATCCGTATCCGAGACATGTCTGGATTGATCAAGTTCAAACTTCACACACACAAGGTACATCATGTCACAAATATGTATGTGCATTTGTTTCATGATCTCATTAACGATAGCCAAATGGCGGTCGCTTTAAGGCCGAAAATGCATTGAAATCGCACATTTTCACCATTCCGGACCCGGATCTCAGTTATGCATGGACGGATTTCATTCAAATTTGGTACATACATTAAACATAATAGGACCTTGATGCACATCATTTTTTTTTTCGGATCAAGTTCGAAATAGCCGACTGGCGGCCATTTTGTTTTAAAGAATTCAGTTCTGGATCCTTATCCGAGACATGCTTGGATTGATCGAGTTCAAACTTCACACACACAAGGTACATCATGTCACAAATATGTATGTGCATTTGTTTCATGATCTCATTAACGATAGCCAAATGGCGGCCGCTTTAAGGCCGAAAATGCATTGAAATCGCACATTTTCACCATTCCGGACCCGTATCTCAGTTATGCATGGATGGATTTTGTTCAAATTTGGTACATACATTAAACATAATAGGACCTTGATGCACGTCTTTTTTTTTTCGGATCAAGTTCGAAATGGCCGACTGGCGGCCATTTTGTTAAAGAATTCAGTTCTGGATCCGTATCCAAGACATGTCTGGATTGATCAAGTTCAAACTTCACACACACATGGTACATCATGTCACAAATAGATATGTGCATTTGTTTCATGATCTGCTTAACAATAGCGGAATGATGGCCATTTTAAGGCCGAAAATGCATCAAAATCACGTATTTTCACAATTCCAGAACCGGATCTCAGTCATGCATGGATGGATTTTGTTCAGATTTAGCACAATGTGTTGTACATATGCAGGTGCATTTCGGTCATGATCTGCTTTGAATGTATATGTCACTCAAATATGAACGGAACGGGGACGTGTCATTGACAATGACTTGTTAAAACCTGTTTGCATCATGTTATGTTTTGTAATCAATATATAATTTTTTTTCTTGTAGTCTACTATTGATTTTATCGCAAGTGATTTGCCAACTGCAGTGGAGCTTACTCCATCATCACTCTTTTCAACAAGTATGGAATTAGAATCTGTGTCATCCACTGTTACAGCTGTATTATCAACTCAGCCAACCCCAGAATTGAGTTCATCAATATTAGAAGCATTATTGTCAGCCTCAGCTACCAAGATTCATCCCACCTTCACACAAAGTGTAATACAATTGTCAAGCTCAGAAGGCCTTCAATTAAGTCCTTCCTTGAGTCAAATGGAATCATCAACTGGAGTTGAAAGTATTATTGAACCATCTACAACATTTTTGCTCTCTCCATCTGCAGTTAGTTTGCCTTCATCAATGGAGAGCATTCCCACCTCTGTAGTTAGTATGTCAGATATTGTTCAAGCAAGTAGCACAGTGAAAGAATTAACAAGTTTAGGTACAGTCGTTTCAACAGAAAGCATAAGCTCACCAGCTTCATATTCCTTTTTTGAACCTACTGCATCAGGTATTTCCAGTCTTGTAGTTGAGCCAAGCTTGTTGTTATCAGACAGTATATCTTTGCCAAACATACTCTCGCCAACTTATAGCAGTCAGGATGTCTGGACTGCCAGTGACAGTTATGTAGCGAGTGATTCAATGGTATCTACTGTTCTGGTCTCCAGTTTTGATTTATATCCCAGCGTACTAACTGAACTCGCATCTATGTCAGTCATCAGCCAAACTCCAGATTTATCAACAACTTTCACAATGTTTAGTGAATCCATCATCCTCCCAACAATGTCCCTGGAGGTTTCAGAAAGTAACATAATAACAACTGTACCTTCATCAATTATAAAACCAACCACTTGGATGACAAACAGTTTTATTGCACCTAGTGAATCTTTCACAACAGAATCAGAGCTAAGCAGCATGATACCAACTATATCAGCAATGGATTCAGAGAGTGAAATATTCACCATACAACCCTCATCAATTATACCAAGTGAATTCATGACAACAGAATTTGTGCTGTCCACTGTATCTATGTCACCAGAGGTTTCAGAGAGTGAATTCTTTACCATAATTCCTACATCAATTATACCATCCTTCAGTGAGATCATGGATGCTTCTTCTGTAATTATTCCTACTGAACGTTTCAGTTCAGTTTTAGTACCAAGTGAATCCTTGACAACAGAATCTGTGCTTTACACTCAATCTATGTCACCAGAGGTTTCAGAGAGTGAATTGTTCACCATAATTCCTACATCAACTGTACCATCCTCCAGTGAGACTATAGACACTTCTTCTGTAATAATTCCTACTGAAAGTTTCAGTTCAGTTTTAGTTCCAAGTGAATCCTTTACAACGGAATCTGTGCTTTCCACTCCATCGATGTCACCAGCGTTTTCAGAGAGTGAATTGTTCACTGTAATTGTACCATCCTCCAGTGAGACTATAGACACTTCTTCTGTAATCATTTCAACAGCGAGTTTCAGTTCAGTTTTAGTACCAAGTGAATCCTTGATGACAGAATCTGTGCTTTACACTCAATCTATGTCACCAGAGGTTTCAGAGAGTGAATTGTTCACCATAATTCCTACATCAACTGTACCATCCTCCAGTGAGATTATAGACACTTCTTCTGTAATCATTTCTACTGAAAGTTTCAGTTCAGTTTTAGTACCACGCGAGTCCTTGATGACAGAATCTGTGCTTTACTCTCAATCTATGTCACCAGAGGTTACAGAGAGTGAATTGTTCACCATAATTCCTACATCTATTGTACCATCCTCCAGTGAGACCATAGATGTTTCTTCTGTAATCATTCCTACTGAAAGTTTCAGTTCAGTTTTAGTACCAAGTGAGTCCTTGATGACAGAATCTGTGCTTTCCACTCCATCTATGTCACCAAGTGTTTCAGAGAGTGAATTGTTCACCATAATTCCTACATCAATTGTACCATCCTCCAGTGAGACCATAGACGCTTCTTCTGTAACTATTCCTACTGCGAGTTTCAGTTCAATTTTAGTACCAAGTGAATCCTTTACAACAGAATCTGTGCTTTCCACTCCATCGATGTCACCAGCGTTTTCAGAGAGTGAATTGTTCACCATAATTGTACCATCCTCCAGTGAGACTATAGACACTTCTTCTGTAATCATTTCAACAGCGAGTTTCAGTTCAGTTTTAGTACCAAGTGAATCCTTGATGACAGAATCTGTGCTTTACACTCAATCTATGTCACCAGAGTTTTCAGAGAGTGAATTGTTCACCATAATTCCTACATCAATTGTACCATCCTCCAGTAAGACCATGGACACTTCTTCTGTAATCATTCCTACTGCGAGTTTCAGTTCAGTTTTAGTACCAAGTGAATCCTTTACAACAGAATCTGTGTTTTCTACTCCATCTATGTCACCAGCGGTTTCAGAGAGTGAATTGTTCACCATAATTCCTACATCAATTGTACCATTCTCCAGTGAGACCATAGGTGCTTCTTCTGTAATCATTCCTACTGCGAGTTTCAGTTCAGTTTTAATACCAAGTGAATCCTTGACAACAGAATCTGTGCTTTACACTCCATCTATGTCACCAGAGGTTTCAGAGAGTGAATTGTTCACCATAATTCCTACATCAATTGTACCATCCTCCAGTGAGACCATCATTGCTACTGCGAGTTTTAGTTCAGTTTCAATACCAAGTGAATCCTTGACAACAGAATCTGTGCTGTACACTCCATCTATGTCACCAGAGGTTTCAGCGAGTGAATTCCTCACCATAATTCCTACATCAACTGTACCATCCTCCAGTGAGACCATAGATGCTTCTTCTCTAACCATTTCTTCTGAAAGTATCAGTACACTTATAGTACCAAGTGATTCTGTTCTGCCTACTCGAGTAATGTTCTCTTCTATCACTGAACTGTTAAGCAGCATCAGACCGTCCAAGTCACTAGATATTTCTGAGAGTGAACTGTTCACCATACATCCCTCATCAATTGTACCATCCTCCATTGAGACCATAGATACTTCTGCTGTAATCAGTCCTACTGAAAGTTTCAGTTCAGGTATTGGGCAATCCCCTGTAACATCATCGTCTGTGAGCTCAGGAAGCTTGGCAACTTTCACAATGACAACTATATTACCAACTATATTGCCAACATCTGTTGCTGCATCACTAACACCCTCAGTTAGTCTAGAATCAACATCCGTGCTACAATCATCAATGATATCAACCTTGACTGTCTCTCCCTCTGTAGTTGAGACAGAATCATTATCACCAATAAGTTTAAAATCCACATCTGTTGTGATGACAACTTCTGTTGCCATTTCAACATCATGGCTACCAACTTCTAGTTTTCCATCTACAAGCAGTTTAATAACACCTTCTCCCAGCTTTAGTCCCACAGTTCAACCGACCTCAATAACTCCATCACCTGTACCACCAGATGAGTACATACTTACAATGCAAATAAGGATTATCAATGGCGAACCTAATGATACAACCACTTGGGAAAAAGTTGAGAATGACTTAGCCATATTGTATGATCGTGGTAAGCAAAACTTGATGATCGAAAGTTCCAGACGTAAACGGGATGTTGAAAACAACTCAAGTGTAATGCGAGACATATTCAAAGTGGAATATTTAAATGACTACAATGCATCACATCTGATTGGTACAAAATTTTCTGAAACTGAAGCATTTGCTCTCAAGACACTGTATGATGGAACATGGAACAATTTACAATATTCTGAGGAAATTCGTCACAGACGAGAAGCAGGAGATAACACAACACCTGCACCTGTAGATACAGAAGTCACGGTATGTATATTCATTTCTTTCATGGAATTAAATGATGAATTAATTTAATTTGTTTATTTTGCAGTAGTTTGTGTTTTACAAGTGAAAATTAAGACAAAAGTTCATCTTTCCCTTAGTTCTGATAATTTTCAGACTCAGCAAATACAAGTTATATTGCATTCTTATTTACCAGTACTATGAGGTTATACTGGCATGAATGCACAAAGGCACCGTAGTCATGGTAATGAAAACATTTCACTGTGTTAATGTTTGAATTCAGTGACTGTATCTTATTTCTGTGATGCACATTAACGCTTCTGTGTTCGATGTAAACAAAGGACAGTGTCCGAATGTGATGTAAACGTGTGCATTTTCTAAACAAGGAAGATATTTGTACGCTTTCAAACATATGAAATTTTATGGTTAGATGAATAATTAAATAATAATTGAGATTATTCCCCCTTTCATTGTGAATATTAATTTGTGAAAAAGCAAATTTTTTTAAATTTTTTATTTAAAAAAACTGTTGAACAAATTTTAAGGAACTTGATATTAGCACAATTTGCAGATCTTTGAAAAATATTTTTGTGAAATCCATCAATATTAATTACTCAATTTTCATAATAATTAGCCAATTTTCAGATTGTACCTGGTATATTCACAAAACTGTTTATTACATTGAATGATTATTTTTTAATTAATTAATATCATTTAGGCCACATCCATCTCTGTGTGCAACCCGTCATATCGTCTGGACCAATTTTCTTGGGGGTCTTCTTCCTTCTTTCTTTTGTGTATATAAAGCCTAAACACTGTGAGTGTTACATATTGAAGAAATTTTATAGTGCAGATCAGCATCTCATCTGAGTGCTGTTTAAATTAGTTGAAAGTTGTACTATAGCATGTACTCATAGGTAATACTTTAGGATGTTGAGGGGTTTGATTAAAATTGTTGGGTAAATTGTAAAAATTCAAAGCAGTGACAATGGTTAACAGTAGTTTTTGGTGCTACAAATTGCAGACACCAACAAGTTGCAAAATATCTCTAGCGCCATCTACTGGCAGCTTTAACACTGTCAGCATTTTCAATATATTTTAGACAGGCAAAATTCTGTTTTTACCTGCAGAGGGCATAGTTCAATAAAACCATAAAATAAACAAATATATCTATTGCTAATAGAGTTTTTTGTAATAATTTATTATTAATAGCCATTCTATTTCATGTATTGTGATTACGCTAAATTATTAAAATTATCATGATAAAGAAAATTGGTAAAACCATATTGTATCTGTCTATTTCCCTTAATGTTTATTTGTGCATCAATAGTAGTTTAGGAATTAGGCATGTGTGACCAATAGGAATAGCAACAGGTGCTGCTTTTATTAATCCCTTCTCGAATCTCATTAACTCAGAGAATATTAAAATTTTACTATAATATCTATGTATGAATCAGTGAAATATGCAGAAAAGGAACTCAAATGGGATTATCTGATTTCATCTCACCATATGTGCAGGAAAATAATATTAAAATGTAACGTTCATGTTTGGCCGAGCTGTTATTTTTTCTCAGTCCCTTTTCCTTTTTTTTTTACGTCTTCGAATTATTTTTTGATTTTTTTCTCTCTGGTATTCTGGTTTCTTGTTCTGACTCTATTTTGGAGGTGAGTATTATGGGATGTAGTAGGTGTGCATGTACCTACTTGGTGTGTATCGGTATGTCATGAATGCATTTAGCGTTTGTTGTGAGAACCGGTCCATGGTTGCATTCTATGCATTCTATCTAGTATGTATTTTATATTAAGTATAGAAATAATTAATTAAGTAGTCTTTATTGATATGTTAATATATATATTAATTAAAAATGTGCAGTAAAGTATTGTTTTATATGATTTAGAAATAGATTGAAATTTATCTTATTTTAAGTCAATTGAATAATTACTAAGAATGTTAGTGAACTAAAATATAAAATAATAAATAATTAATTTTGAAAGGCTCTATCAGGATATCTAACTGTAATTTGACCTTCAGTTTGTGTATAGATATACAGAGATTTGCTTGTAAAGTCAATGGAAAATGACATTATTGAATCTCTGGCTCTGGCTTTCAGTTTTATAATGTGTGTGCACAAATAATGTATCTAGGATGTATGGCTGGTATTGTTGTAGCATTGTCTGAATGGCACATATTGCTGTTCATGTTTTTAACCGTTTTTTTTTTTTGCACCTACTCATTGTGGACAAATTAATCAATAATGGATTTCCTGTTGTTGCCTAGCAACGCATTGCCAAAATATGGCTTAGTTGTATTTGTTTGTAGTTGTAAATGTATTTTAAAATTCTAGCTTTTCAAAACAAACAAACTTGTTTTTTCCTAGATTACTGATTTGACACCCTTGGGAGATGATGAATTTGAGGTGTTATTTTATGTGGTAGACGACGGAACACCTGTACCTGCTACCAAGGCAACTGAAGCCTATGCTACCATGACAACCGAGGAGATGAGTGCGACCCTTGGCCAGGAAGTAAGTGGGAAAACTTAAAACCATCTTCTGACAATTATATATAAACAAAATAATAATATTTGTGATCAAAACTACATACTTGTACTGCCATCCATAGTTGTTATATTGCCATCTAGAATGGTTATACTGCCATCTATAGTAATTATATTGCCTTCTGAAATGTTTATTGCCACCCATATTAGTTATATTGCCCTCTAGAATGCTTATACTACCACCCATATTGGTTATATTGCCCTTTATAATGCTTATACTGCCACCCATATTGGTTATATTGCCCTCTAGAATGCTTATACTGCCACACATATTAGTTATATTGCCCTCTAGAATGTTTATACTGCCATCCATATTGGTTATATTGCCCTCTAGAATGCTTATACTGCCATCCATAGTGGTTATATTGCACTCTAGAATGTTTATACTGCCACACATATTGGTTATATTGCCCTCTAGAATGCTTATACTGCCACACATATTGGTTATATTGCCCTCTAGAATGTTTATACTGCCACACATAGTGGTTATATTGCCCTCTAGAATGCTTAAACTGCCCTCTAAAATGCATATACTGCCCCCTAGAGTCTGATATTGTCATCTATTGTTTTTAATAGAATATAATAATATGTATCTATATAATGTAAAACACTACTTTAAAATTTTAGGTGACGGCTTCCCCCACGCCATACCTACAAGAAGAAACAGACAATACTCTGTGGATCATTATTGGCGTTGTCGCAGGAGTCATTCTCCTCATCATCATTATCATCATTATCTATTGTTGCTGGAAGAAAAAATGCTGCAAATCTGGTAAAGATGAAATTGCATCAGATTCAAAAACGAAGACACAGAAAAAGGGAATGGTAGGAACAATCTTTTTGTTTTATAATTTAAATTTTTTCATTTTTATGCGATTCCTTAAAGATAAAAAAAGACACTGATATGATTGTAAAGAACGACTTTGTTTTCTTATTTGCATATTTTGTTGTGTTTATTCCATCATTCACAAAAATATGCTGCTATAACAACTGACTCGTAGTTTACTGTAAAATAACTTCATCATTCTATCCTAAGTTATTACTATTCAGTAACATAAAAATAATAAGTATATTATTTTTGTTTTTTATTTTCAAATATTTCTATCTATTATTGCATTCCTATTATTTTTTACTTCGTCAGGAGTTTGAATCATTTTCAGAACTGAACGTAGTAAGTTTCCATTCTATAATCATTATTTAACTGAAACGCACATTCCTAACCCTGTTTGCTGTGTAATTTTCGAGCCTTCCATCATAACCAATGTTGGTATTATGACCCTGTACTTGTCACATATTGTGACCAGCACATTTCAAATGTCCCTGTCAGTAGAACCAACCCGCATTTTTAAAGAAAAAGTTAATAAATAAAGAAAGTTAATGTTAGAATTCTAATTTAGTTTAGATAATATATTGTTTAACCTTTTCAACACCAGTTCTCTCTCATCATCACAAATTTACAAATTAATCTTGTTTATAGTCTGCACTTACCTTCAGAAGATTGGGACAAAAATAGTCAAAATTGACTATAATTGTGACTGTTGGCTTCAAAATTAGAGTTCATTTCCAGAAATATTTAAGAATATAAGAAAAAAATGCAGAATAATTTTGGTGAGAAATTCTGGTGGTGAAAAGTTTAAGGTTAATGAAGTGTGTAGCATTGTAGAATTAATGTGCAATACAAGGAGTGTTCACTGTAAATTGCTTATAAATATTGCAAAAGACATTAATTTTCGCGAGTCACAGAAAATCGCAAAATTTTAGTACATAGTATATGAAATTTTGACCTTGACCTTGTTTATTTTAAAACAATGAAAACTGTATATAGTCTAATTTAATTCATTTTTATTTTTTGCACAAAACACAATCTCATTTGCAGAGAAACGCACATAATTGGGTGCACGTTTGGGTCTATAAGGCAACAAGTCACAGTTACCATGGTAATATCTGTTTGTATCAACAAAGGCTTTCAGATTATCATGATAATTGGTAACAGCAGTTGAGCCTCTATTGTATTGTTTTATATAACTGCTTTGATTTACAAAGGGCTGCTAATGTGTGTTGTACTGTTATAAATATCATTCAAAATACTAAAACTGAAACTGACATGCATCATTATAGTATTAAACTATGTGTGCTATTAAAAGTAGAAAATATAATACTATTTTTAAGCAAACTTATGTAATAAAAATTCCAATAATTATTCTGAAATATATTATTTTGTTTATTCCCTTGAACAAATTTGGTTACAACTCAAGCCTGGAATCTGTGCTTTTTCTGAGGTTTCCAAGATCTTTGCAATAAATGCCTAGTCAACAGTGAACTATGGGAAATAAAATATTCTCCCATTCATTGGAGCATATGGAGGATTCCCCTTTAATTATGTGATCCGTACATGATTGACAGATGCCAATGTATGGGTGATATCAGGTTTATGATCAGTATTTGACCCTGATTGTCACCACCATGCATTGATACTAGGCATATTGTTGACCTTGGAAAAGACATTGATTCAATAATTCTTGTATATTGGCATCAATATTTTTGCATGAAAAGTAATATTAATTATAAAAATATGAGATGAATATTATAGTGCTATCATTATTTAGATACTCTGTTACCATATGGAATTATAGGATTGAAAACAGGAATAACAAAAAAACAGTTTTATTAACATTCCCTAATGTTCCAGTATAGCCTTAGTGATAGACTAGTGTATACCTGTGTGACCTGTCTATTAACAATGTTTAATAATTGTTTGTTTGGTAAAATATAGTGTCATGACATGTTGTAACATCAGTTGCCGTGGAAATCTTTTACTTGTTCAGTGGCAGCTGTGTGGGATCATAGTTTTTTTTTTATATTTTAGTCTCGCTTATAAATTTTTGATATTTACCACATTCTATATTTATGCTGTGTATAATATTGTTACATAATTCTAGTAGACTGTCACTTGATAATTGGCATTTTTTTCATTTTTATACTTTATATTATACTTTTTATACAAATATTTTATTTATTGGTAATATACATATATTCAATTTAGGTGTACCAAAGTGAAAGGCAGTCGTCATTCAGTTCTAAAATAGTCGCAACGATAAATGTTAAAATGTTACAGTTTACAAACAAAAATTATTGTGATTTCCATATGATAACAAATACTCAGTAAGTTTAATTAAAATTTAAACATATAATTGCTTTAGTAATTTTGCTGATTTTGATTTTTTTGTTTGTTTTTTCAAAATTATAAATGAAATTAAACTTAGTTTTATTGGGAATTAATGCTTTTACTAACACGCAAACACTCGTAGTACATGTTCATTTATGTCTAATTTACTTGTGATTAAAGAATTTAAATCAAATATTTTATTATAACTTGATACTAAGACTTAAAACTAATTATATTTAATGTCTGAAATTTATCATATCACAAAAACAAAATGGATGGTACCAGTGCATTGTTGACCAAAAACACTTAAAAGTTTTACAATATAAAAGTTTAGTGATGTGCGATTCACAATATACCAATCAGCAATCAGCAAATCAGACTCACCGGGAAGGCATTTGGTGTGTTTCCTCTAACATTCTTTGATGCAAGGGGATCCCAAATGACACAACCAGAAATAATGAATTTTGAAGTGTCAATCAAAGTATTTTTCTTGAAAAACAAAGTTTGGTAAAATCAAAACATATTGTAATTGTCAAAACATTTGTTGTTTTCCTAGATAGGGTGGTACCACAAAAATATTTTACGAGGTTGTTGAAAAAGTTCAATCAATAAAAAAATTGTATAGCACTTTTGAAAGATGTGTTGAGTATGTTGAATAACAGAGTAGTGTGCCAATCATGGTGAATGATGTATAACACATATGTTTTCTTCCCCAGACTGACAAGATGACTAGTATAGACATGGCTGGTCTGCGTATCGACATCGAAAGAGGCGAGATTATCACCACAAGCACCAATCTAAATAAACACAAACCCAAAACTAACGGTCATGTGCAGGAGACATCAATTGACAAGGAGTTCTTAGAAGATGCTAATGCTATTCCAAAGATGGATAGAACTGATAAAATCAGGTATGATTTTATTTTTACTGAAATTTTGTCATTTTCTACTTCTATTTTCTACTATAACATAGCTTTATGCTATAACATGCTGCCACGTGAGGGCGCTGTTTTGAAAATATATAAATTCTTGGGTTTGACATAAAAAAATAAAATGTCTAATCTTCATTACATACTGTAAAAGGGTTAATTATTCACTGGGTTTTAATTTTGCTTATTTCACTGACTGGAAAATGCGCTAAATTAAAACCCAGTGAATATGTAAAATTGAGCATAGAACACATTATCTAAATGATAAAACCGTGAATTTAAAACACACTGAACATGCCTGAAATGGTAAATCAGTGAAATTTAAACTAAATTTAAATTAAAAATTAGTCATTTTACAGTACCATCCTATCTTACTACATCAAAACAGTACTGCAGCATTATAAACTGGAACATTGTCTAATATTGGTTGTTAAATAATATTTGTTATCTTGTATTAAATGCAAAATGGGTTAGTTTTGTTTTTATTACCTTCTCTAACATATCCTCATCACACTCCCTGTCAAAGACATTTCAAATGCCATCAAATATGCACAACACATGTCTTTTAACAGACAGGTAATTTCAGTTGTACAGTGTATATGTATTTTTGACACTTGATTACACATTTTTTTGTTTGTTCTAAGTTTAATTTCTGAATCTGTTGATGGTGACAGTCTAAGTATCAAGGCACGGAGAATAGAAGATATGCCAGCAGACAGAAGACCAAGATCCTATGGTGGACTCACTACACCTGTGAAATTAGTCAGCTCTTATGAGAGCTTGTCTTCACTTGTCAGCATGGAGGTGGGTTAATTAGAGCGTTCGGAAATGTGATACTCGAAAAATATTGTGTGGGTGGATATAGTTTTGTCCCCTTGATAAAGTCATAATAAAGAAATAAAAACTTTGCCATAAACATGTTTGCATTTGTTTCATTGCACATATTCATTGGTGATAGCAGTGGCAAAACCTTAGTGGATTAAACAGGAGTTTCATAAGATCATCTCTGATTGGGTATCCTATACGAACACCTAGCTAGTCAATCACGGAAGGTCTTTTATGTTCACTACCGTACATGACTGCTCCTGATTGGCTACCCAATTTCAAAAAAACTTTCACAAACAATCATACATTGTAGAAGACACATACATATTCATGGTATTTTGAAATTTTCACCAACAGCAGGAAGGTCCCGACAGAGATGCAGGACTGTTTACCCATGTTGCACTCATGAATAAGATTGATGAGGATGCAGAGGGGAAAACGCCACCTGTACGATTTAAACCAAGTTTACAACCTGAGGAAGATGGCATGTTGAATCTCGCTAATCTACCGTCATTGCAACAAACGCCACTAGTCATGAGTATGGATGACGCTACCAAGCAAATACGAATGATGAAAGCAGCTGGTGTTCCAAAGGTAAATAGAATATATAACAATGGTATTTACATTTTGGTGAAAAACTCCAATGAATGTAGCTAACTCGTCAAGTTATAACATTTCTCTCAAGCTTTTTTCTGTTTCACTAATTAAATATAATTATTAAGTGAATTGTTTTATGTGCTAAAACATTTTGAATCTCTGAGTAAATATATATAGTCGACAGTACAGTACCAGACAATAGACCTGAAGTTAAAAAGATTAAAAAAACAACCTGCTGAAATCCTCTGGTTACTGAATGTTTTCTTTTAAATTATAACAGATTTGGTACAAGACTAAAAAAGACTTAGATCCAGAACAGTTAAAGGAAGAAATAGAAAAATGGAAGTTAAAAAGAAAGGAAAAGGAGAAGTTAAGAAAAGAAAAAGAAAAAAAAAGAGCAGAGCGAAGGAAACGACGAGAACAAGGACTGCAGGGGGTTGATAACCCATCTCGGGAAATTGAAAGAGAGGCTTGGTTGGCGGCACAACCTGAGGTATGAATGGTCACTGTGAACTGCTCTAACTTCATGAGACAACAGTTTTTGTAAATTTTGTGATTAAGTGAAAATGCAAAATTTTATATTAGTGAAAACTTCACTGGGGTCCTAAAGACATTTGGGAAGCGAATTTCTCACAAAAGTCATAAATAAATCATTGCGATAATTCATTGCAACGAAAAGATAAACTATTTACAATCCAATATTAGCTCTAATAGTAACGGGTCTTTCAGGAAATGACAGAGGTGTGTATCTGTGGTCAAAATAAGTCATATTTGAATAATCTTGCATAAAATAAATGCTATTTTTAGTTTTATGTGTGCTACTATTGGAGATATACATTTTTCATAGAGCAAACACGATATTATTGCGAAAAATAATTCATGTATTCTAATAAACCATTTTCTGACATTGGTAAATTTTATCCTCTGTAACCAAATAATTCTCTATAAGTCAACTGTAATAAAATAAACTTGCATAATTTTTAATCTTTTTGACTAAGATGTGCAGACAAGAATTCAACTTTCTTGCTAGAACAAAAATTATGGACCTTGTTCATATACCAATACATTTGAAATCTTCAGTCTATGAGTTGGATTATTCTGGTTCAAAATTGAAAAAAATTTCAAATAATATATTAGCCCCAATATTACAGTGAAAAGAATGTTCTCCCAACCCGGACATACATGTACTTATAGTTAATTAGTTAATAGGATAATTATTGTGCTAGATTAAGCAATTTTTAAAATATAGCTGGACCTAGGGGGTCCACCGGGGCTTCAATTGTATGTGTCTGAGGTAACATAATCTCAGTATCTGGATTACATGATGATCACACAAATTTGGACTTTCCATGGTCAAAACTTTTTGTGTTATACAAAATGAAATATGTTTCTTGTTTTCTTGAAAATGCCTGAAACGATAATGTCAACAGTGTTTTATGGCTGATGACTTATTGGAAAATTGAATTTTTTCAAAGTTTCAAAGTTGGTTGTTTGCTGTTATGAAACAATGCAAATGTTTTCCCTGTCAAACACTTCCCAAGATGCAATGCAGAAAAATGAGATAGTCATAGCATATAGCACTGTAACATAAATATGTACTGATTATGACTTTATTGAAGACAGTGTCTAGTGAACATCACATTCAATTGATATATTTAACTTTATATATACTTAACAATAAAGTTTTGAAAAATAAGTAAATATTTTTTTTATTTTTTTTTGGTGTATTTAGCTTGAAGCTATCTTGGGTGAAGACCCCAGCCCAGCTACAAAGTAAGTATGTTTTAATTTAGAATTATGCTGTATGGTATAATGGTCATCACAGCATATTTTAATCCTTAATCATTAGTTGGTGTGCATGTTTAAATAAATTTGTTAATTCTGTTTCTGTGATTAAATAATTTGTTTATGATGATTCTCATTCTGTGAGACAGGCATCCCAAAGTGTTCCAGGCTTCTCAATTATAACTGATACCATTTCAAACCAGATGCCAATGTGTTGTTTTCAAACCCCACCCTAATTTTTTGATATAAAAGATGTATCCCAGAATGCAATATACTTACATCCATATCTGTATTTTTTCATACTATGCATTCAATGAGCAGAAAGTATTTAAGGTACTGTGTTGTTCTCATCTGTATCGATATACTGCATAGTTTTACTAGTTATACCTCAACCTTTCCTTCCTTTCAGTTTTCCCAGCTTTTTGATTATATATACATATTATATCTACAATGTTCCTTGCCTTCGTTGTTAGGTGAAACAAAATTGACTATAAATGTCAGGACTGGGAATCTGCTATCAGGCACAACAATACATTAAAAACAAAACAAGAAAGTTGATTATTGCCTCATAGTGTGGGAGGCTGATTGTTTTTAACCATTTTGTGTTATTAAAACTTTTGACTACATAAATTCAGAAAGTTTAAATCAAAGACAAAATGTAGTAGTGTATCTGAAAGAGGATCCTATGACTTGTAGATACACTACCCTTTCTATAATATATGTAAATTATATGGTAAAACAGGATAAGTGATATTGAAAGTGTGCTACCATGGCAACACCAATTCAAATTTGCATATTGTGGACTTGTGTCTTTTTGTTTAATGATAGTTACTATGCTTTTTTGACAGGCGCATGCAAGAATCCCACAGTGACCGTTGGAAGAAACACCCACACAAAGCGATGCCATCAACGACCATACCAAATGCTGAAGCACCACAGTTTGTAAGTTCTGGAAATAAATCAACTTCAAATTAAGAGTTTCATCTTTCTCTTTAATGTCCTGCTTTTCACCGATGGTTGGGGTAGATGAGTGAAAATTATATACTTGATGACAATTCAGTGAAAATAATTTACACATCTAAACTTGAATTATGGTTTTCATTTTGTTTTTCAGAATGTGAAAAAACTTGGTCGTAATATGCGCGCCAAACCTAACAAAGTATCGGCAGACACCGTGGCACAACCAGGTCAAGAGAACGTACAGTTACTGAATGTCCGACCAATTGGTACTATTGTAAGTATGGGAATAATTTGTGTTGAGTAGACCAATTTCCATTCACTGTGAAATTGACCATAAAAACACAACAAATAAAGGTCATAGCGGTGTAGTAGCATCAAAACATCACATGGAAACGTGGAATTAAAAAAAACATGAAATTATATATCTACACTCTATAATGTCGTATAGACATTTGATTATTGGCAATTGTAAGGGTAATTAACATTATATTTACAGGCAAATTGACATTTCAACTTTAACTATGAAAAAGTTAAAAATCAAATCATTTAATTTTTTGTAGCAGACGGTCCAAACTTTTCATGCACTAGATCTCATAGTAAATCGAAAAATCTCCTATTCAATGATTGCCTGACTGAAATGAGCACCATATATTGATAACCTGGACTACTCTAGTATATTCTTTGATACATTTACAGTTAGTGTATTATTAGATTTACCAGCTTTACCACATGAATCACTGGACACCTTCAATGTTAATTATTCTAAAAACTAAATTATGTTCACAGCCACGTGAGGGAGCATACTGGGGTGAAACTGTTGACGTACCGGTGTATGCTGCAGTACCAATGCAATCAGACTACGCTTGGATGCCACAGGTGACTGACCTTGGTGGTTCTCAGCAGTTGCCACAACAATATATGCAGCAACCGTTGCCACAACAGTATATGCAACAAGAGATTCCACTTCAACAGATGCCACAACAGATGCAACAGCAGCTGTTCCAACCAGTGGATACACACCCTGTGAGTATAGACATGTGTTGTTTGGTTTAGGTCAGTGGGAGCAAAAGCTGTCCTGGATGACAGTGTGAGGTGAGATTTAAGTAAACGCTCTCCAGGAAGATAATGTGAAGTGTGATTGAAGTAAACGGTGTCTCGGATGACAGCATAAAGTGAGATGGAAGCAAACGCTGTCTGGATTACAGTTTAAGGTTGGATGGAAACGAATACTGTCCAGAATGACAGTGTGAGGTGGGATGGTAACAAATTTCAATAAGAAATGTTGAAATCAAAATATATAAATTAATGTTTAACATTTAAATTTATTAGGTCAGGTAAATTGATGATGCTATTATTTTCATTCACAGATTTATCAAGAACAACTAGAGCTGCAGAGACTACAAGATGAGATGGAGAACCAGAGGCGGAGGGAACAAGAAAAAGCTGAGATCAATCGACTATTGGATGATGCATTCTCATTAACTAATACCCCACTGCCAATATCGCAGGGATTTTCACCTTCCTCCGGGATAGATATTTCGCCAAGATCAGGGTCGTCAGGTATAGCACCCGGAATTATATTAGATCCGGCATCTTTGGAAAGGACGCCTAAAAATCCATCCATGATTCCTGGTGCAGTGTCAACTGGAAACCTCTTCCCAAATCAGATAGGTTCTCTTCCTAGATCAGGTTCTTATTCTGATAATAATTTTTCACATCAGTTTGGAATGCCAACGACTGATGTTGGATACACTCCTCTTGGAAGTGTGCCCAGACAATCGATGTTTCCGCATCAGCAACAATCTCAGAATATTTTCCCTGTGCAACAATCACCAATGCTACAAAGGCATCAGCCGCTCATACAACCGCAACCACAGTATGGAACAGCAGCGCCCCAAAATGTGAGTCAGGGATTGGCAGGTCGAAGGTCACTCAACCCTGGGGCAGAGCAACTTGAGAGAGAGAATGCCTCTTTGAGTGAACAGTTGAGATTGCAGCGACTTCAATTAGATAACACCTTATCTGAACTGGGACAGGCTCAAAGCAGACTGCAACACTTGGGTGAAGGTAGTTCATCTAGGGACTCGCCATTATCACATTTGTCAAGGCTCCAGAGAAAAGTGGCTCCAGCAGCCTCTCTCTACAGACCTGAGGAATTAGCGGGGCCTGCTGAAGGTTGGTCGACGACTAAAGGACACAGAGGCCCAGATGGACGTACTTCAGTAAGTTCATTTGATATTTATATTCTGTGCCAATTAGTATTTGGAAACTTTCTGAAATTACAGTAGATAAATATAATATTTACCGGTACATATACTACTACCCTTTCCGTACAGCTTACAGACAGTATTATTTCAAGTTCTCAACCACATGGCAGTGGTTCAACAAGGCACCAATCAGCTGAAAGACAAAGGTCACCAGTCAGCAGTAAAGGTGATGATGTCATTACTGATGGACAGGAGGGTTCAGGTAAGCCCAAGTTTATGAATATGCCTTGTCTTTGAATGTTTTTAATAAACTGTTTTCATGAAAAAAAATCTAAACATTATCGTAATTTCACTAATGATTTTTTGTGCATTTCACAACCCCATAAAACATACAAACTTTAGAGCAGTTGGAAATGCTCATACAATACTTGGTGGCTTGTTAAAAGTCAGACAGTTCAAATTTTTTTTTTTAAATTCTACAGGAAGATCCAGATCTTCGTCATCGGGAAAAGAGCCGCACCTGACCTCCGCCAGTATTCCAGGTGTCTCGTCATCAGACACATTAACAAGGGAACAAAGAGAAGCAATCATTCAAGGCATGAAAAATTATGAAGTCTGAAAATAGATAATTCTTCCATAAATCTGTTTTCTATTAAAGATGCAATGAAAGCATAGACCTCTCATACTGTGCTGATTAATTTCCATATTAATCAAAAAAATTAACTGCATATTATGCCAGTATGATAAGGTCACTATGGCTTTAAACTGTATTATAAACAATGGTACATGATGAATCAGTACTTTGCAGTATTAATGGTTTTTGATTTTTTTTTCAAAAATTTCCATTTTTTTTATTGTGTTATTGCTGTCCAAAGGTGCATTTCATGCTAAGATACCGGTAATATTAGCTAAAAGTTACTCTGTGACATATTTTTTATTTCTAAATTCTCATTAAAAATGTAACTTTTATTTTCTTTTTAATATTGACTTTTTCTGTAGTTTCCTTCCATACACCGCTTTTTTAACTGATGCATGTTGTGACCAGAAATTGGTATATTTTTTTTGTCTGGGCTGAATCTGCCCCCTCCCCCGATACAATGCAGGTTTTGCTGTTTCAGCAGGTCTGAAATATAAGAACTAAATAAAACGCAATAATAATAACTTCCAAATATAAGTATTAGAAGACTATATACTAATAATAATATAGCACGAGCATATATGTTCAACAAATAAGGCAACTTTACATATCAAGTTTATGAAACAATCTTGGTGATTGGGTGCTTTTCAAATTTCCAGTTTACATTACCAAATCAACACGTGCCTTACCGGTACTTTGTATTCAACTATTTATTCGTCCTAAAGGGGAATTGCTAATGGAATGGTGCAATTGATTTTGTAATCAAGATAATGATAACTATATATATATATATATATATGTAATATATTAATACTTCTGTAAAATAAGTTTTTTTAATGTATTTTTCAATTGGCCAATTTCCTATTTTATTTTAGTATAAATTGCAACCAACTCTGTTGCACAGCAGGCTTTTCCTTGATACATAGTAATAAATTATATTCACTTTTGTGCAATGCATTGAAACACAGCATTACAAATCAAAATGTGTCTTGTTGCTCCTACTATAAAGGAGAACCATATTTATAATAAATAAAAAAGTTATAAAATAAATTTTAATATATAGATACTACTTTGTAATTTCTTCATAGCAATATCAATTTTAGAATGAATATGAACATATTTTTCATTACTTAGGAAAATTATTAAATGTTTATATGAATTCGCATTTACTGTGAATGTGATATGTAAATACATGTACAATATATAAAATGTACTAACGTAGCTTTGTTTTGAAAGATCATTCTCATCAAATATGTAATTGGAGTCATGACTCCATGATGTGACAATTATTTTACGTCACTTGTATACTTTTGTTTTTCTTGTTTTTACCTCATATCAGAACTATTGTATAGTTTTTATATGCAATCAATTTTGTCTGACCAATACAGTAGTTTTATCTTCCATTTAATAATGGTAATAATGTCCTTGTGTTACGCCTTAAATACTACCGGTAAGCACTGAAAATAACATTCTTGAAAATTATGTACAAGCATGATGGCGCCCCCAGTGTTCAAATAGGTCATTTTCCTTTGTTTTTACATGATTACCTTCATAGTTCTCTGCATTTGAGAAAGGTGTGTGAAAATATTCACTAAATTGAAACACAAAAAAGGCATGTAATAATTGGAATATTTTGATAGTCCTCAGTTGAATCAATTCTTTCATCTACTGCTTTGTATGGACTTGTGCTTCCTGACTGGACTATGAATATATTACATAGAAATTACGGCAACAGGTACATGTACTATGGAATACATCCTGTACTATGGAGTATGTGGTAGAGATAGAAATTTTTGTTTTTATAAACTATACTGTATATGTGTTTTAATTTCATGCCTTATGGGCATGTTTTCCCTTTTTATACAATCTCTGAAAAAATAATTTTTTTAGACAAATTAGGTGTTGTTACAATTCGTCTTATAGTTGTGTGTGTGTTTGCAAGTAAAGGATTTAAGTGGATTGCAATCTGATTAAAATCTGATGTAGGTATTATAGGTGCCAAGTTACGATATAAGATAAAACTAAATAATAGCAATTGAAACCAAAAAATTCCACCTGTATTTCTCAAGTATTGGTCAGAGAGTACACTGATGCAAAATCAAGACAAGCCCTGTTCCACTGACTTCTCGGAAATTGCAGATCTGATGGTGCCATTTATGCTCATGGTTTTTACTTTAGTTTAACCTGAACATTGCCCTGACAAAATCAGACAGTCCCCCATGTTGCTTTTACTGGTAGTTGATCTCAATGTCTAGTACAAGTCACATGTACACGTCTACCAATGGGCTCGCTCCATGCATTATTTGTATGTCAATTTTAATGCAGTATGACTGGGAGTGCATAGACCGACAAAATGTGGTAATATAGTCACCGATACAGAGAGAGAAACATGCATGGATACCTTAAAAAAATGATACATGTACCCTGTATGTATGATCCTGATACAAAGGCCTGATCACCTGCAAGAAATGATTCTGGAAATATAGACTGATTTTAGACAAATTGGTCGTCCGTTAAATCAAATCACAAAATAATGCAACCCACAGTATACTATTTTTTTTTTTTAAATATTTTTGTGCCAGGTGACAGTTCTGGACATTGAATGTCACCGTTGTCTCTTCTGACTTTTTTTTGTATGTGCTAGTGCTGACACATAGTATACTATTTGTAAGCAAACTTTCTACTGAATCTATATATCAGGAAGGAAAGTGGCCACCAGTCGGCCATTTCTTAATGATCCTGAATGAATGAAACCACTGGTCATCTCTGAAAAATGGCCTCAAACACATTTAAGAATCAGAATTTAGCAAATTGGAGGACCAAAATGATGTCAGTCAACCACATTTAATGAAATAGTAATGACAAGACATGAATGTCACTGTCCCCGTTATTTAATTATAAAATACGTTAAAATAATACAGTGAACATCTGCAAACAATTGAATTAATATGTACTCTATATGAGTACAACTCATCATAAAGTGATTTTGTTTAATCTTATAACTGAAAATTTCATTGACCTGGGTCCAAAATCTCAAGTGCAACCAAACTATGTCTCATACATGCTCAAGAAACTCATAAATCTGAGTAAACCTTGATGTACCTTTAATAACAAATTCACTTCTATGTTAATTCAGGTCTTTGTATATTACCAGGACCTGGGTTTGTTTCAGTATCACCACTATAGTTCCCATCAAAATGTAGCCCTGTCACCCCTCTACTGTTTCCACTGAGATTGGTAATGGTATGACCCATCTGTCACTGATTCAGATCCAGGTCATGACGTCACTAAAAATCCTAGCATTACAATCTACTGGTAAGCTAATTATTTATTCTGAGCATGCTCAGTTGTTCTCTCAGTGATGTTGGGAGAGGTAGTTTTGGATGAAAATCATGAAAAAGACCCACTTAGGATTTTAGACTTGTTCATCAACCTGCCAAGTTTCATCGATATCTGCTGCAGAGTTTCTGAGAAAATATTAGAGATGTCACAGACAGAAAATTGAAATAAGAATTAAATAGTCCGCCTTTCAGGCTGCGCCTGAAATGGGGACTAAAAATGTGCATGCATGTCTGAGAAATGGCTCCACATGGATGGACAGAACCCAAATAATATTCCCCTGAACAAGGCATTATTATACATTTGTCACCGTAACGCCATACATGTAAGTTACAGTGTGTCGTAATTTTGCTGTATTTTACAGGGTATTTTCATCCTACCACACAAGGAAATACAAATTCCAAATATGGAATCATTATACACGTACATATCTAAGCATTCTCTAATAATAAAAACAAACATGGCTGCCACCAGGTAGTGACTGGACTCCACACAAAGAAGTTCGCTGATTCTGTTCTAAACTTTTTGAATTTCGGCATTCCCATGATGTATCCTTGGAAGGAAAAGATGTATAATAATAATAAGGTTATTACGAGCATACCTCAAAGTATGAACTTAGACAGTACGTCGTCGCATCGACCTCCACTGCGCGTCAGTTGATACTTTCACTGTACTCTCTTCATGCATACTTTGAGGTAACCTCGTAATAACGTAAAATTATTATATATTCTTACATAACAATACAAAAAAATTATTATGTAAATGATATTGAAATTTATTCAAGGTAATTATTTGCCCCTTTTTTCTTATTTCTCTAGTAATATATTTTACAAACATTCATTAAAATATATTCTGTTGAAAATACATTTCTCTAAAATCTATAAATTCTAAATACATACTACCGGTAATTGGATTGCATTGGTTGAATTGTAGTTATCTACCGGGTATTGCTAGCACTAAAATCTCATTGGTAAAAATAAGATTCTGGAGGTCATTATTTCTGTTTAAAGATGGACATGGCGACCCACTTTTGAAAATTGTGTGTACTGTGTGATCGATACTGTGTTTACGATATGGGAGAAATCAAAATGTAATTGTTTCCATGGAAATAAGTTCAGGTACCTCCTCTTAATTTCCTTTGCAATTTATTGGATGGAACTTCTTTTGCACAGCACAGCAACTTTTCAAGGTATTTTTTGTATTTTTGTATTTTACTTGATATTCACGTCCATTGTTTGATAAACTAATATTAAAATAAGATGTCTTCACTGCATGGGGTTTGAAAGTAAAGTCACATCTTATTTAAATCCTATGTAATATATAAACATCAAAAACATTTTTTTTTTTAAAAACACTTTCAAATTAAGTGACAATAAATTCTTGTGATCTATACTTTGATATTGTTTCTTGACTGTTACTATCAAACTTTCCCATCAGTCAAATAATGTAAATTATTAAAATGAAAAACTAGTATTTAAAACAAAACATTGCAAAACTATAACATTTGTATCAGAGACAAACATTTGAAAAGTAAAAACATCTGCAGAAAAAACAATGACACCACATTAAAAATAGTAAAGCATACAAAATTTACAAACATTCCTTATTTTGATATGATAATATCAAAATGATAAAATTAAATCAAAACTGAACTTAGATTTTGACTGACTGATAAGATATTAAAGTTTGAAAAAAAATGGATAAAAATGTCTTGCTATCTAACAGAAATTAGAAGCATTGACAGCATAGTCTAGATATTAATGCACTAAATAGTGAATCATTATGCGTAGGACTCAATAGGACAAATATTTTTAATAGCACAAATTGTAAATACAAAAATCTTTCATTTTCCTGAATATAGTTCTCACTTTCAAGAAATGTGACATCTACTGGAAGGGAGTAACGAACCTGGACACAATTGGTTGAAAAATCTATCTGATTTGCATAATGAATAATTAATGAAAATTGAATTTTGTTTTACAGTGATTTTAAACACGTTTTCAAATTAAGTTTAAATTTCCACCACTGAAATATTTCCAGCTCAAATTTTCTCAGTTTCTACAATTTTCTTATATTTTAAAAGATTAAAAAGGTTTTTAATATGCCTTGAAAGTTGGGAATACTCACAATTGTGGAAAATTTGGATCATTTGTTTCTTATGAAGGACTGCTTTTTCGTGGAAGGTGACAAAAGTTGACAACGGTGGTGAAAATGTAAAGGTTTAATCACTAAGAATTTATAAACATATCCAAGCACCTGTATGGCATCTAACATTTAGGCATTTCATAAACAAAATAATTTTGACGTATAATGCTCTGTGCAAAACTGGCAGTGAGTGGTTGTTTAATATAATTGTGTTAATATAAGTGTTAGGCTAGGTGTTGGTTAAATATTTTTTATTACTTTATGTTTGGATATTGAGTGGATATCTCAAATCCATGGAAAATGACAAATATCAATGATAAGATTAAAACAGTTTTCTTTTTTTTTTCTTGCTGAAACTTATTATTCTTCACCATCAAAACACTGAACACACAGTAAAAGTATCCTACAGGTTTCAGGTAATCAAAATTACAGATTATTGTAAGGTTGATTTTATGACAAATTGCTTGCGTATTTAAGAGATGTATAGGCAGGAAAAAGAATCACACATCTCTTTGTTGATGCAAATTAAAGATTAATTAGTGTTGATTACCCTGCGCATATCAACATTGGAACAATAACCTCTATGACCTGAAATACAGCTTAATACTCAATGGAGAGATAACAATCACTTTGGGTGGTGACGAAATTATACATTTAAAGGATATATACGGTATGCGATGAAAATCCCATTTGAAGTCACACATATTATGAGATGATTGCATAAATGCCAGACAACTGAACAATTCTAGAAATACTGAATGCAAATGAGTGAACCTGTGAAAGAAAGTGTGCGTCTCAGAATGTGTCCTTGTGGATTCTCAGATCATGTAATATCCATACTTGTATAGGATAATAACACCCAATAATAACCTTGTTCAATTCGGTTCCCATAACCAAGCATTTGCAAGTGTCTATTGCTTTCTGCACTGTCATTGATCTGAAAATGTGGAACTGTCATGAAATGGGTTCGTCATTGCATATCATCATACATGGATATCAAAGTTGCATACCCTAAATCTTTGAAGTAGTGAAATTCCTCCTGAGGAAATTTTGAATAAAAGAAAAACTATTCATTGACAAGTAGAATATAAAAGAGTAGAGATCTTTGATCCCTCTCAAAATCAGACTGAAATACCTCATAGCCACACACTTACATACATGTTTCACCAAAGACATTTTTCATCTCTGTTTCTCATTTTAGAGTAAGATACAAGTCTTAAATGGGAAATTCTTGCAAGGAACAATATTTGTGATTTTTTTAAGTACTGCCGAATGTGCGTCCTGCTAAATTGTGGATATTTTTAGTATTGAATATTTATCAGATACAAAGACAGATTATCTCAGAGACAAACTAGACACAGATCTCTTCATAGTTCTCAGTCTTACTACTTCCTGGCGCATGTTTTCCCTCTCCCTCTCTGTGTCAATCAATTCATCTTGCAGTTTCATCAGAGAGTGAAGCAAGGACGCCCTCTCTTGCTCAACAGTAGAGAGTGCAGATCGAGTCATTCCCAGTTGTTCTTTTAGTTGGTGTACTTCTTCTAGTAGTGGGTTGATTTCAGACGTGGGTGAGGTCACCTGACTGCTGTTATCTGTGGGAGACGATGCTATGGAGGATGGTGCCCCTTCTGATGGTGCTTCAGACAGCACTGAACCTGTAAAGTTGGTAAATGCACATAAACCTTACTATTTGCAGGAGAGCAGGGTGGTTGCAGTACACACACTCAATAACAGGTTGCATGAATTTGTTTATTTACATAAAATTTTAAGTAGCATACAAAAGGGCCACATTTAACTCTTGGACCTAAGAGTTGAATGGCATGTTTTTTTTAACTGCAAACATAATCATATAAAGCATAAAGATACCAGAGTAACAATTTTTTTTAATGTTTGTGCAGGATTTTTCAACATACACAATACCAACATGTTCCTTGTGCAGGATAACCATGTGTGTAGTAGTCTTTGACATGTGACACCTTGATAAAAACTGTCAAAGCATTCATATTTCATTCTCACCTTGTCTTTCTGCATCACTACTTTCCTCCCTGTCTAGTACTTGCGATTGGCTGGCAATATTATTTGAGGATGGAGTCTGAAAAATAGACAAAATTTAGAAAACATGAAATTTAATATTCAATTATTATTATTATTGATGTTGTTGTAAGGATAGCATTCTATATATTTCAAGCAAACATATTCAGAAATCAATTTCAACATTTTTTTTTCTGATTTTAATAAATATGCAACAGATAATCATAAAGCCTGAAAAATCAAAGCAGTCACAATTGCAGCAAATAAACTTTAGAGGGGAGGCAAGGGGGATAAGCTGGTACGGTTTTACGGGAAATAAAAAGGGCTTTTCACAATTTACGAAGAAAAAAAAGACGTTTTTACAGTTTACAGTGTTAACAAATGGAACATTGAATGGTCCGAAGAGCTCTCTGACTCAAATTCTCCACCATTGCTGCGTCGTGTGAAGAGACGCATGCGCATATTACCCTCGTAATGCTCTTCATTCGGTTAGAGGGCCTTTTACGTCTTCAATTTTGTAGTGAATTGTGTCATCTAGTCGTTTTACAATTTCTAAAATGTAATTTCCCTGGATTATTCTTTACGATTTTTTTATTTGGATGTGAATTTTTGTACGTACGAGAAAAATGACACATTTTTACAGTGTACGAAAACAATATTTGATTGATTATGTTGTACGTATAGCCTGTGATTACAGAATTACGGAATTTATTTTTTCTATTTACGTTGTACGAACAAAAAAATAATGCAATTATGTTGAACGATAATAACCCTTGCCCCCCCTCACTTTAGGAATAATGTTCAGGACCATAATTTTGAGGCTCAATGCTAACACATAACATCCTTCGGTTGTTATTGTATGTCCATTCGTTCATATACTACAATTCACATGTCAGCTAAATCCATTTATGATTTCTATACTTGCTGTCTTAGTAGGGCTTAAATAGATATGTGGTGTGAACTTTGGTCAAAATAAGTATTTTAATGATCCAGTAGACAATAATTGCAACTGTTGTTTTACATAAGAGACATGCTCCTAGTAGAGGAAATACTGTACCCCTCATTGGTCCTCATTCAAGATAAATAGCTTTATTTTAATATATGTAATTCATTAATATTTTATGTTTTAATTTTTGGGTGTGTCTGCTAACCATGAAATGAATACATACAGTGGAATTAATTTTTCGCTGAAGGGGCTTTTTGGGTGTTTTGTTTGGAAATTATTTTCACTGATTTTTGACAAGTTGAATGTGAAATATAGGAAAAAAAGTATATTTGCTGGATTCTATTTTTTCACTGAAGCATCCCTTCAGTAAAAATAGCAAAAATAAAGTATTCTACAGCACTTGTAGAACTTACATAAATTCTTGTACTGGTCAGTTTGATACTTACCTTAAGTTTAATACAAGCCTGTGTAATCTCAATATCAATTGGCATTTCATCATCATTATCACCTTTCTTCTCATCTTCTACAAGATCTACTAAACTTGTTAGTGTTGACATCAACAGCTGAGTGTTTAAACCGTTAACTTTCAAACCAACATGCTTTTTAATGGATGTACCAGGGCAGTATTTCTCAGCACACGAGCCTAGTGACAGACGTAGGGATATCGCCGGGTTCTCTGATTTAGCGAGTGGAGGAAGCTGTTCATCTTTCATTCGGTTGTTATCTGTAAATTACAATTGTAGTATTCATGGTGTTATACAGTACCTTTAATGTACCACATAATGGGAACTTGCATACTATCACCTCTGTAACGTCTGTTTTGATAAATTTACTCTCTTTGGATAGACGTATATTTATTGACAACAACTGATGGCGGCCATGCCGTTCAAGTATCCCATAATGCTATATAGTCATCACTATAGTAACATAACAAATGATGTCATAGGTCATGCATAAATAATGATATGGGACATTACAACCTCATTTTATGTCACATAACAAAACAGATTCAAATATTCAAAAAAACAAAGTCAAGTTCTATTATTTACCTGCAACCCACTGATCTACAAATTCAGTATAGTTTTTATTTCCATTTTCTTGTAGTTCCACATCTCCCAGAACAGTTTTCAATCCTGAATTGTCACCAAACAGTTGAACACCAAGCTGAAGATCTGACAACTTTACTTTGATTATTGACACCTGAATATTATATTATTGAAAATTAACACAAAAAAATTAATGTTTATAAAAAATTTATTGTGAGGTTGAAGCTCAAAATAACACACAAATATTTTTTTCATATTTGATAATAATTTAAGTGGTATTTTTTTAGCACAAAGTACTATTATAAACAATTGTGGCATTTCAATGACTATGGGTCTTTTTTTAAAATGACACTGGTGGCGCTATACAAATAATTACAGTTTCATGCAAATTGCTCAAGCTAGTAAGATAATTATCCAATTTTATATACCGAGAATTAGAAATTTATTTTGTGACACTGTTTTCCACTAAGGTCAAGTGATATAATCATCGCATGTTAAAACTTTATCACATGGCAATTTAATGGGAACATGCACAAACAGATCATACAGCTACAAAGCCCCACCCCCTCTGTGCAATATTAAAAATTGATAATTAGAAACGTACCAATTTAGCTAAGTCTTCTTTTTCAGTTTTGGTTACCTCTGAGGATTCAGTATTATCACAGCAATCTTTTGTTGATGAAGTGCATTTCAAATTATCCTCCATAGTATTCATCTCTCCTGAGACAACGATCTCATCCTTATTCACAAGGTTTGCCAAAGAATTCATTGGTAACGCACACTCTGGTGCAGTTTTCAGCAGTTCTTGCTCTTTAAAGTCATTTTTCCCATTTGTATCTGCTTGCTGAAACTCACCAAAATCATCCGTATCATCAAACTCAGCAACTGCATTCATTGCACCATATGACTGCACATCGGAATTGTGAGTGTTCCTAAGTACTTCCTGCTGTAAAGTCCTCTCACCCTCTGTGTTCACTACTTCATCTTTCTTCACCCCGAACCGTACACCATGTTGAATATCTAAAGACAACAATTCATAATCTGATGCCACATCTCCATTCTCTAAAGGATCTATTGAACTGTCCACTATCAGGACAGCTGGCTTTATCTCCGTGTGGTCAGTGACATCAACAGCTTTTGTGTTTGCATTCATTGCTTGTTCCTCATTAACATTAATCCTGCTACTAATGTCTGAGTTCATGACTGAATCTTGTATGTCACTTTGTCGGTTCACACAATCAGCATCTGTAGTAACATCAGCACCACAGGCATCTATGCCTGGACATTTCACTTCAGCGTTCATGCCGTTATTTTTATCTCCCTTTGATTCCACGATGGGAGGAAGATTCAAAAGAACCTCAGCTGAGTGTAACCTAGCAGCCATAACTACACTGGAAACGGTCTCAGATTTCCCATGAAACATGACAATATCTTCTTCTATACTATCCGTCAGGGCCTGGAAAGAGTCTATTAACCTCAAGAGAAACATAATCTGAGGGTGGTTGATCATTACTCGTATTTTACCCTTCACTTCAACCAGAAGGTTAGTATCAGCAACATCATTGTCACATGTATCTACAGACTCTCCACTAGTAAACGATTGTTGATTCGCCTGAATGCGAGAGTTGCTTGTCGACACAGAACTGAAGGCACTGTCAGTTGTTGCGGTTGATGACATGCTCTCAGAGCTCCCTAGCATGGTACGCAATGACGATATGGTACTACCACCACTGTCCATTGTACCAATACCAGATGTATTTGAACTCTGTAAAGAGCTGTCGCTAAGTGCGCCTTTGATGGACGTATCTTTCATGGTCAGGTCAGACATAGACATACTTATGTTATCACTTGTTGGCGTGCTAGCTGGAGAAGTTGTTCCAAAAATTGGGTAACTTACAGATTCAGCTTTGCGATGACCATATAGGAGTCTCTTATTTTGATGCGATATCTCCCCATTGAGTTTCACAATGGAGTCATCTTTCACTGAAGAAACTTCTGGTATTTTGTTCTTTGGCAACAACTTTGCTTTATAAGATTGACTCTCTTTGGGAAGGCACGCCCAAATTGATATAGGCACGGCTTCAACAAGTGGTACCGGCCTTCCTTTGGCACTTTCCACACCGAGAAAATCCATCCAGACTTGATCTAGATGGGCACACCAGACATCTTCACTGGCTTGTGTGAAGAAGGACATCTTGGATATTGGTTGATTCTTTATCTTCTCATTTGTTCCCACACTAGCAATGTTTCCTTTCCCTTGAACGGCTACAGGGGAACTGGTACAATGCTTTGTACCTTCAGACTCTCCTGTCTTATAAGCATGGTTCCAAAGCATCTGCGATACCGCTGTCAGATCAGACTTTTCATTCGGATATTGTTGTTGATCTGTGAATAATGTTCCACCGTAGAGGTTCTGGATGGCTGATGCTAAGTCTGATCTGGAAGCTTCAGTTGCTATGCGGCAGTTAGAGAGAATAACCTGTGAGAACTGGATTTGAAGAGCATTTGGTCTGTCTGGCTGATCTGGTACCATCTTCTCAGCTGGTATTGTTATCTGATAATATGAATTTAACATTGTTAGTATATTTCATGTAAAACACAACATTTTCTATATGGTAATCTGGCATTAATGAGATTTAATAGGTGATTTTCTGTTCAACTGTGAGATCTCGCGAGTGAAAGACACGTGCTAAACGTCAGCAGCAAAAATCAAATGATTTGATTTTGAACTTGAATTTCTTTATTTCGTAGCTCACATCGAAAGCCTGGGTGTTTGAATACCCTTACTTCATCGAAATTGACCATCATCAAATGTGTACAGCACAAATGTATACATTTCCCAAAATACATTCACGTTTGTTGAATCCAACGTGATGTTTGTTGCCACTACGATGCTATGACCTTTGTTTGTCCTGTTTTTTTATATTCAATTTCAAGAATAACGCAGGATCTTGCAGAGAACAGAAAATGGTCTATTCATCCAACTGTATTTTCTACACTACATAAAAACAATAAAATATTAAATGTAACAAACCCTAGGCATCAAGGCATCTATGCGAATATCATTATGATATAATTCAGATAAAATATCACTTTCACCACCATCAGGTTTCTGGTAAAAAAATAACACAAAATAATATAAATAATGCTAATCATATTGTTAGACAGGAAATCGATATTAACAGCATCCAGACCATTAGGAAAATTCATTGATGTTCGGTAAAAGTTGTTTATATAATGCATTATTTAAATAAGCCAATAGTATCCATTCAACTCTCTTTGGCACATGAAAATATATATGCACTAATTTAGATGGAGGAAAAATTCTCAACTCATCAATCAAATAATGTTTTTTAATCATCAAGGTTAATTATGCATGTAGAACAAAACCTAAATTTGTTGCATTTCATCACTACTTGGTGTTCATATCTTGTGTACTCACCATCTGTACCCCAGATGCCATGTGGTTTGCAAACAGATTGATCCATAGCACCGTCATGTAATCCATCTCCAGCTTAATTGGATTCAGTTTTACATAGATGTTAGGCTGCGGAACTAAAACACAAAAATAAATCATCATCATGATTTAACCCTTGTCCAGACTTTACCCAGATTTTACCCAAATATACAGATTATACCCAAAGTCTGTCCAGATAACCAAGTATTATATAAATACCCCCAATTTCTCCAAATTTTACCCACATTCTCCCCAGATTATACTTGAATTATAACCAAATAATATCGTAATTATACCCAGATTACACATGAATATACCAAGATTATCATAGTACCCAAATTATACCCAGATTACACATGAATATACCAAGACTATCATAGTACCCAAATTATACCCAGATTACACATGAATATACCAAGACTATCATAGTACCCAAATTATACCCAGATTACACATGAATATACCAGGATTATCATAGTACCCAAATTATACCCAGATTACACATGAATATACCAAGATAGTACCCAAATTATACCCAGATAATATGCAACTCCAATTCAATAGTATCCTACAATACATAGTCTTAACAACTGTTTTCTGTTTGTCCATGAATCACATACATACCTGGATATTCCAAACCATCTAGGAAATAATACGATGTGTATTCCACATGCAAAGAAGACATTTCTGGAGGTAGAGAAAACGCTTCATTGTCAGATGACAGGAATTTCTTATTTGAATTAGCTGAGTCTTCTGTTGTCACAGCTGAAATTGAGAAGTCATCCAGTCTAACAACCACACATGATTCCATTAACTTGGGCTGCCTTTTCGGTCTTGGCGGAACTGAAACGTGCTGGGGGGCCCTTGGATGTTGTTGACGTCTGTACTGCTGATGATGGTTGAGTTGTTGTATTCGGTTGTCACTTCTAGTATGTTGACTTGACAGATCAATCCTTTTACCTGCAGCGTATTGCACATGATGACTTCTAACCTGTGGTTGACTTCTACTTTGGAAGTTTGCACTTGTCATCAAGCAATCGGCTTTAGCTTGTCTGCTGTTTATAATCTCTTGTAAATACGGTCTCCCCTGATCCTTGGCAACTTTCACTTGCTGTCTAAAGTTGGCTAAGAGATGTTTTACCCATGTATCTCGCTTTTCAATGGCATCAGATAACAAGTTATAATTCTGCCAGTGAGAACGGATTGTATCTGAAAGTTAAACATAGCATCACTATTAAAGTTGTACTGTTGGCAAATCTTTGAATGACTTGGTCAAAAATCAAATCTGAAAGTTACGCCATCCGTGAGTTATACTGTGCTGTTTATCGATTAAATGAAGTTAATTGTCTTCACTACAATAAATCCTGTCTTGAATTTCTGCTTTGGCTACTCACCAAGCACAACTAACCTAGGAAGTACACAAATGTTTGAAGTTGATAGTTGATCTATAAATCCCAAAGGGAGAGACCTAATGGATATACAGGGAACAGCTCAAGAGAAGGGTGTGGATCTCCAACTTATCTTAACGGGTAATCACATCGACATTCCATCTTTGATCGAAGAACAGAATATCCCCTGTGCATTCGAATATTTATTGATAATTTATGCTGAAAACTCAATCAGAATGAATCCACGGAACTGCTCAGTGATTTTGGGATATTGGCAGATATCTGGCAGGTAGCTGCTACATTTATTTCAGTATAAATACATGTACACATATTACTCAGAGACTTCAAACAAAATGTTACTGACAATACAACTTTAACAGCTTGTAGACAGGAATTCTATTTGGCATGTCCCATCAGCATTTGTTAGAAATAATGTCACAAAGCATTATGTCATATGAATATTCATAAGGACGTTTGATGTGGACTAACGAATGAGTAAACGAAAACTCACGGCTACGTTCAGGCAATAAATTACCTAAAAAATGGTACAGCAAAGCAATGAAATTAGGGTAGAAAATGTCTTGATCGTTTGTGCTCTTTGTCATAATTTACAACATTTAGTAATAGTTAAAAAAGCTATAGAATATTATAAGGAATGACACTGAATTATACAATAAATGTCATACATATACTTACTATAGACGTGATAGGGATACATATCAACAGCAACATTTTTCATATTCAATTTCATGGCTCCACTTTCTGTTCTTCTTTTGAAAGTCTCTGTAAAGCAAAATACATATTCATTTAGTGGTAGTCAAAAATGTTAGCCAATCCAGAACCAGTCAGAGAAAATAGTGTGATCTGCTTTATGGTGAGGTTTTCATTTGCAATAAAATCACAATACATTGTACATCATGGGTGTCCATGCTGTGTTAAAACACAGACTTTGATGTGATCATGATCGGACTGCTAACCATTTAGCCACACA
The DNA here is from genome assembly GCF_978046115.1 of Saccoglossus kowalevskii. NCBI lineage: Eukaryota > Metazoa > Hemichordata > Enteropneusta > Harrimaniidae > Saccoglossus > Saccoglossus kowalevskii. Next base: position 25,305,911 of record NC_140641.1, read on the forward strand.
TCAGATTGTACATTGAACACAACTTTATAGAAGAAATTATAAAAAATTTGTTTTCAAGTTTGTGTCCCGATAAAAGATATACGGTAAGCGGTAAAAAAACAAAAGTAATACTCACCAACTTTCGGTTTATTTTGTTCATCAACCAAATGCATGTTGATAATTTCTACAGCAATGTGGTAAGAACTTTCAGTTATATCGTACATATCAAACCGATCATTTTGAACACTCTGCTCACTTCCTGGAGTCTTTGATTTGGCCTTTTCCTCCATATGCTTGGACTGTAAATAGAATATACATTATTGTTATGGTTTTGTCTTTGCTGATGAACAGAATTGTTCTGAGGACAATCTTTACTTTGTAGGTATTGAATATATGGCTTATATGTATGTATAGTTATTTACTATACTGTACGTATATCCAAGATTTGGCTTGTGCATTTTAAGTTAAAAGCCTACTTGGTCATAAAAAACATGACATTATTCATTGGTCTATTATGTAAAATCCTGAAGCTATGGTCCCATGGCACCATAAAATACTATTTCATTGTGTGCTACAATGACATAGTTTGAGAAATTTGCCCTAATATTTGTCACAAATCACTATTTTTAGAACAATTCTAAAGAAAACCCAGATTTTTGAAATAATTTAGGACAATAAGTACCCCATCATTAACAATATATAATTTTTGCAGTATCCTAGTAATAACCTTATTACTATGCATCTTTTCCTTCCAAGAATACATCATGGGAATACCGAAATCCAAAACATTTAGAACAGATTTTAATAGCGAACTTTGTGTGGGGTTTGGTCGAACCCTGGGGCAGCCATGTTTGTTTTTATTATTAGATGATGCTTACGCGCGTAATCATTCCATATTTGGAATTTGCTTTTCCTAATATGGTAGGAGGAAAATATCCCATAAAATACCGCAAAATTATGGCATGCTGTAACTTCTGGCGTTACGGTGACAGATGTATAATAGTATAGTATACATGTACAGACAGTAACAGTTTTTGCTATTTGTAGTGTGTGTGCTTATGTAACAGTGCATAGATGGTTAAAATATTACGATGATACAATATACATTATATTATAGCATTATCAATACCAGTGGATTTTATGACGTCATTGCAGCAGATTATTCGCGATAATAAATTACATTATTGAGCATCAAGGCCCTGTCCCATGGATACGAATACAATGTTGGTTTTGAAAACGAATAAAGAAGAAACTATTGAAAAAGAAGAGAAATTGTTAGATAACAAGTATTTAATACTAAAATAAAATAAAATAGTCCATAACCAATAACAGCGGATTTCAATATTGAAATCAGACAATATTGTGTGGGCATCGTCGTCCGCTCTGTACGCTAACGTGCGTTCGGTCGAAGCATTCCATCTAGTACGCGCGCTTCTAGATTCCGTGACTGATGCTGGTAGCCTCCTGATTACTTCGCCATATCGTGTTGATGAAGTGAGGTTAATTGAGGATGATTTATTAAAGCAAATGCGATAAACAAAATGGGGGTACAATGTGTGTCTACGAGTACAGAGAGATGAATTTGTTCTGTTTTTGTAGTGAGTAGTACTACAAAATTTGCGTGACGTGACTTGTATTTCCTCAGTGTTGATTCCCAGTAAATGTAACAGTCCGGGCACAGTTTGCATAAATAAATGAAAGTATTCTTGTTCTCAGGTGGGCATCTGTTTATCTATTTATACGGTGAGATTAAAATCACTGTTGGTTCTCTATCTAGGGTGGCTAATACCCACTAGCTTTCCGGTCATGTTCATTCGCCCGCTACGCCTGTAAGTTTCAAAGTATCTGTCAAATCCCTACCCTCCCGTGGAATTTAAAATAACTATTACACAGACAGGATAGTTGCCAATAACATCTACCTTGATTGTTTGAAAACACTAGTGGGATGGGGTAACTATGCAACTACGTACATGTACCCCGGGGTACACACCCCTACACACAGTCGATCCAGTTGGATCACGGCGGCAATCTAGCGTAGTGTAGTGCAAGGCCGGGATGGACACCGATACGGCGTACCAGTCACGGTGTGCCGTTCTCTCGGGCGATCACTGCAATTGCTACTCCACACCGCACATCAGTCACTCATTCAATCGCAATGTAAATGAGTTCAATACAATAATATTTGATGGATTAAAACTAGTTTCTTTTTTAGTTTGCCATATGAGATTGTGGAAACAATTTCCAGAAAGACATTTTAAATTATTCAGATTAACGGGTCAGTGACTTTGAAACTATCCCGTTCACTGTAGATTTTTCTCCCAATTTTCCGCTTTTTAGAGGCAGCAAATCCACTGGTAATGACAACGCTACAAAATAATAACAATAATGAACTCCCCAACAACCCATAATGGACTCAAGCACACTTTGTGCTCCATATATGTACTCGGCTCACGCCTCAAACATATATGTCGCACAAAGTGAGCTTTCGCCTATTATGGGTTGGCGGGTCGTTCATTATTGTTTAAATACAACATGGGATTGTTCATTTGTATATGCACTTCTGATAGAGCAAATATGGGATATTTGAAAAACATTTTTTAAAGAGAAAAATCATGACAGATGAGAGAAAGAAATATATACATACCTGAGACAAGATGTTCATGTCAGCTTTGACCAAATCCTGTGATTTCTCGTTCAATTCGACAATCATCTGAACAAACTCAATAGCGGCTTTTAGCTGCGTGTCGGTAAAAACTAAAAGAATATCTGTGAGGACAAGGTGAATCTTTGAAGTGAGCACCATGCAGTCTTGCAACCTCTTCTTTATCGCGAATCGAATTTTACCTTCATGCGTTATTATTAGAATAGGCGTGGTCGTTTCATTTTGTACAGCATCTATGTTCACTCGTAACGTTTGGCACTCTGCTTCCTTAAAGATGAGAAGTTCTTCATTGTTTTTGTCTTTTATTCGGGTTTCATGTAGATCATTTGTGAATTCCCAGTCAGGAGTGGTGCTTCTTATGCTGAATTGAGACATCTGGAATCAAAGATTAACGTTTATGAAACTCATTTCGATCACAGTGCAAAATGTACTATTTTATTTAATGTGACTGGTTACCATTAAAACAGATCGTCAGACTTTTTTCAAATTTTATTAATGCAAAACATAATAACATTTTGTGTAGTGGTAGTATAGTTTATTAAAGTGACGTGTGACAATAAGAAAATATTCAGTAAATACATAGCTTGAAAATAAAAATCTGTTACACAGCCCAATGGGCTTACAAGTCACTGGAGTCATGTATATGTACTCACATATACAGAGTGTATGTCAAATAAAGATATGTATGTATTATTCCTTATAAAATATAATATCAACTAATGTACTACACAAACAAGTTATCTCGTCTTTTCTGAAATGATCTTGTAATATATTTTGCTATCGCTCTAACATGGTTCACCATAAAGTTACTTATTTTTTCTATATCGGTTAACAAATTAAATTGGTTTCTGGAAATACTAAATACATTAAATAGCTGCTGATGTAATTCTGTGTATAATGGACAATATAGTAAGAAGTGTATTTCATCCACTGTTACATTTTAAGAACATAATTTACAAATGCGTCTGTCTACGGTTTCATGTCTATATCGTCCTGTTTCGATACGCAAAGGAAGTATACCGAAATGGAGCTGTGCTAAAAAAAATGCAATTATTTATTAGTCTCTAATATTTCTTTATTTAGCTAGGGAAAATGTGAGTGAAGTAAGTGCCATATCACAATGGATTTCAATTCGTTCATATAGCCATTGCCAAGCATTATGTCATACTATGCTATTGAAACAACTGTTGGGTAAAAAAATGCAGCATGTCATATGATACAGCTCCTTTGTTTTAGATGCATACTAAGAATTTTCAAGGTAATAAAAATATTCGCCAAAATGTGAAAATTGAAGTTATTGAAACTAAATGAATCTATCTTATTGATGAATCAATCTTACAGTGGTACCTACATGTTAAATATCAAAACAATCAAGCTGGTGGTTTTGAAAAAGGAGTCAGGAAGGTTTTTTTTACTAAAAAGTTATTTGAAATTGAAGCAATCTGACTGAGGTCCACCTAAGGTGTCTACATAATAAATTTTTGAAGCAATTGGGATAGCTATCTTAAAAAAAAAATAGCATTTTTTTACCAAAAACATTTACTGAACTTAAATAAACTAAATCACCTACATGTACATGTAAGGTACATTTCAAGCGAGTATAAAACAGTTACAGATGACAATTTTTAAGTTGGTGTCAAAAACGTAAAGTTGACACCGACCAGCGACAGACAATCAGTAATATGAATAGCTCCAATGAAATTAGCAGAGCTAAAAATGTCTTAGATCATCAGTATTTGTGACAACTATGAAACCTTCTATTTGCCAATTGTTTATTATATCTTCCGTAATCTTTTGAGTAATCACAGAAATAAAATGCATGCCTTCACTTCTTCTATATTCCAAAAATGTAAACAATGCAACATTACATGTTCAGTTTATAGAGAAGGCCTTAATTACAATTAAAAAAAATTTACCTGGTTGCTGCCTTAATTATTCAAAACATTTAAGTATGCAAATGAAATCCATTAGCTCTGAGACATTTAATGTGATTTGGATGTGAGGTTCATTTGAGCTTGAACCTTTGACATTTGCACAGGATGTAAGAATGGATATGTAAAAAACACTTCTGAAGGTCAAATAAAGGAGAAGTAAGCACTGTAAATGTTTAGATCAGTATGTGTATCTATCACATGATCATTATCAGTGGCCATGTCATAATCAGAATCTAAGATGTCATAATCAGTATCAATCTCCTAATCATTATCCATGACATCATTATCAGTGTCTGTATCATAATCAATACCATGTCATAATCAGAATTCATGTCATAATCTGTATTTATGATGTCATAATCAAATCCATGAAATCACAATCAGAGTCATGATGTCATAATCAATATCCATGTCATAATCAGTATCCATGTCCTAATCATTATCCAAGACATTATCAGTGTCTGTATCATAATCAATACCATGTCATAATCAGAATTCATGTCATAATCAAATCCATGAAATCACAATCAGAGTCATTGTGTCATAACCAGAATCCATGATGTCATTATGTGATTCTATCATGCTCTACATCGAGAATATTCATTGCAGACGATAAAACTTTGAACACCAGAAATATTGTCAGATATTGTCAGAAGCAAACACCACTGTCACTATCACTACTGCAAAATGTAATCTTATTCAGGAAATAACTGAAAATAAAATTCATAGTAAACATTACAGCCCTCTAGAGTTCAACCAGTTTGGTCATCATGGCGATTAAATTTAGTGAATGGTCATTAAACATAATATCTGGCTGGTGACAAAATTTCCTGTAACATAAAAAACAGCACTTCTATCCACAATTCAACACATGAACCAAGTGATAAACCATGCAGTATGTAGCAAAATGTTGCAATTGAAAGTGAACCTCATACCGTTAGTGAATCAGTGCCAAGCGATACAAGGGACATTGCATCTGATGTTGAAAATGAAACGTAGCCTGCTAAATTTAAGGCAAGATGGTCTTGCGCCTTGCCAATCAAGATAACAATAGGAGCAAATTTACTTACTTTGGTCTAGGAGATTTTTGTGGACAAAAATTGTATGTGATTATTGCACACCAGTTATAACATACATGTATATGGTTGAATAAATATCTGAATTAACACATAGATGTAACGGTAGTTGGTTTTTTGTATAGTTTATTATGTGTTTGTAAAACAATAAATTCTGGTGACCAGCAAATTTGTACTTGGCTGCTAAATTTTTCAATTAGCCACCAATAATTTGAGCATGATTGCCAATGACCACTAGGAAAAAGATAAATTTTGAGGGCTATTCTTATCTGTCCATGAAAGTAAAAATAATGTCAATCTCAATGCATGTAGAGCTTCATTATATGAGACCTTTCACACAAGATGATTTTTTATTTTTATTTTTTTTAAATATTTTGATAAGGATCTGTAACTAATGGGAAATTATGTCTATCTGGTTAGAAATTGACCAACAAATTATAGCAAATTACATAAAAATGTGCGAGACATTGCACCAATATATAGGCAAAACAAATGTATGGTATGCAAATTGGGGGTATGAGATCTTATCACATGTGAGTACACCAACAATTAACAATTATGGTGCAGACTTTCCTGTGATGTCATCATATGCATACACCTGCACTTCCTGGACCATTTCAGATATCAAATATCTCACTGAGATCCGGAATTTAACGACTTACCAGTACTGAAGCATGGAAGGCATCGGATTTAAAATCAATTAATATTTCATTAACGCTTACGTAGAGGCCATCAATCAGTCTGTCTGATAGGCTGTATTTCCCTCCAGAACTGTAAATCCAAATAGATTGCAAATTAATGTGTTTTTTGACAGACATTTACGTTGAAGATTTGTAATAAGATTATGAAATGGAGGAATGAGCAGATAGTCATTATGAGATGTTAGATAGTCATTATTTCCTGAATTGAAAATACTGTTTTACTGCTTCTAATCGTCAGAGAGTGAGAGCCATCAAGGTTCATTGTATGAACATTCAAATTTTATGAAAATATAACAAGCTGTCTCTCTGCTGGTATACATGTAAATCCACTGTTTCAGATGCATAATGAGAAAGGAATATCAAATCAATCGGTCTAGTCATTTTCACGTTTTAAAAAGATTATTCACTAAAATGAGAAAATTGAAGTCATTAACACTAAATAAATTATTCTGATACAGAAATAAATCAAATGTGATAGTGATCTATCCTAAATACCTACATTTAAACAAGCAGCCTATCGGCTGAGATAGCTCCGCTGTTAGAAATGCACATTTCAATTAAAGAACTGAAGACATCATCAGAAAATGAACAATATGTATAGTATCAAAGCAATCGGACTTACAGTTTTTAACAAGAAGTCGAAAATATCACTTTCTACCAAACATGACTAAAATATTCACCAAAATTAGAGAATTGAAGATATCATCACGAAATGAACAAATCTGAGAAAGGTCTACATGTAGTATCTATATATGTAATATCAAAGCAATTGAACTTTTGGTTTTTAACAAGAAGTCGAAAATATCACTTTTTACCAAATATGACAAAAATATTCACCAAAATTATAGAATCCAAGATATCATCACGAAATGAACAAATCTGAGAAAGGTCTACATGTAGTATCTAAATATGTAATATCAAAGCAATTGAACAATTGGTTTTTAACAAGAAGTCGAAAATATCACTTTTTACCAAAAATTACAAAAATATTCACGAAAATTAGAGAATTGAAGACATCATCACAAAATGAACAAATCTGAGAGAGGTCCACATGTAGTACCTATAAATGTAATATCAAAGCAATCGGACTTGTGGTTTTTAACAAGAAGTCGAAAATATCACTTTTTACCAAAAATTACAAAAATATTCACCAAAATTAGAGAATTGAAGATATCATCACAAAATGAACAAATCTGAGAGAGGTCCACATGTAGTACCTATATATGTAGTATCAAAGCAATTGGACTTGCGGTTTTCAACAAGAAGTCGAAAATATCACTTTTTACCAAAAATTATAAAAATATTCACCAAAATTAGAGAATTAAAGATATCATTACAAAATGAACAATTCTGAGAGAGGTCCACATGTAGTACCTATATAAGTAATATCAAAGCAATTGCACTTGAGGTTTTTAACAAGAAGTCGAAAATATCACTTTTTACCAAAAATGACAAAAATATTCACCAAAATTAGAGAATTAAAGATATCATTACAAAATGAACAAATCTGAGAGAGGCCCACATGTAGTACCTATATATGTGATATCAAAGCAATTGCACTTGCGGTTTTTAACAAGAAGTCGAAAATATCACTTTTTACCAAAAATGACAAAAATATTCACCAAAATTAGAGAATTGAAGATATCAACATGAAATGAACAAACCTAAGAGAGGTCTACCCAAGTTACATATACACCAAGTATCAAAGCATTCAGACTTGTAGTTTTCAAGAAGAAGTCGAAAAAGTAAAACATTGACACGGACGACGACGGACAATCACTCATATGATAAGCTCCGCTCGACAAAGTCGACAGCGGAGCTAATAAAATATTAAAACAATCGGGATAGTGGTTTTCAAAAAGAGGTCAGAAATTGTTATTATTTTTTTTACCAAAAATATTCACTAAATTTAGAGAACTAAAGTTATTGTAATAAAATTTGAAAAATATCCACCCAAATATAAAATATTGAAGCAATTTGGTAAGGTGTTTTCACTTGTTATACACTTTTAAGTAAAACAATGGAGATTCAACCAAATGTTGAATGTTTATGACAGAAATAGCATAGATGACTATAAATAACTTGTAATTAGGTGCTACATGTATACATGTATATTGTACATGTACTATTAATGTTTGTTTTTTTCATTTGATATGTTCTAAGAAGAATACCGGGTAAGGTGCTTTATAACCTTTTCACCACCAATTCCCTCTTTTCATCACAAATTCACAAAATAGTCACATTTATAGAATGCACTTTTCTTCAAAAAATTTTGACCAAAATAGCCAAATTTTTGAGTTAAAACTGTTGGCTCCAAAATTAGGGTTCTTTTCCAGAATTATTGAAGAATATAAAAAAAATGCAGAAAAAATTGGGAGAGAAAGTCTGGCAGTGAAAAGGTTAAACAATAGCAATCATATTGATTTTTACCATATAATTATTTTCTGCCTAATAAATATAAACCACTCTGATATTTCAATAAACAGATACTAATGCACTAAAATGTAGCAAATAGTGTACCATTACAGTGTATGTGATGTAAAAAAAACATGTGAGTTTATACCTATGTAACGGTGTGTCTTCAGTAGAGGAGCGGAATTCATCTGTTACCTTCATCTCAACCTCAACTCTATCAAGATGCTTATGAGAAGAAAACAAAAAGACATTCAACTGCATCATGCATTAATATTATGCATTATCATATACCACGTACTGCCCAGCCTTAAAAAACTATAAGAAACCTGATGAGTCAGCTGTGTAATAATTTCCTAAGTATGCTAAGCCCTGTTTAATCATAATCAAATGAACATATTCCTTTCATAGATTTAAAACATGCACTCATAACTGATTCCAGATAGTAACAGGTATACTGTGTTAAAATTGTAGCAAATTTATTTTATACATGTACACGATGCTACCATCATGTTGTGGGACTTATATATGTAAATCTGTCAGATACGGAAATCTAACCGAATTCAAGAAATTACGTGATTCATGCACCTTATTGTCTGTTAAGTTAAGAAAATAGCAATCTACACTGTGCATGTTTCCAAAAAAAGCAAAAATGAACTTAATCCCAAAAATAAACAAATTTAAATACCAGTAGCTTGAAACGATTACATTTATTTTTAATGGAACCTATACAATATATGATAAAACTTTTATGGACTGGATACTACCATTGCACATATCCCTCACTTTTATGGCTAATGCACCATCACAAGCTAAGAGCACTTCTGTTGTATGACATCAGGTAGCAATTGACAAATCCAGTTCATAAAGATTAAAGTAAGAATTAATATAAAGCTTATAAAATTAGTGGCATTGTCACCAATATACATGTAATTAGGCAAATACTTACAAGAGCAGCAGGAGTAGTCTTGATTTTAGTCCATGGAATCTAAACATAAAATAAAATATAAGTTTTATTTACATCAGATTCAATATTTAATTATGATATTTAGTGTGAAATATCATTGCTAAAATAGTATGATAAATGTCATATCAACATTTCAAGCAATATTGAACATCAAATGCAGAAAAACAAATCATGAAACTTTACAGCAACGTGAGAATCTCTGACGAGATAAATTAAATAAATATTATAATATACCATTCATAAGCATACAGTTCCCGGGAATTGAAACATTTTAGGACAATCAGTGTTGATTATGTCTATAAAAGTGTTTGATTTTTGATTGCCAGAAATACAAGACACTTGTATTAACCATGCAGCTCTATGAGCATATGATATCAAATGACATTCACATAAGATACACCACAGTCCCTCTACCATCAGTCTGGAAATGCTTACTGTTTAAAGTGTCAATCAACTGGACTAGTGGGACAACTAGTGGCAATCCATGAAGCATGGTGACTTAGTGCGTTATATGGTCACAGTGGTTTGGTCAAGATTTTAATATTTTTGGCAAGAATAAAACCCATTTTATGAATAAGATATAATTATTTCATATTTTGACAGTATATATAATTATTCTGTGTGATGTTTCTTACTGTGGAACTATGAGCTATTTCGTTTATGAGCTATGTCCCTGTTATTCTTTGTGAAACTATTAAAACAACGGCAAGTGTTTCATTTCGGAAGTTCAAAGCATCTTCAAATTGGTCAGCTGGTTGAATATATAATTTTAAAGGTAGTTTGTTCCAAAAATCATCTGCATTTTAAGTAAAAGTGTCCATGAAATCAAAATGGCGATGTCTTTATTGATGGGATAATTGTTTGGCAGAATGACTTCGTCTTGCATATTGTTTAATAGACAGAATTTTCCAATACTTAGGTTAATATTTGTATTATATTCAAAGAATTAAAATGAATGTCCTGGCAAAAAAAATGTTGTCCTTTTCATTTCATTCATGGTCCATTACAGCGGTCGCACAAGTCAAGTTTTGTCCCCAATTACAAGAGAATGGCATGATTAGAACAACCTGTTTCGAAATTGTTATGGTAGTTTAATTACATTTTAATATTAAATAGATTATTGAACAATATTCCCAAATAACTTCTTTTAGTATTCTTGATTTTAATATGGCCATTGACAAATACACATGCACACTGATGCTAAAATCTGTAAGTTAATTATAACGAATGGAACACCTTCCTGCAATGAACACTTAACAGAATATGCCAACAGTTTATTTACCCACTATGAGCATTGGTACAACATTGCATTTCAGTTCCAGACTGGCGATAGAGGGACTGTGCATACACATACCAATTTTTGAACTTTGTGAGGCCAAATAAGTACAACATACAATGCTAATCTGACTTTGTGACACACCTATGTGTACAAAATGGTATGTTGGGCAAATAATAATCAATCATTAACCCGTCTTCCTCCACACCTTTCGCCAATACTGTCAAACACAATCTACTATTTTCAGGAAAAATTTACATGTATAATGACATAATTTGAAAAAATTGTTATAATTTTATTCATTTTTAAAAATTGTTTTCCGTATTATGTGTAATTGCAGTTATATATTCTATTTTTCACCTTAAAATGTGTATTTTTGGTCAAAAACTGAAACTATTTTCATGTTTGGGTACATTGTGTCATTGGAAATCCCTGACCACATATTGACATTCCTCAACTTGAACAAAACTTTATTAAACTAGAGTGTGAGAACAAAACGATCCCACAATCTGTATTCATGAGTGTACCTGAAACAGTTTTGTGATACATTCTCTGACTTGATAATATTAGTAGATTGGGACAATTAATCTCTACAAATTATGCGTAGGGCTATACTGTCCCTAACAGTGTGTATGATTCGTCATGAATTCAAGCCTAAATTAGTGTTGAACCATGCAGTGCAGTCTGGGTGCAACATAACTTCCAAGCTGGCTGTCTGCTGGCCATCCGCTGGCTATACGCTGGCTATCTGCTGGCTATCTGCTGGTTATCTGCTGGCTATCTGCTGGCTATTCGCTGGCTATCTGCTGGTTATCTGCTGGTTATCTGCTGGCCATCCGCTGGCTATCTGCTGGTTATCTGCTGGTTATCTGCTGGCTATCTGCTGGCTATCCGCTGGCTATCTGCTGGTTATCTGCTGGTTATCTGCTGGCTATCTGCTGGTTATCTGCTGGCTATCGACTGGCTATCGACTGGCTATCGACTGGCTATCTGCTGGCTATCCGCTGGCTATCTGCTGGTTATCTGCTGGCTATCGACTGGCTATCGACTGGCTATCTGCTGGCTATCTGCTGGCTATCGACTGGCTATCTGCTGGCTATCCGCTGGCTATCCGCTGGCTATAGTTTCATTGTCAATAATTTCTACTTACATGTATTCTTTGTAGTACATGTATGTACCTAATACATGTACATGTGTGTAACTAATTAGAGACATATTTAGGCAGATCACACTGCATACTTTAGATATGTGGCAGTTGATATAAGCTACAGTTGTAAACTAGCTAGAATCCACTCTGAATCTAATACGTTGCTGATTATTATTGTTATTATGAAATATTTGCTTCATGTTGGGTGATTTGTTAATTTGGGTACACAATAGTACTACAGATAAAAACATTTACCTCAAAATATTAATCATTGATAATTCATTCTGTGTTAGTAAATTGAAAAAAAATATTGTATTAATTATTAAAATTACATTAATCACATATTTTGTTATTATTTTTGAATTATTGAATGTCTGATAAAACAAAAATTAAGCCCCCCCCCCCCAAATGAACATAAACTGTATTTTTAGAATGGTTGCCAAGAATAGATGATGAAAATTTTTCTCATGCAATTGATAAAGTCTTGTTGCTAGGCTACTGGGCATGCATCTGTTTGAATGATTATATATTTAAAGTTGATTATATTTTTTCGAAAAAAATGACTTTTGTTTGGTATTTTTTAAAAGATTAATTTATTTTCATGGCTATTCAGAACATATGTACATGGATACCAAGATGACGTAAATTCAGTCATATAGCCTGATTCATCAGGTGTGAATGATTAAACGTTTTACAGATGTGCACTACAACATCAAATCAACATGTATGAAACAAATCCGAAGCTGGCGTAAGTAAAAATGTGGAACTGTGTGTATTTGTGATAACGGGTCATATCCTTATTTGCATTTTAATTGATGCCATCATGGACATTGACTAGAAACCAGAGAGACCCCAGAATCATCTACAGATCGAATATCGCCAAATAGTACAAATGTACCTTGCTATGAATAAATGAATATTACAGAATTTAGAGTAGATATCATCAGTTAAGATCTCCTAGACTACTAAAACATGCTAATTGTTCTAAAGAGCTGAGTGGAACTCTGCAGTATATCTGTGATAGCTAAATATAGAAATTCAATGAAACTAAACTAATCATACTTTGTTACGACAAGGAAATGGTGACATTTCAAAGTACCTTGTAACGATTAAATGGATTGCTACTGTATAATCAGTGTTTCAGTTAACCTATTAAGTATCGCTACTTCTTTATTTATTTCAGGAACAACAGGCAAGATTATCCATGATGACATTTCCCAGGTATTATGATATTTTGACCGTTCCACTAGAACATCACAAATACATTTATCTATGTTTCTAGTTCTTGCATATAATGGTTTTTAAAATCAACATGAACTTTTCATAATTTTGATATAACAATCAAACACTAAGCGACCACCTTCATGGAATATCACCTTTGATCTACTACATGTAACACAATAATTTCATCACTCAAAGAAAATTAAGACGTAATATTATTATTACTGGTATTATTATTTCCGTGAACAATTTGAAGCATTTTGAAATTTGGTAGGATCTATGTACCATGTAAATTGTCCCTGTTGGGAGACAAACCCAAGAGAAAAGATATTTAATATCAAAGGGGTACGAGTTCCTTAGGGTCCCTCACACATATTATTACCCCTCCAGTGCATACCATATATACCGTATACATGTAGTTATTTGAAAAGGGCATAAAAACTTCTTTGGAATTGAATGTACTGTATCATGAGGGTCTTTCTAGGAAAATAAATAAATCACTGTGAAGTATAATAAATTTCCATGAAAAATGCTAACATCTTCAATTGTATGATACATGTATGTGTACGTGTCCCATGTGGAAATATGTTGGAAAATTATGTCTGTATTTTTTTTGATCACTCAGAATTACCAAATCTTAACGTAAGTCTGTTCGTATAAAAAAAGCATTAAACCTTGAATCTGAATAATCCAATATTTTGAAATGAAGACCACATAGCTGCTTTTATTGCTATGAACTCCCTAAGTTGTTGCACATATGTGTGGCAACATTTGGATGCTGTGAAACCCATTAAAACTCTACACATGGATATATGTTACCATACTTTGCACACATTTGTAAAACATAATATACTAGCCCCTACACAGCAATAAACAGCTTAGAATCTCCTCACAAGGCAACTACATGTACAATAATTATTTTGATTTAAAAAGGCATAAAGTTAAATCAATACAGGAATTTAACTACAAGACATGCATGTATATTTAAGAGTGATGTGTGAACAAAATGTAGAGTAACTTGTAATACATGGAGACCATCATTTTAGTACATTACGTATAAGTCAGTATATTTAAAAGTGACATGTGAACCAAAGTAACTAGTATAGTGGTACATAGGACGACATTTAGGTCCTTTACCTTGCAAACAGAAAGGAACATAATGTGTTTTTTTTCATGCAACAACCTGTTTATTTTCAAAATTTTCAAATTTTAGGATTACATACAACTGATTATATAAAATTATTAATCCACGCACATTACAGTGTGTATAGAGTTGAAATTGCCATAAAGATAAATCAGATGCTGAGTCTTAACATACCTTGACTCCTAATTTGTTGCATTTTGCTTTTGTAACTACCAGCCATGTTGGTAAGTCCATTAAATCCATTAAGACGTCCTCATTTAGCTCAAGATTGTGCAGCTCCCCCTCTCCTTTCAGTGTGCTGATGTTTATCTTATCAGATGTCACATTTTTAGCAAACCTGCAAAGTACATGTATGATATTAGATCAGTATTACAATCAATACATAAGCTTAAAGCATAAAATAAACAATACATTTTTAATACACATATTATATATGTAACACTGGATCTATATTGAACACGATGTGGCACAGAGACTGACACTTTATGGATGGTCTCCCATTGTCTATTTTTATTGGTGATTGCTGTGTTCTTTATCAATTTGTAAAGTTTATCAGGCTTATGAATTTGCCAATTTTATATTTTTAAATGTACATGTATATAAATATTATTAATAACTATAATATCACAGCAGGAGAAGTCAAAAATAGCAGACTAGAGCAAAAATAAATCAAACTACCAGTAATCATCAAAAATAGAGTAATGCAGATACATGTATTGACCCAAATAAACAAGTCACAAATGACATTGCCCCTGTCAATCATTTAAGTGCCTTTGAAATAATATGAAGTCACTTAATATGAAGATTAAGCATGAACGTAAAGTTTGAGACAGTAACATTGAGCCAGAGAAGCAGGTACAAAATGCCTGCCAGTCTGCCATCTTAAATCTGATCTTGCTCTCAGAAAAAATGACTGAAACTGACTACACAGCTCGCCATCTTTGAAGCTGGAAGAGAGAATGCAGGACGGTGTTACACTGTAGTTACAACTTGTTAGTAATTTCTTTGATTGTCATTATTCAACAATAAACACGTATTAGATAAACCAAAGACATTTTTGAATAAACAACATACATTCACACTATTTCCTCAGGTGTACTACCAGGAACATCTGTATATGTCATGTTCATCATACTTTTATTATTATACATGTACATGTACATGTAGGTTCATGCTATTAGGATATCATAAATGAAAACAAATCGAGGTGACCGAACAAGTTAGAAATATCATGAGAAATGGTCAAGACATTTTTACACTGGTTTCTATAGTGACATTATTTCTTCATATCTTGAAATTTTGCTCAGTGACATGAAATACAAATTTATATATACATGTAGATATATAGATCTTAATATTGTGAAAACATTTCACAAAATTTACATACATTTCCAGGGTGAGAATAGTTTTCCCATTATGTACAACGGGAGGTTATCACCCATAATGCATTGCATCTATGTGCAGTAACATGCTCAGTAATGCAAAATTCAACTTGGATCAAAACTTTGGGGGCCAAATTATAGTTAAATAGTAGTAGTCTACAACTCAGTGACAGTACCATGACAATGTGTGACAACATGGATAGTGGAAACACAGTACAGTATGTGCCACAGACAGAGTTATAATTTGTTCTGTTAATCTGTTATACCGGTACATGTATATCATGGGTATATATTCTGACATACATGTATGGTACCAGTGTGTCCTCTAAACAGACCTGGTTTTGCAGAGATCTTGAGTTAAAATGGAATGCCAAAAATTAAGTTTGGTCAGATTGTGGGGAGAGAGAGAGCTTTTCAAGAAAAAAATCAAAGTGCTATTTTGTAGCATCAAACAAAAATGTTGTGGCTGTCTTCTCACTTATTTTATTTATAAAATGTGAATTTTTTTTTCCCGAAATTGCAAATCCCTCAACTATAGTAAGATTTTTCTTGTTAATGGCACTAGACAAATATCCTTGGGCATTATAATATCAGTTTACTATTATTGCTGCATATCAATATTTCATCAGCGTAAAGCGATATTTGACGTGGGTTGATATTGTTCTTTGCAACGCCTCCATTGAAATCAACCCTATTTACATCCCGATTTTTTGTTACATCCTCTAGTTCAAAAAACAATGACTCGTAAGTCGTGAAATAGAGAAATAATACTACTAATAAAATTTACTAGCAAATGCATACAAGTTTATTATTATAATCATGTATTATGCTCAAGTATACTCATGTACAGTTGTATATACCCAATGGTTTTCACTTGAAAACAGTCTAGTTCAAATTCGAATGAAGTGACTTGATTCACTAGGCAGCTAAATAATAGTTCATCAATCAGAAATAAATTAGAACAGCTTACAACATAGGCTTAGACAGTGTAACTGCTGTTTAAGTTTAAAACATTTAGGTTTATGAATAATTAATAACATACATGCCTTTGCCAAGTTCTGTGTAACATGACATGTACCCACAGTTGTGGTTTGATAATTAGGGGTTATTTGCAGTTAATACTGGAGATAATGTGTTGTATACTGGAAGAAGGAATGTTTTTTTTTTTCACAATGTGTAGCACAGGAATAATTATCAATACTGCTTCAAACAGTACCATATGTTATCTCCAGTATTAGACATGAATGACACTGAGAACTGTATTTGCTGTCTATACAAACATTTCGCTGATTTATTTATGAAGACATTTCCACAGTGGTTATCACATAGCTCCATCAAGGCAGCAGTACTTTGGACAAAATTTTTTTTAATTTAGTATGAAATGAACGCTCAGAATTTGTGTCAGTTGAGTGTGCACATGTAGCATGTTCGATTATGCAAATTTTAATACATCACAACTCTGAAAGCAAAAAAAAAAACAATAACTTAGCTGATCTTTTCTTCCCAACAATACTATATGCATAATAATAATAAGGTTATTAACAAAATACTGGTAAATGTACGTCCTTGTACATTGTTCGCTTCAACATACTTATGTTCTATGCTTATTTGATAAAAGTTTTCATTGACCAGGAGGAGAGGTCAAGGGTCAGAGTACAATCACACAAAAACAATACAGGGGTAACAAAAATTATTGTAGGTCAAAGGTTACAGAGGCATATTATAATAATAGAGAATATCCCACTTTAAAATAAATTATTCAAGACATGTTTGTCACCTTGTTTCTGTATCCACATTAAGATATCCCACAATTCCCTTGAGCAGTCCACTAGTTTAAGTCAATGACCGAATGGTCCAATTATTTTATGCCTTTATGAAAACAGCTCGTACATAGAATTCAATCAAACGCTGTTTAGCACAATGACCAAATGGAATAACTTCAATAGGTGAAAAACACTTGACAAGTGAGCTGACAGTTCAGACGGAAACATTTTCTGGTCAGGTTAAAGAGTTAATGGGTTACTATTTTTGTCTTAGTGCTTTAGCAATGTATATTTACAATACATGTTTAGTTGGTTTGTTGCTGTATTCTCAACTGGTATATTTATTGCCAGTTTGTGAATACTGGTAAAATAAATTTCCATTGCTAAATTCTCAACTGGTAAGTTCAATAATTACAGTCCACATGTGGCTAGAAAATTGAGATAATGTTAGGCGTTATACAGAGCAGTAATGATAAATATCACTTACACAAATTCATTTTCTCTGTATGCAGAAGCTGAACAGAGAATCGTTTTAAGCAGATGAGATTAGTGATGTGTTTATTATTACATAATACAGTATCAATATATTGTGGGCACCATACTAATTATTAAATAAGATATTGCAACATATTATTTTATTATTATATTAGTCTATTTGTGTGATTCCAGTGAAGGCTACCACATTGTGGAGTTGTCGTCATGGTAGTTGGATGTTGTATCCATGGCAATCGAATAGATGAGTCATTTTGAGTCACCAAGGGAAATAAAACATGGTATTCCAGTATTAAACATGCCAGCACATTAAATTTGCCAATTAAAGCCGCAAAATGTTGATAATAACGACATAATTGGAAAATCAAACGTCGAAGATGTATAATTAACCTTTTCCTATCTACGTGCATGGAAAAGCATATCATTGTTGTTTTTTCAACAAATTTCTTTTGTCATGTGCACATATTTTAAGCACCTGGTTTTTTTAAACAATGGACCAAATTCCAGGTCTGAATTCACAGCAAACTGTCACTTTTCTATCCTTCACATTTATTGATACCACCATCAGCTCAGCTCAAAGAGATTTTAAACTACCGGTAGTATACTTATTCTCATTAAAGCGACTCCATTTTGATTACTGCAAAACACTTACCAATTACGAACAACATATAGACTTGTTAAAACAGCTAACTAAGCACAAATCTATGTCGATTTAAAATATAAAGAAGCAAAAATATATATATTTTCATATCTTTATCAATAATTTGTGAATATTGGTAAAATACATTTTTGTAGATGAATTCAAAATAAATAATTAAAGGTATTGTAGTATGCGAGCTTTTGGTGAGATGAATTTTCTAATTTCATTTGTGCATAACGGCAGGTAAATGAATGTGCCAATTCATAACATATGGAAAGATGTGATACTGCAAACGACTCAGTTTTTGCAAATTTGAAAAATTTTGTGGAATTTATGAAAATGTAGTCTCTCGCCAAATCAAATCGATTCAAAGTATATATATCAATGTTCAGGCTGTATATACATGTATTATAACAAATATATACATATTATAAAATGAGGTAACAGAATGAGAATATGACCTTTCACACTGTTATCCCCACACATTAACAGTCCACCAGCAAACAGAAATTTATCTCTCATGATCCTAATTTTTTGGTAATTTTGAACGAAATACCTAAGATGAGCATCCAAATTTGGTTAAATTAATTTTTATTAAATTTTAAAATTTAGATATATATTATGTGATCAGTAAAAATAAATCTGTTTCTTTGTTGTTTTGATTTTATTAAGCTGAAGAATCAGCAGAATCAATGTATCCCTGATAGCTGTTATCTGTACATACAAGTTGTATAAATTTATAACCGTGATGACCTGTAGGGGTCAACTTAAAAATTTACCTATCAGTATCCAATTTTTGATTATTCAGCTGGATTTGAGGTGAAGACGGGAGCAGGAGTTGAAAACCAAACCTAAAAAGCCATTTTCATTGCATTTTTTACTTTAACAAAGGCCAAAATTTTAAGAGTAAATATTACAGTAAGTATTAAGAATAGGTTGACACAAAAATGACACAAAGATGATTAGATACACAGAAAACAATGAACAATTAGGATAATTAGTTGTAACATGTTACTGATTACAGCAATGATACGTACATAATTTTTCATTGAGAATGATTCGTAATCATAATATTGTTGTCTGACAATCATTTTTGAAACTCTGACAACCTTGTCATGACAAAATTATATTTGCAATATATTTACTGGTAAATAAAAATTTAAACAAAATAATGATACATCTACGAAATACTCTCACTATAATCATATCTGAGATTAGTCAGATAAGATTTACAGATACTTTATAGTTACCGTGGTGATTATCATGTCAATGACACATCTTAAGTTTATTGTATGTATATATGTATTTCTTACTAAAATAACAAAAATCATGCTATGTTTTAATATGTTTCATAAAATTTAAAATCATACTTTTAATGTTCAGTTCAAAGTGCTTCTACTTTTATAGTTAAGCCAGTATTACAACGTAATCCTCTTAGAGTTTTTGCAGAACCTGATTTTCTATTCAATGAATCAATAATTAATTTAAAAAATTAAAATCCTCAGATATGGAGCTCTAGGGAGCAAACAATTACATCATAATACCATTATAGGAATCTCAGCTAAACTGTGTCTTCAAAGTACATTGTACAGAGTGAGTTATTCAGGCTATGGTGTTGAGCATGTCAATCCCAATCATGTAGATGATAGAATAGAAATTATTCACAAGCGTAAGCTCTTACAAGTTTAAGCTGCATCAACAAATCTTATTATACCAGTAATATTTCCAACATCAAGTATGTATATACTGTAAAAGTGTTAATTATTCACTGGATTTTGCTTATTTCGCTGACTGGAAAATGCGCTAAATTAAAACCCAGTGAATATGTAAAATTGAGCATAGAACACATTATCTAAATGATAGAACCATGATTATAACCCACTGAATATGCCTGAAATGCAAAATAAGTGAAATTTAAACCCAGTGAAAATTACTCATTCTACAGTAACCCATCTCAACCTGTGACGCAAAACACACCACATAAAAAGATTTGGGACAGAAAACTGATCTAACGATACTGCTCGTACAAAATTATAAATATTATATTCTTTTTGTTGATGATATCCTTGCATAAAAAATCTTGAAGTGGTTTGTGGCTAAGAATGAAAGAGAGATTACACACAATAATTGCTTTAAGTAATATTGATTTTGTCTGCGTTCACAAAAGAAATGTCAATACTACTTCTCATAATACACATCGTGTTTCTGTCACTTTTTAACCTTGGATTAAACTCTAAACAGATATACAAAAAAATAAAAAAATAAAATTACCTAGAGTAAAATTATTACTGTAAACCAGACACAACTTTGCATGCACACAAAAAATAATAATATTATTGCATTTATCATTTTTTTGTTTTTCAATACAAGATAATATGTATATAAACCATGCAAATTTCTACATTGATAATTAGAATTCTGATGAGATGTAATTTCTTGGCAAATAACCAAGACAAGTAAAGCTCAGAAAATCTTTAGATTTAAAATTTAGAATTTTAATTTAATCTTACAATAGAAACCATATTTATTCATTCAAGTATCAGTCATAACACACATTCAATTACACATATTGCTTACTGTACACCATTACATTTTTGCGATTTGAGGAAATTATGGCATTTGTGAGGATAAAAAGTCACAGAAGTCACTGAAACTTCAGAGAAATTTTTACTGCAACAATATTTTGTGATTTTCACAAAATATACAAAAACATGTTGCAAGAGATCCATATCAAACTAGATGTGGGGCTTGGTTTGATAAAAATGTACAATACTACCCTGACAATTGCGTGTAGCGAAAAACTACCAGCGATTTAATTGCACTGTATAGATATATATATATATATATATATATATATATATATATATAAATTTAAATGCTTCCAGGTATTATAAATATAATATTGCATTGCATCTTAACTAAAATGAAACAGGGATGGTACAACCTTGAGTTGAGTAAAGTCTCAACAACCTAATTATCTATCCCAAGAGCAATAGATGAACTGATTATTTATCAGGTACATACATCAAGTCCTAATGATACAGGTTAACAATGACCTTGAACTGTAATGTAACGCAAAGGTATCACAAGAGATAAGCCATAGTATTGTCTGATGCAATGTCTTTTATTTGCTTTTCATTAATACCCCTATATGATGGGTATTATGCCATTTTATAATTTGTGCAGCCATTTGGTATGTGGAATACCATATATATGTATGAGGATATTCATCAGAGAAGTGATTAAAAACATTGATCCATTATTCTATCAGAATGACAACTAAGTGCTGTGTTGCAGTTACCAACTATTATATTTCTTACATTAAATCACTCAGTACTATATCTAAGAATGTTATTAGCATACTGAGATGTGTTAGGGCCATACTATACTAAGATGTGTTAGTGGCATCTTTATTAGTAGTACATGTGTTTACGTAAATGACAGAGGTACATAATGTATCTATGGTCGAAATAATTGTAATGACTGCACATACAATAAATGCAATTTTTGGTTTCTGTGCAAAAAAACATAATATAAAATGTATTATGTTTGTTTTTGACCTATAATATTTTGTTCATCTTATAGTCACGTTCACGCACAGCTCCTTAGTATGGGCTAAGAGGTCAAATACCTTAGTCCATGCTAAGAAAATTTGCATGAACGCTTAGCGCGGGCTAAGAAACGTTAAGTATGCATTAAATCTGGCCCATTTTTAAGTCCAGATCCTCAGTACTGGCTAACGAAGTGTGTGTGAAGGTTTAGCTTGGGCTAAGCACTCAAAACGCCATTGTAATCAATGTTTGTTTGGAAGATTTACTATTATATTCATAACTATTCGTTTTGATATGGCATTTCCAACATGACAATCAACATGAGCAAATCTAGAGATATTGTTCATGAGACAAAAATGATCTGATGATGATGACTTTGTGCTTCTTCCGGTTATTCTACATCTGCACTTTCTGAATTTGCTTTTATACTTAGTAACAGTAAAACTAACATGGATACATGTACCTTCCTAGTTACTGTATTGAGTAATCATAATTAAAATGACTGAAGATTTTTAGATATTTTGTATATGTTTGGGTGTTTCTTAGCCCGTGCTAATCACTGTTTCCTTCCACACGCTAACCAGTTTCCACCCACACGTGAACGCTATTTGGTCTATCTGATATGCAAACATATGAGATTATCTGTAGCATGAACACTATTTATGTTTAGTAATCAATATATTGACCAAGTTTTAACAATAATTACAGGCCCATCTATTTTTGCCAATCAAATTAACTTTCCCGAAATATTTACCAACATGAGGTACTATGCAGGCAACTGCAATTAGATGATCAATTACTTCCTGGTCTTTACATCATTGATTTAAATAAAACTATCAGACAAAGCTTCCCGTGATCACTAGTGATTACACATGTTGGAGCATACCAGCGTATCTATGGATGTGATAATAAACATCTCATGGAGTGCTTGTAGCAAGTACTGCTTTACACCACGCGAAACCTTCAATTTTCGCAGCTGCAAACGTTAACGATTTGATATTTTGAAGGAATTTGAAAAGAAACATCAAGTTCACAAAAGTTACTTCAATTCTCTACCTACAGAATTCTGAAGACAAGTTTAATGTTTATAAATTGTGCATTCTTTCAACTCCCTGATTATTTCAAAACTTAATATAAGTGATGATCCACAGTACAGAATATTGATATTAGCAAAGGGGTACAATACTGGTCTCACCATATCACAATATGTGGGTGTGTGTCTTACAAAGGTTAGAGGTCAGTACCATAACTGGTGCCAAAAAAGATTGTCGTTAACATGTCATTACCAATTATAGTTATCTAGGGAATCCCCAATGTCATGGTGTGGTTATGAAAAGTCATTTTTGCCCAAGTAGAATCATTTTCGACTTCATTTTTTTGGTTCAGCCATCGTAAGCCACACATCAAAGAGAGATCGAGGTTTGGATAACAAAAAATTATTAATAACGAAACTGATTTACATACATTACACCGAAAGAAACGCTACTAATAAGCATGATTCTGTTCATTATCAGACAACTTGTTGTTGTTTTACGGATATGATTATGGCTGCTCAATGGAGGTAAAATATATATTTCATTTAACTCCAAGATTAGTCTGAACATCAAACTAAAATTACGATCATAGAGACTTGTAAAAATGTTCGCCAAAGTGTGTGAACCTGAAACAGTCATATCTAAGAAACGATCACCGACGCAATGAGTACGGCCTTGTAGAACGTACACACGGTCGACGACTGCAAAGCAGTACGTATATACTTACTTGGATAAATGTTTTATGATCTGTTTCTTCAGAATGGCCGCCATAATTCGAATACTAGTAATAAATTCTATATACAAATTCAGTGTTGATAAGACAGTGTCAGCTGTTCGCGTCCATGTTGCTTGTTTGGCAGAGAGGTGAATTGAACTCCTTAGCTTGTTCGTAATTATCACATTTCACATTTATAAGTAACTTGCACAGTCACTTGTAAGCAGATCGATTTATTTGGATTTTCGCCTCTCGTTCTGGTACTAGTAACTTAATCCCGGATGCTAACTAAATAAGCGAAAAAGATATGTCAGTTATTTACACAAAAAGCATACTTTGAACGGTATTCAGTATAATAGTACCATTAATAACCTAAATAGATAGTTTAATGGGTGAGATATTTCATTTTTTTTTTCACAAATTTCAAGGGAGAAAAAAATGATGGATGCTTAACATATCACTAGAAACATGCGCAAGGTTTCCCCCTAATTTGCACTACTGTAAAATACTTTATTTTAGCTGGAATTAATTTTCCTTGAATGTTTTGTATGGAATATATTTTCACTGATTTTTGACAAGTTGAATGTAAAATATAGGAAAAAAAATTATATAGGTGAAAGGTATTTTCACTGAATCATTCCTTTAGCGAAAATAGCGAAAATAAAGTATTTTACAGTATTTTGTTAGAAATTATTGTCTTAATAAAGTGATTAATAAATTGTACCATTTATGAGTATCTAAAATAGAAAATCAGTCGTATCGAGTAGTCGCTACACTTTTTCTATGTTTTCTCAACTTTGAATAATGAATGTAACTTATCAATGAGTCCAAATCTACTAGGTTAGTGCCACGTATTTTAAATTTACACCGATAAATCGGAAGACAATGAGAGATGGGAATGCGCCCTGGTTTTGCAATATACTGTATGCAATGTTTTCTGAAAATAGTTTGTCATATGAACAAGTTACTACCTGGTATCCAGGCCTTATATGTTCAATTGTTTCACTATCAAGGCTTTCAATATATGTGGTAAATTAAAGTTTTGAATGAGATAACAGAAGAGAACACTTTATTCTCCGCTAACGTGACCTCAGATAACAATAAAACGACAGGTTAGCCGGCAACGTATACTATTTTCTAAGGGATGTCTGCAGGAAAAAAAGATAAACAACCAGCCTACTCGCTCTTACAGATTGCATACTAGTAGGTTTCATGTTTTTTCTATTTTTTGACCACATCTTAAATTTGCTTCTAAAAGTTTTAAAACAAAAATCATGAATTATTCGTTAATTTGATTTTCCTGCGTTTTCTTTGAGTTTTTATTGTTATCTGAGCCATAACGTACTCAAAATGACTTCTTAGTCACAGTGTTATGTTATTGGAGAGATTGGCGACCGTACGAACACTTGACGTACATTGATACGTCACCCAGTTATCTTTACAGGGAAGGTGTATCATTAACTTCAATAAATTGAATAATTGCTAATTATTAATTTGGAAAGAATGGAGTTCGTGTCAAAGTTGCCCTCTGGTGTATAGCATGTTTCTGTCTTCTTTGATATACACTACACCTCCCCCAACTTGTTGATGTGTGGGAGCGTGATGATCAATCTGATTAAAATAAGATCCTAGTTTTGGCTTCTTTTTTTGTATATTTTTTTATTTTATTTTGATCTAGTATTTATTTTTTGAAGTTTTGGTAATTACGAAAGCCAACAACGTCGGATTCCAACTTAATCTGGAGGAAAATAATACACCAAGATACTTGTACTGAGGGACGATTTTAATTTCATGATCTCGATAGAACCATTTTTCACCTTGTTTTAGAAAACCACCCCTGCGAAAAACAATTATCTGCGTTTTGTTTAGGTTTAGAGTTAGACCCCAGTGAGAACAAAATTGGTGTATTAAAAAAAATCACAAAATCAAAATCAAAGTAAAATAATAAAATAAAAAGGCATTAATAACAAAAGTAATAAAAAATACAATAAAAATAAGTTTATAGCTAACATAATTAAAGTCTGTACACTACATCAGATTTTAATCAGATTGCGTGATGATGAGCTGTTCAAAACATTGAATTATACAAGTTTATGGCAGAGGCGTGGTTCACTATATGGCAAAGTAACAGAACACCGCCTTGCATCGCAGATATTATGAGAACATCGCAAGTATGCATGCTGGCAGTACAGTCTGCACAGCGATCGTATCGATCGGTGCGATCCCCTATTGCCCGAGTGACGTATGCGATTCTATTTCAGTCACGTGTTACATTGTTACTACATCCGTTGTAAACAAAGGGAAATGTTAGAACGTGACGTAAACGTGACGCAAGTAACATACACTCGAATGCGTCCGTATTACTTTTGAATATGTCCGTTCGGCGTTTTACGGACAGATGAAGTATATTGTTCTCGGTGTCAGATGTATAAAAATATAGTTTAAAAAAATACGATATCGTTATATTATGATATACAACTTAATGTAATAATAATAATAATAATAATAATAATAATTATTATTATTATTATTATTATATTATTACAAATGTAAATACCGGTACTAGTAGTTATTCACTAATATCATTATATTGCTAAAGCGTTTTTAATCAATTAAAGAAACATATGAAAAAATAACCATTTACATTCTGCGGGATTATTTTCCCGAGCCATTAATTAGCTCCGAGCCCCCCCCCCCCCCCCCCCCCCCAAAGTTGAACGCTTTATTCAATCACATTCATTGCATAGTCACATACATCATTCATCAAATTTTAATAAAACGGGATGTTGAAGGCGTGTCCTGGTTAATCGAAACAAATAAAATTATGTAAATAAAAACCATTTTAAAGAAGAAATGTAACGAAACAAAACGTGTTACATCATACAACTGATACAAGCAGTCTGCCGAGCATAACCGGCCTCATTAGACATCATGCGCTCATGTAGCGACATAAGTAAATTTTGTTGACTAATAGACCACAAGTGAGCTGACGCCATTCAAAATATTTTAAAGTACCCAAATCAACTTTGATGCATGTGGTACGCGGTTCATAGTACACATTTACACATTACCTTCGTCGCTGGGGGCTCTCTTTAAATTAATGATTAAGCCCTAACTTGTTCAATTGACGGGTAAATCAATGTCTGGCCTTTCAATTTGTCATGTATTTTTTTTTTTTAAATTCTGATAGTAATGAGGTTTCGATTTTGAAATGTGACTTCTCTGAGGGGGATTACGTTTCAAAAAAAACACATTCCGACGAGTTTAAAGATTATCATGGGTTCGTTAAACCACGGTTACATATTTTGATGGATAACAGTCAGCATTGAACTGTAAATTTTATTCAAATTTGTAAATTTGAACCCAGTCTCTTTTCGCTTTCCAAATTAATAAATAAAAAAAAATCACTGCAGACCACGATAATGAAATAAAAAGAGGCAAACTACCATAGTGGTACAATAGATGATTTTCCGTACAACTGCGAGATCTCGCGAGATGCATGAAAGACGCGCGTTGAACGTCTGCCGCAAAAATCGAACGATTTGATTTTGAACTCGAATTTCTTAATTTCGTAGCTCACATCGACCGGCCGATCTTCGACAGAGGAATATTGCTTTCGAATACCCTCACTTAATCGAAATTGTCTATCATCAAATGTGTACAGCACATTATTAAGCATGGAAATATCCCCCGAAATATTTTCGCGTTTGTCGAATCCCACGCGATGTTTGACGCCACTACGACCTTTGTTTGTCCTGTTTTTACGTTCGATTTCACGCATAACGCGCGATTCTCGCAGTGAACGGGAAATGGTCTATTAAAGGGTCTACGAAAGCAACGGTAGCCCATTACCTTTCTACTACTATAATGTTATTATAGTGGCTCTAAATTACCTGAATGTGAATACAGGCGTTTAACAAGAACGTATGTTTACTATAGTGGGAGGGATGATATAATTGTATAACCTGTACACTTGAACAAAGACAATGTCTTTGATTTAAAAGTTCGAAATTAATTAAATTTTCATAATTGTCATGAAGCCCAGAGATATTTGAAAAACGAATCACAACCAATATTCAGCAAAGAATTGCAAAATAGAGGGGAAAATTAATATTACCTGTGTTTTGCGATATTGTTTCTTGTGGACAATAACCACATGTTGGCACTTTCTCATTCCGATTAATCAATAACGCTATAATACATGATAAATTCAAAACCCTTGACAAATAAAATGCGGTATACAGTGATAATACTAGTACATTATGAACGTGCAATTGAGCCATACATCAGAGGAACATACAGTAGATACCATTTGGTAATCAGTGTCCTGGTGAGTGGTGTAATGATCAGAGTGTCTGCCCAGCAAGATGATTTCGGTTTCAACTTCTGTGGTCGACTGCCACCCTTCTTCCAGACGGACACTGCTGTACATTGAGAAAGTACGCAAATAACGAATGTTGCTAGTGCACCAGAGGCGATGTGAATGGGTTGTGAGTAAAATTAACAGAAAGACCTGCTTAGGATACTTGGATTTGTAAAAAGTGTAGCAGTGCCGTTCATACACAATCCTTCATATACAAATATGTATATTTACATGTACACAAAAACAGAAACATAACTACCATGGAATTCTAAAACAAACATCATTTATTGAATATCAGTCATATTTTTAAATATACATCCACATATACAATTATAAAGCGTTTATGTCAGCACCAACACATCAGCAAATGTAACAAACCTGCAACTCAAAGACATTTCAGTAAATCAAAGACACTAGTTTCTGAGTAAATGCATAAAGACCAAATTAATAAAATTTCATGTTAGGCCCTCTATAGGTAGAATATTTTTTTACTTCGTTTTTATAGAGGTAGGTAAGGAAGTTTCAAGTATAACTGTGCATAATAAAAATACCATACTTCCTTCTATTTTCAAGAACTCACATAGTTGTGAGAATAATCAGTGAGAATGCTATTGCTTTGTGATAGACTTCAAACATTAAATAGTACAGTACTGGTACATTGAATCACTGCACTCGTAGATCTTCTAGGATATTGAGATGGAGGGGAGAGAGGCGAGGCAGTCTTCTCCACAAATGAAAGAAATCACATTAGTTCTCATGCTATGCGTTTTTTTACATGTACCTTGCATAGCTTATTACCTAAATTAATGAGATGTAGAGACTGGAATTCATCACTGTTTATGAAATTTTTCACAGTATATGTTATCTCACTAACCAAATATTCATTGCATTACAGATCTAATGTACTCTAAATATACATTAAAGCATGATGCACTTTAATATTTGGGTGTATGTGCAACAATGGAAAATACTGAGCACTGACATCACTACAATCTATATAGTAACAAAACAGTTCATGTATTTAGCAGGCAAACAGGAAATAATGCATTCATCTGTGAAGCTTGATTAACTATCAATCAATCAATCAATCAATATCTTACAATCCTCAAATGCTAAAGTTGTGCAACTTAATGCACGAGTCTTGGTACACTACCAACTGAGCACTATTCAGCAAACTAATATTGCACAATATTGAGTTTACTACATAATTCCCCTTAACAGCATATATAATGACTAAATGAAACGCTACTATATTTGGTAATACATTACATTAACATTGCACTGCACTGGTCATATGATTTCAGTTGAAGGGGTAGTTAATTAAAAACTTTGATGGAATAGGAAGATGGAGATGTAAGAAGACAAATTGTTAAGGGTGGAAAAAGGTTCCAGACTGAAGAAGTAAAATGCACAGCAACTTTAGAACAAAATCTTGTTTCAGTTTCTCTACTACCTTAAGTTACCGATGGTTTACCCGATTGAATTGTGGACTCAATGCAGACTATAGACTATACTGGTGAACGTAGAAATAATCAAGTTATGTGAAACAACTAAAAGTACAAAGTAAATATACAGGACATTCGTGACAAAACATTGAAACAATTCAAATCTTCACAGTAAATAAAGTAGAAACATGTAAATGCAGTTTAACTAATGAAATAACACACACTCTAAAGGCATCCAGCTTATTAGAGTGGACCTTACCCTTATTATTGCACAAAACTACAGATAGCTTTAGATTTAGCTGTACACATCAGACCCAATTACCATACCATACCATACCATACCATACCATACCATACCATACCATACCATATCTATTATTCAATCTCTACACAATGATAACAAGACTGAAATTCACTGGTTTCCAGAAAGTGTTCACTATGTCAGCCCTTCAAAAAGAGGATTGTCTTTGAATTTATCAAAGAGACCAAATACAGCTGTTATTTGGCCACACACCAGACCATCCCAGGGGCCCGGTGAAAGATTTGCAATGACATGAGAAAATTAATATAAAACTTGAAATGAATGTATAAAACTATGCATTGTTCCACTT
The DNA here is from genome assembly GCF_978046115.1 of Saccoglossus kowalevskii. Lineage (NCBI taxonomy): Eukaryota > Metazoa > Hemichordata > Enteropneusta > Harrimaniidae > Saccoglossus > Saccoglossus kowalevskii. Next base: position 25,336,426 of record NC_140641.1, read on the forward strand.
GAGGTTAGCATAAATCTGAATGGACAATTACCAGCATGTAGCTGGGCAACAGTTAAGTGACATATACCAAGCTGAAAGCTTCATACATTCTACACTGTAGAAACAAAACTGTGATTTAACATAATGTAATGCAATAGTGTACTGATGTAACTCATCACTGTAATGGATTTGATCTATTACCATCAATTTAACACCAGTCAATAACAAATTATAATCATGAAAAAAAAAATCTTGTGAAAAATAGTTTGCATAATCTCAATTCACCACCCTCAAATACACTTTGAGCTGTATAATATCGCAGCAGTTTTTTGTAAATGCAATTACAGTAACAAAAAACAAAACAAAAATTTAAAAAAAATTGCACAAATGCTTTAGAAAATGTGTTAAAAAAGAAAAAAATACACAGGAAAATGTTACAGTATCCAATCATGCTTCACTCCAATTTTTAATTTACAAAACACTTTGTCATGTACTAATATATCACTCACTGAATTTGCACTTTCTAGTTTCACTATTTAGAATCGTAAATACTCAATTAACTTCAGTTTTCAAGTTTTTGTATTACCAAATTTCAAATTCAAAATGTCATTGTTAATACAGAAACAAGTTCATCTCTAACCCACTACACACACACTTTTTATTTTAATTATTGTAATTTATTTGATAGAACCTTATATCAGCAATTTCTAAAGCTTCACATGCTTCACATTTTCACAAGTTGAATTAATGATCCAGTAAGTGTAGGTGCAGCAAGAGAATAACCAGCTGATGTGGGTTAAGAAGACTACATCTCTTTCATTATTTAAAACAAATGCTAGATTATACATAGGTCAAAACTGCAAATAACAACTGAGAAAATATAACCAAGTATTCCAGGTACTCGTGTTGCAGTTAAGAATTTGAAAATATCACGATGAAATGTCATGATTGCACACAAAAAATATCATGTAGATTCACATCCATCACAGTACAAAGTATTAGTAAGATTTTACATCTTTCAAAAAAAAAACAACAACAACATGTAACGTTTAAACTTAAATTAATGTCATTTTACATGTGGAATTACACCCATGGTGCTTGAATTCAAATCTGATTATTGCAGCAAGTTCTGCAGCGAAAACTCTGAATGAAAGTAAATATTCTAAAATAGACAACAAGTGGATCTCAAAGACCCTGAATCTGAATAATATAAATAAGTAATAAAAACTATACACAAATATGGTTGAAATAACACTGATGAAATGATGATGAAAAAAAATTCTATTTTTGTTGGTATCTTGTACTGTATTATTGAAAAACATTGGTACAATGATTAATAAATTAGTTGACATTTTTGTGATTGTTATTGCTTCTTCTAAATTTTATTACTATAAACAAAGAAAGACTCTCTCCTTTTCTATAAAGGTGATTTATTTCCCCATTTTTTTTTATTAAAGTTGGAACACTCATAATTGAATAAATAGATTTTTTAGAATACATTTGACACATGTGATCCAAGAAGATATGAAGCAAATAAGTGAAATTAAGCACAAGATCTAACACTACAAATGCATATTCTCAAGGGCGAAGCTACGTCACAGAATGTTCTGTAGCTAAGAGGCACCACTGTACCCATATGTATTTTGTGTATATGCAACGACGGTCAAAAAGCTATAACCAAGAAAACAGCACAAACTCAACTTTGAAGTTATCTAGAGCAACCAAATATATACATGTTGAGTGGTAATCTTGTTACACTGTTCACGAGAGTTTCAACAACTGTCCCAAAGTACAGTTTTCTGAGAGTTGTCTGCCTTTGTTTTCGCCGTGATGGTTGCCAGGTGGTGAAAATGCTCGGATGTTCACCCCCGAGAATATATGACATGATATGGTCAGCCAAGAAATATCAAAATGCATAGGATGTCATATTTCAATAGTGTTTGAAGGTAATTGGATATTATACCAACTACATATACCATACTATCGGTATTGTAACTGTGACACACATGATCTGATACTAATCTTAGTTATATTTGTTCAAGTCAACCATCAACTGGTCATCAAAGGTCAGTCTAACTACAGCACAGTTTGTGTTTATTTCCAATCGTCAATACCGGTAATGGTTCAAGGAATAGTTAAAAGTGTGTGGTTTTATGGAATAAGCTCTCTATTGTGACAAAAATCATTATGATGCATATAATAAAAAAAAAGTTCAATATATATATAAAAAAAACAAAAAACGCATGAGATATAGAAAATGTACGATGCTAATAAGCGTGAAAGAATTATCTGAGAATATTCATCATTTCCAAATTACAAACTCAGACCACTATTAAAAATGGTTATACTTTCCTTCAAGCAGCTGCTTGCTCCTGGTTTGTTTCATTAAAGTATAGTTTTATGTGCTTTAGTGTCCTGTTTTTTAGCCTGACTTGTCTCTCTGTTCTTATCAATTGTCCTAGGAATTTTATAAGTCTTTATGTGGTTTACATGAGAAATTGATTGCAAAATTAAAAAAAAAAACTGATCTGAAGTTGATACTTTTAGCAGTGTATGACAAAACCCACAGTTTATCAAGACACCTGTCTTACAGAAAATATTCATACTGAACCCTTATTCAGTATACACAGCAATCATGTCAAGGTAGCAACAAGGAAAACAAGTCAAATGATTCAATTTTCAAGTATGACATTCTATATAACTAACTGAACTATATATCAATGTATATATTCTGGAAAATTTGAACAGATACAACTTCACATTCAGCCTGAGAATCAGACCCAGCCTCCTACATGGCGTTTAGCTGCACTAATGGACAGGATCCATCAACTAGCATTCCTGTAACAAGAACTCGCAACAATTTTAAATTGAACCTTGAACTTTGGCTGGTGAAGATGACCATGAAATTATCATATCAATTGACAATACCAGTAAGCTTATTTAAATCTGAGGCTGGGTTGTGAATCTGAGGCTGAATTTGAGGCTAGTTTCACAACCCAATGTCCTATCCCAGTGGCAAGCATAAATACATGTTTGAATGCATGTGGCAGCAATGTGCACTAAATACTGACTTTTGACTATTAGAATCCTTTGAGGCATTTTCGTCAGCTCAGGAACTACATAGTTCATAGTCATTCATTCAGTCTTATTGAAATTCCATATAGCTTTTGTAAAGTAATTAATATATATATATATATATACATTGGTATAATCACATGTTCAGTAACAAAATGTCTCAATATCAAACTAATTATTGATATATTTTTCTTGTTGCTACCTTATATGAAGGAAAAAAAGTGAAAAAAACAGAACCATTTGAGTGACAAGTTTATAGAAAAATCTAGTCTTGGCTAAATTTAGGAGGTCAAATTTAAGAGTTGTGTGTCTTGAAAAATATATTATTATCCTAGCCATGTAGAAATAGAAACTACAGGTTCAAAAACCACCATCGATATTGCATATTACCCATCATTGTAACAACCTCATCATGTGACTCATTGCAGCCATTTGCAAAAAGCCATTTTGCTGATCAGAATGCAAGGAAGTCTATAGAAATCACCTTTTGAGTAGAGTACTCTTCAATTTATCAACTTTGACTTTGAGGCTATCTTTCTCTCTCTCCACAGTGATCAACTCCTGCTGCAGGCGAGTTAGTGAAGTTGTAAGCGACAATCTTTCATGTTCGACATTTGCCAGGGCTGTTCTTGTCATCTCTAACTGTTCTTTCAGTCGTTTATTGTGTGTCTGCAGATCAGCAACCTCTTCAGATTGAGGAACCAAATCCTCTAAATCTTTATCCTTGCTTTCTATTGCTAAGGCAACAAAAAGAGAATTGTACCAATTAGATGTTGATCTTACATCAATTATAGAGGACACCTTTACATGTATATTACATTTTGGACAGAGCATATATAAGTAATGAAGGCAAAGAAGGTGGTTGTGACCTGTCAAAACTGAACATCAAGAAAACCGAAGAAAGGTTTGGTTTCATAATGGGGTGTTCAGTTCATATTATAGGTGTATGGAAAAGTGACAAGAGGGAGGCAGAACTTTAACTTCTGATTTGAGAGAGTACCCAGTTTGTTTGATGCAAGCATTTTTACTATGCTCGTCTGAGTTTGGTATCAAAAATTATCACTGTTTTATTACCTACCCCCAACAACAAAACAAAACAACAACAATGAGACAGTGAATATGAGGTGAAATTGTACAACAAAACACAAACTTTCAGAGATACATTTTTGTGGGGGAAATGCAATCCAAAAGTGTCACCCATGTTGTTATTTTCTGTACCAATCTAGGTCTCCTGGATGTTATGACATCAAAGGCTTTAACCGTGAAATCGCATTAGAGGCAAAAAATATGCAAGGAGTTGCGACTACCCTTGACCAATAACTGTCTCATAAAGAGCTAATAATAGTGTGTATCAACTTGCCATTAATATGGAAGACTCCATCTAGTGTTCTCTTGACTATTGCAGATTGTAAATATAATATAAGTGGTTCATCAGATTGAAGATGACATAAAGGGTAAACTGGCGGCGAGTCACTCTGTGGGATTAAAAAAGTACAAAATACAAATAATTTCATCACATTTTGTATGCACATTAACAATGTATTCACCATAAAGAATAGAAACTTAAAGATATCGAGAGGGGTTAAAATTAAATTACATGAACATGGCATTAAGCTTATCTTGACAGATTTTAAGATTTCTCTGTATTTGGGTTTGTGACATGATTGATGATACTAGTACATGGAAATTGTGGGGAAACATGTCTGAACAATCAAATTTAGCATACACGATGATTAGTGAGAATTTTGGACCTGCATGTTTTGGGGAGTAATTGCAGGTTCTAATGCATGAAGTCATGTACTACTAATAGAGCAAATACAGTATTGTATGTAGAAGTATGCACAATTTTACAACTTGGTACTACTAATAGAGCAAATACAGTATTGTATGTAGAAGTATGCACAATTTTACAACTTGGTGGTGATATGTTACCAAAAAATTTAAAAAGCAAAAAGTTTGTTTTCAAACATTAGAAACTTGAACTTTATAAAGTATTGTACCAAGTATAATATTCAGTGTCAATCAATTGTAAATAAACAATACTTACTATTAACTTAATATCAGCCTTTGTAATCTTAATATCCATTGGCATACAGGGGCCAAGTAATTCATCTTCAATAAGACTCAAGAGATTAGTGACAGTAGAAAGAGACACCTTGGTATTAAGTTGATCTACTCTGACATCCAGATGACTTCTATCGCCAACACCAGCACAGTATTTCTCAGCTGAGGGACCCATACTAAGTCTGACAGACACCACTGGATTCTCTACTTTACTTGCTTCTAGTGGTGGCGCTGATTTAATTTTGGAAGATCCATCTAGAGAGAAAGTAAAAAGTAGTCAGTGAATTTATAATAGAATAGAATAGAATAGAATAGAATAGAATAGAATAGAATAGAATAGAATAGAATAGAATAGAATAGAATATAATAGAATAAAAGAAAAAAAGAATTAAATCGAATAGAAGAAAAAAGAATAGAATAGAATAGAATAGAATAGATTAGAATAGAATAGAATAGAATAGAATAGAATAGAATAGAATAGAATAGAATAGAATAGAATAGAATAAAATAGAATAGAATAGAATAGAATAGAATAGAATAGAATAGAATAGAATAGAATAGAATAGAATAGAATAGAAAATTAAAACGTGTGTAACTGAATATAATTAATGGAGTGTGGAGGGACGGTGGCAGAACTAAACAAGAATGTGTGTTTTCTTTAAATGAAAACTGAGTGAAAATGGAACACAATGCAACAAATGACATTCTCCTGGCATTCCCCTAAAATATAATATATGACATTACAAGACAAACATTCTCCATGCAAATACTGTAAACAAACAAACAAACATTGATATTTACGAGTTGTAGAATTAGCTCGCTGTTGTCTGGTGACTGAAAAACAAAAATATTGCCCACAAATAAAGTAGTCTGGCAATTATACAGTAACATTATACAATATAGATACAGAGCAAATATTCCGGGTGTAGATTAACCAATAGAATGTAGTTCATGACCAGGTAGTGTCTAATATTTACCATCTAACACTAAACCAGCTACAACTACACTATCCTAATACCACTGAATGTTAGGTGTAGATTAACCAATAGAATGTGGTTCATGACCAGGTAGTGTCTAATATTTACCATCTGACACTAAACCAGCTACAACTACACTATCCTAGTACCACTGAATGTTAGGTGTAGATTAACCAATAGAATGTAGTTCATGACCAGGTAGTGTCTAATATTTACCATCTAACACTAAACCAGCTACAACTACACTATCCTAGTACCACTGAATGTTAGGTGTAGATTAACCAATAGAATGTGGTTCATGACCAGGTAGTGTCTAATATTTACCATCTAACACTAAACCAGCTACAACTACACTATCCTAGTACCACTGAATGTTAGGTGTAGATTAACCAATAGAATGTGGTTCATGACCAGGTAGTGTCTAATATTTACCATCTGACACTAAACCAGCTACAACTACACTATCCTAGTACCACTGAATGTCAGGTGTGGATTAACCAATAGAATGTGGTTCATTTCCGGATAATATCAAATATTTATCATCTGACACTAAACCAGGTTAAATGAACAATTGTCTAACATTATAGAAATAAATTTCATTATTAACCCATATCACATACGAATATATCAGTATTCTATGATATTACAGACATGTGAATTGGTAGCATAGCTTAGACATCAGTATTAAAAGTAACTATGTAATTACAACTACATACTAAACACTATATTTCATTGATATACATTAAAACGTCACAGTTGTCACAGCATGTCATGCTCTAAATAGGTTCCATAAAATGTACACAATGAGTGCAATATGAAATTTCATGTGCATGTCACAACAACTGTGATGTTTTAAACACATTAACAAGGAACTATCATGGTATCATAAAGCTGAAAATGATATCATCTTTATACTTATAACTATGAAATTGTTAATAGTAAAATGAATGATTTTATCAATACACGACACACCAACAACAGGTAAATTATAAAAGAAAATATGGAAAAGAAGGTTACGAACTTCCAATGACCATGAAAAAAAGTTTTTTTTTTTACAACTGGAACACTCCAGACTCAATTTATCAATCGTCTCAGATAAACTAGGTAGAACTAGACATTTATCTTGAAAACTAATCATAATGATACAACATACCTGCAATGCGCTTGGATATAAAATAATCCATATCATGATTCCTCTTCTCTTCAAGTTCAATATCATGAAGCAGCAGTTTGATGGTTGAATTGTCACCGTTAAACTCCAATGCTATCTGGAAATCTCTCAGATTCGCAATCACAATGGACACCTATTAGAAAACAAAAAAACATATTTGTATTTTTCAAATTATTTAGTCATGGAGCAGACCTATACAAATCTATTAACATTATTATTGTCTGTCTGTATTACATGTGGTTGAGCTTACAACATATATGTATTTAGTGTAAACAATTCTCATTATATGTCAAATACAGGGCAAGTGTTTGGAGATGTTCATGCCACCTTCTGGGGATCAACTGTTGCTGAAGAGGTATGCTAGGATGCAGGTAATATAATAATTGGGGATAATACAGTTGGATTCAAGAAGAAATGTCATTCTGAGTATTATATCTCAATGAAATATTCTACAAATTACATTTTCAGAATGTTTGCAATTTTTATCCGAAAAGCTTTATCGATTGATCTTATATCCAATGACACAGTCCACACAATACAATGTAGGGTGAAAACGTTAGATAGTCGCATATATTTGTTATCTGATACCACTGACAACAGTTTAATTCAAAACACAATAGCCTGAGTAACTTCCAATTTTAACATAGGATAGCAAAACATAAAAACAAAAACTTTTTATTTTTAATGTAAAATGCATGAGGGCGCTACGTACAATTGCCAGTACAAAACAAGTTCACAATGAATATGTTGCATGTACATGGTCACAAAAAACATGTTATTGGTACTTTTTTTATGGTTGCTGAAAAGGCATTTACAGCAAGGTTTTGTAGACAAAATTAATCAATTGTTCTGTGTCAATTTTTGCATTTTCACATGTTTTGTATATCAAAAGATTTGATCTGACTATGTGAAAATGTCATTTGTTTGACTTACGTTACGTTGTTTCCTATCAGTGACACAGCTACCAGCGATAGATGGAGTACTGGCTCTGCTACTTGTACGGTCACTGGAGAGGTTTGTAACAATCTGTGGAACGTTTTCACTACCACAGCTAGCATCCGACTCACCATCTCCAGAAATAGATGGCACACCACCACCAAGGACGACAAAGGGGTCGCTGGTGTCACTGCTTACTGATAACGTATCCCAGTGAGAACTGGAGTCTAGTGAAGATATTTCATCCAAGGATACCTGAGATTCTGATAGACTTGAACTGAGGCCTGCGAACGAGGAACTTTTAGGAGACTTGACTAAGCCACTACCTTTAAGTTTTTGTAATTGAATGTAGTTTATGTCACCCTTACTTCCCAAAGGTGTATCATATTTTGGAAGAGAGTTAAGCAGTTCATTTTTCTTGCTTGGTGAACCGACTTGCAGGGTAACGAAATCCCGGTTTACTTTTCGGAATTCTACTTTTGGCTCATCAGTTATCTTCAAATCTTCAGCTATTCCACCAGATGCAGATGATTCCTCTACTAATATACCCCCCTCACTCATCTCACTCATCAACTCATTGCCATCATCCACATGAACAGTTCCTTCGCTATTCTGTTTCACTTCAAGATCAGATTTCCCGGTCTCGGTTGTAGGTGTTCCAAGACCACTGTCATGTGATGTTACACTGTCTGATGGAACACCGCTAGTTTCAACACTTAACAGCTGCATCTCCTTTTTTGAACCATCAAGATTCAACCCATCTTTAAACTCATCTTCTCCTACATCTGGCAGTGGTGGCATGAGAAGGGTCAACTCAACCTGCTGGAGCCTCAGAGAAATCATCATGCTTTTTACTTGGCTTGGCTGCTTGAAGAACATCACATAGTCTTCTTCAAGTACAACCATCATAGCTGAAAAAGAATCTATCAGTCTTAGAAGAAAGAGCAGCTGATAGTGATTCAACATAAACCTAGCCTTAGAATCAGAATGAACAATGATGCATCTGTCAGCAATGTAACTCTCCTCAGAATCATCTGCAGCAGAAGGTTCCTCTTCTTGCTCTCCACCATGCACGTTTGTCTCCGGACCAGTGAGAAAGTCAGCAAACGTTGAGGAGGAACTGTCAGTACTTGTGCTGTAATGCACATATCGAGGAGGTGGGGGACTTCCTTTAGAGTCGCTGTAACAATCTCTTGGATCAGGTTCTCTTTCTGTGAGAGAGTTCAGGAAAACAGAGTCTGACTGAGATCTTGAAAATGGATAAGCAGCTGATGCTTCAGGGCTAGCAATAGAGGAATCCATACTTGACTCAGTGGAAGATTTAGATTTGTAATATTCATGTAAGAGTTTCCTCCTCTGCACTCTATCCATTTCTTGTATTGCTGTTATGGAATGTTTAGATAATATTGTATCCCCTGGGTTTGCAATCTTTGCTTTATTGCTTTTCTCACGATAACTCTTACTGTTCTTTGGGAAGCATACCCAGATAGAAAGAGGGATAGCTTCAAGAAGAGATACTGGCCTCCCCTTTGTACTTTCAGCACCAAGAAATTCTAACCACACCTGATCAAAGTTCACACACCAAATGTCTTCAGATGCATAGGTTGCGAAAGACTTTGAATGTAACGGGGATCCTTCAGAATGTTCTAAGCCATTACTGTGTCTTTGCTGAGTAGGGTCATCACACTCACTCTGGTTCCTCGCAGCCTGATCAAGCATTGCAGGTACTGCACCATTTTCACATACTTTTGCAGAATACTTGTCTGATTCTGCGCAATGTTTAGGGTTTCTTGGCTTCTTGTCATCATAGGCATGATTCCAAAACATCTTTGGGACACCATTGAGGTCGTTTTTATCACCTGGGTAAGACTTCCTTTCACAGAACAGCTTTCCACTGTACATGTTTTGTAGAGTAGATCCTAGATCTGATTTGGTTGAATTGGTTGCGCTTCGACAGTTTGATATTGTGATCTGCGATGACTGTATTTGTAACGACTTTGGTCGGTCTGGCTGGTGTAGAACCTCAGGCTCAGCTGGAAGAACAAACTGCAAAGACAATTGAGAGCATTTCATGACAGAATGAAAAGATGTTGTTTTTCATCATATGCAGCATAGTCTCTGAATAAAATTAGATGTACAATTGTCACATGACATGTGCGACTCATTGGCTTAAGTGACCCTTAACACATTCAAATACTGAAATTTCAAAATTGGTACCAGTTAGCTAGGTGGCCATTAAAAAAATAAATAAAAATAATAAAAATCAAATCTCTATATCAAAGCCTGCTCAAAATCAAAATGGGATATTCATGTAAACAAAGTCTTATCTAATATTAAAACAAAATGGCATAAATAAATAAACAAAGAAATACTAATACTAGTACTACAAACATTTGATTATTGCATAGTAAAATACTACAATTCTTTGGTAAGCTACTATTTTGAACATTTTAGTTTGCATATATGCAACATACTGAACATTACGGGAAATTTTTAACAGATATGTAATCACTGTTAACTGATCAAATACCTTTGGCATTAATGCATCTATTCTGATATCCCTATGTTCAAACTCAATAACTGGGCCACCATCATCTTTCTGCAGATAAAAACAAACGTATGATTAAAGTTTGTTATGCCACTAGGGGGCAATATTTTCTTTACTTATACAATGTATGGTCCAAGGCTGCTACTTAAAATAAATTTTTAACACTTTCAATGTCAAAATCAACTTTTGTCACTTTTGTCAAAAGTTAGTTAAAAAATTACAGAAAAATACATAACAATAGACAAAATGTTGGACCAAAAATTTTGACAGGAAAAAATATCCAAAGAGGAATGAGCATCATAAAAAATACATATATACTTACAACACCAGTAGCCATGTGACTGGCAAACTGGCTAAGCCATAGTATAGTTGGTATATCCAGAGTCAACTGCAGTGGGTTCAATTTCACAAATACATTTGCTTGAGGAACTAGAGAAGAATATAAAATAGAACATAAAAAGTAATTTGATGTATGTATAATATTATCATGGTTATTTTCTTGAACACGATGCATCTCAATGTCCCCCATATATATATACTTACAATGTAAGGAGTTGTTTCTTCATTTGGATAGGGCTATGAGCATTCAATGTCAAAGTGGGAAACAAAATAATACATTTGTGTATAAAATGGGCATCATAGTTACCTGGAAAGTCAAGTCCCTCTGGAAAATAGTATGATGTGTACTCAACATGTAAGGATGAGATTTCAGGGGGCAAAAACAACGCCTTCTTATCTGATGATAGAAATTTCTTGGACGGTGCCTTGTGACTAGATTGGGTTGTTGACACAGCATAGATTGAGAAATCCTCCAGTCGTAGAACCAGCGTGTTCTCAAGTAATCTTGCCTGCTTCTTGCTCTTTGTCTGCGGTATTGAGTGACCTCTTACTTGATGGCCTCTGTCCTCTGTGTGTGGCCTCGGCTGAGACTTGAACGGCCTACCACCCTCCCTAGCGTTGTTGACCTGTTGTTTGAAGTGGGCCATGAGATGTTCTACCCAACAGTCTCTGGCTGACATTGCATCGTCAAATCTTTCCCAATGTGCCCTACTGGTGTCTACAGGATGAGAAGATAGGGAAAGCAAATAATTAATAGCAGATACAATTCCATTATTCGAGAGTAACAAGAGAACACATTGTATTATTGTGATATCACTTATGAATTTTGTAGCACCAAGTACAAGGCAAGGCATTACAATGGCTTTTGTAAAACTGTAAAACTGAGTGTAATGCATTAGGGAAGTGGGCATTGGTTTTCAATAGTTAGTGAAATTCGCAAAACTTAGCCTTTAGCTTTCAGCTGGGATCATTTCAGATCATGACACTTTAATGGTTTACACATTATATAATATTTTGTCATCATAATTAATGGGCAATATCTACTATCCATGGTAGTAGTGAGATATTTCTTTTACTGGTACATACTTGCAATGTGATATGGGTAAAGGTCAAGCGAAAACTTCTGTAATGTAATCTGCATAGCACCTCCATCTGTACGTCTTCGGAAACTTTCTGGTGAATAATCAGAAAATCCCAGACATGTAATCATTTGTTCAAGTTAAAAAAAATGGAAATAACAAATAAACCTAGATAGATTAGAACAGCAGACTAAGCCTGAAATATCAGATCGTTCATTAGCCTATTTGATTGTCTGACAATCCAGGAACTTTACTAGCAATGATTCAGCATGCTGGAATGCACATGTTGTATATATGCATGTCACAGCTGCTTGACAGAATCATAGTTTTGTCTATGTCGGTGAGGTTACATTGTGATGTGTATTTAAATCTATAAGAGATACAGCTCTTATGCCTAGACATGGTATTAATCTACAGGAGATACAGGTTTTATGCCTAGACATGGTACTAATCTATAGGAGATACAGCTCTAATGCCTAGACATGGTACTAATCTACAGGAGATACATGTACAGCTCTTATGCCTAGACATGGTACTAATCTACAGGAGATACAGGTCTTATGCCTAGACATGGTACTAATCTATAGGAGATACAGCTCTAATGCCTAGACATGGTACTAATCTACAGGAGATACAGCTATAATGCCTAGACATGGTACAAATCTACAGGCGATACAGCTCTAATGCCTAGACATGGTACTAATATACAGAAGATACAGCTTTTATGCCTAGACATGATACTAATCTACAGGAGATACAGCTCTTATGCCTAGACATGGTACTAATCTACAGGAGATACAGCTCTGATGCCTAGACATGGTACTAATCTACAGGAGATACAGCTCTTATGCCTAGACATGGTACTAATCTACAGGAGATACAGCTCTGATGCCTAGACATGGTACTAATCTACAGGAGATACAGCTCTAATGCCTAGACATGGTACTAATCTACAGGAGATACAGCTCTTATGCCTAGACATGGTACTAATCTACAGGAGATACAGCTCTTATGCCTAGACATGGTACTAATCTACAGGAGATACAGCTCTAATGCCTAGACACGGTACTAATCTACAGGAGATACAGCTCTAATGCCTAGACACGGTACTAATCTACAGGAGATACAGCTCTAATGCCTAGACATGGTACTAATATACAGAAGATACAGCTTTTATGCCTAGACATGGTACTAATCTACAGGAGATACAGCTCTTATGCCTAGACATGGTACTAATCTACAGGAGATACAGCTCTTATGCCTAGACATGGTACTAATCTACAGGAAATACAGCTCTTATGCCTAGACATGGTACTAATCTACAGGCGATACAGCTCTTATGCCTAGACATGGTACTAATCTACAGGAAATACAGCACTTATGCCTAGACACGGTACTAATCTACAGGAGATACAGCTCTTATGCCTAGACATGGTACTAATCTACAGGAGATACAGGTCTTATGCCTAGACATGGTACTAATCTATAGGAGATACAGCTCTAATGCCTAGACATGGTACTAATCTACAGGAGATACAGCTATAATGCCTAGACATGGTAAAATCTACAGGAGATACAGCTCTAATGCCTACACATGGTACTAATATACAGAAGATACAGCTTTTATGCCTATACATGGTACTAATCTACAGGAGATACAGCTCTTATGCCTAGACATGGTACTAATCTACAGGAGATACAGCTCTGATGCCTAGACATAGTACTAATCTACAGGAGATACAGCTCTTATGCCTAGACATGGTACTAATCTACAGGAGATACAGCTCTGATGCCTAGACATGGTACTAATCTACAGGAGATACAGCTCTAATGCCTAGACATGGTACTAATCTACAGGAGATACAGCTCTTATGCCTAGACATGGTACTAATCTACAGGAGATACAGCTCTTATGCCTAGACATGGTACTAATCTACAGGAGATACAGCTCTAATGCCTAGACACGGTACTAATCTACAGGAGATACAGCTCTAATGCCTAGACACGGTACTAATCTATAGGAGATACAGCTCTAATGCCTAGACATGGTACTAATATACAGAAGATACAGCTTTTATGCCTAGACATGGTACTAATCTACAGGAGATACAGCTCTTATGCCTAGACATGGTACTAATCTACAGGAGATACAGCTCTTATGCCTAGACATGGTACTAATCTACAGGAAATACAGCTCTTATGCCTAGACATGGTACTAATCTACAGGCGATACAGCTCTTATGCCTAGACATGGTACTAATATACAATTATTCTATGCACTAGTCTAGAATTACTGCAATATTAGTCATGCAAATTTCATATCAATATGAGATGATCTGTACATAGGAGATGTACCGGTAATATGAGACCATCTTGACAAAATTAAAGTAACATGCTATTAGTATGTGTACCACAGTTACATTCTATGTAAAATATAGGTTTATCTATGGCCAAAGTGAGTTCAATTTTTATGATCTAAATTTTCTGGTTTATGTGTACTCCTATTGAACATGCGCTTCTAATAGAGCAAATATGGTATATGTTAATTACAATTAGTGACTTCTATAAAAATGACTACAGTCAGTGCATTTTTCAAGTGTCTAAACAATGCTAATAATTATTAATTTTAATAAAATATTATATAATTTGTATATCCTAGTGTCTTTTTCCGACTATGTAAAGTCTGACTCCAGTTGTCTTAAGACTACTCCTTGCGTATAAAGAACTATTCAAGTATCACTTGACGATATTTTTAATATTGGTGTTTGAAATTACTATGATGGTCAGAATATACACAAATTGTATGATACATTATTTGAGGTTCCACCCACACACAAGAACACTATTCAAAAGCAAATTTAAATTTGGATGCACTTAAAATTCATTGAAAATGAATAGTACAAATTTCCTGTAACAATTCTTCTTACAAAGCAATAGAAACAATTTTAAAGTGAAATGAGTACGAGGTCAGTTCTGAAATGTGGGAACATTTGTGTGTGAAAACAAATGTTCTTCCATGAGCAATTTGGCCACAGAGGGCGCTGCATGAGTATGAATTGGTGAGAAAAGCAAATATTGAGAACGTTGACAATAATCATTATTTCTTTTAAGCTCTGTTGTATTACAATAACAAATAGCTAAGTGAAAAGATGAGGGGGATTTAAAAAAAATACATTTAAGTTGACTTTCATTACGATCAGATTTAACTATCAGGTCAATTTATAGAAATTAAATCAGCGGTACAGAATGCCCAGGTGAAAATGACAGCATTGAAAAATTAATGATTTCTCAGGGAGTAGAAAGTAATCTTGTTAAAATGAGGATTAAGCAGGGTTCTAATTTGAAATATGGTCTGCTAAACTTGAAGAGTTTTGGAAAAAATATGATGTCATTTATTTTTAGACTAAAATGAAGAGGCTTTTAAAACCTATTATTCATAAACAATAAGCTAATTTCAAGAGTATTTTGAGAGAGACAGACACTTTTAAATAATAAAGAATACATGTAAAGCAAATATTTTCTAATAGCCTGAATAATCAAAATGTGCCTCACAGTGATGAAACAAATCATGGTAATTTTGCAACTGACATGTCATGGCTGAAAAAAAAACCCAAACAACCGAAGACATTTAATGTGATTTCAGCGACTGCGACTTCTTTTCGTAAAACTGTCTGTCTCGGTCTCTGTTATATCCTGACTACACTACTGCATGCATAAAACATTATCTAACAAGGTGCAGATGACAGGTACAATCTACGACAAGAAATATCTAAGACATTCAATGAGAAAACATTACTTGTAAATGTACAGTCATTGTTACCTGGTTCAACTGTTTATATCATCCAATAGATTTAAATTCAACAAAGCAGCAGAGGTATTAATGAAAATGAGTATAAAAGCAAGTGGTTAATGGAAATAGCATAGAAGAGGGAAGCAATAAACTTCTGATAAATTACTACGATTCCAAATTTTATCACTGGAGACTCTGAAAATCCTTCATATATGAGACAAGAGCATCTGTCACAAATCAAACAGTTGAATTCCCTAGATGAAAAAAACAAACATAGTAACACTTTGGTGACCTTGCCATTATGTTAGTAGTTAATAATGAATGCAACACAATATAAAATTGATTGGAAAAGCACAGTCTCGAAGCATGGGTAGTTATGCATGAAAGATGCAAATAAATCATATGAAGTGTTATTAAAATTATTTTATCAGTTGAATGGACAACTAATTTTTCTGATTGAAACCTGTTGGCATCTAATTAATTATGCAAGGAATTACATGTGCCTTTTGCATATCATTAAAAAAGATCCTACAGTAACACAGAAATCTGCCATTTTGATAAAAAAAAAAAATAAAAAAAAAAAAAATAAAAAAAAATTCTTTGAATGACTTCTTTTCATTGTTGAAACTTTAGCCTGAAAAACTTTCAAAATAATATCTTTTTTACATTTTTTTAACAACTAGAAATGTATTATTTGTTTCATTGTTGTAACAAATAAATATATACTAGTATCTTGTCTTATGTGATGGATGACATTTTTCCCGATCATAAACCACTTACATTAAATCTACATTATGGGCAAGGTAAAACAAAATACATAGCTTTCAAAGTGAAACTAAGTAAAGATGAGTAAAATGTTAACAAAGAATTCAATCAATCTTAACATACCAGTAGATGTGGAAGTTTGCACAGCGTAAATTTGTAATTATTGACACGATTACCAAATCCAGGAAATATAGTGTATTCACTTGTACATGTATTGCTCTATTAGAGAGTGATTACACTATTTGTCTCAAAGAGAAATCCAGTAAAGTGATGCCAAAGCACACATGAACACTTTTCTAAGGTGGGTTTGTGAGACAGGTTAGTTTTACCCTACTAATGGCAGCAGCATAGTTTGGAATATATTATTGTATAAAGCACTAAGGCCCTCATGTTTGGGTGATTAAAGGTACATATCTGGGCCAATTATCAGCATTAATTAATAGTTATATTTAATAGTGTTGTGTCAGCCACAACAAATCAGGACACTGTTATGAGAATCACAGTCTAGAATCCCACAGACCATTGAATTGTATGTGCTTGCATAAGTCATACACAGAGAAGGAAGCCAGACCTAACAATTGGTAACAAAAAACAGCAATAATTGAAGAGAACATAGGAGAAATCATTAGACATACTCTAATGGTCTGTGGATGAAATTACAAAGAATAAAATGCTAATATTACATTCAATGAAACTGATATTCAGGAAATACAACAGGAGCTATCCCTTACAGTATCCATTCCATCATGTGTGCTGACAGAGAAATATCATAAAACTTCTATGTAACATATATAAAGTCATTTTATGTAATGTATATTTTACAGAGACTGAGTGGGTGCAGTTAGTAGATATGTGGCTCTGTGTGTCTTAAGATGTACTATTAAAGTTAGTATTTTTTACAAATTATAACAATATTACAGAGATCGGTAAAAGGGAAAAAAATACTAGGTGAATGTTAGTTGTAAAGTATCAACCTACTATTTGGTTAGCTATTGTGATATAAAATTAAACCTGTACTATCACGAATAGTCTTTGAAATTGAGGTGTGTATCGATTGTATCAAAATATCATGCAACAATAAACTAAATGTTTTAAAATCAAAAGATAGTAAAGTCAGTTTTGATGGTGAATTTGTTGTGGTCCTTCAATAGACCATACATGTACAAGTAATTGTGATAGTACAGCTCTAATGTAACAATTTATAATGTAGTAAAAACTACAGTAATGTAACAAACCTGGTAAGTGAATTCTCTCTGAGTTATGATAAAAACAAGAAGTTAAACTTGTAATGTAAATTAGTGTTCATATATACTAACACACAAAAAACTTCAAAGCGTGTGCTGAACCTACCGACAGATGGTTACTTCCCCACTGTAAGAGACTTCCATAACAATTTGAAAAGAGATGTCCCTCTATGTGTACACACATATATACTGTGTGTCGAACATGCACATGGCCTAACAAAGCCGGCCAATGTATTTACTAGACTCTAATTCAATATTTTGCACTAAGTAAATTGCTAGTACCCACTACCAAATTTAGATACTGGGTTGACTTGAAGAAGGATCATCGGGATAAAACTTGGTACCTACCTTCAGACTGTGGTCTATTCTGTTCATCACACAGATGTAAGTCCACCCTATGCATTGTCAAGTGATATGAAGTCTCTACTACATCAAATTTATCAAAGAATCTTGTCATTGCCAGATCTTCAGCTGATAGGTGTTGATGCTGTGTGGCTTGAGATTGTTTACCTTTAGCCTGTTCTGCTATCATTTTAGCCTGCAAAGAACACATATAAACATATGATATTGTAATAATTGTCAAATCAAAGAACAAAGATCTAGATTCCCTGCAGCTTTATACAACTATGCCCCAAAGCTGGAAGATTTTAGCATGGATGAATTATTTCCTATTATTGTTTCAAGTAATGATTTTTTCATTCTTAGCATTTTTGCAAAATTTATTTTCTAGATTCTTGATATGTTTTAGTACTGTAAGTTTTTGTTGTTCTGAATGTTTTGTTTTGTTATTGTTATTTTTGGATTTTACTCAAGATTTAATTGGTAGGTTCCAAATAAAATTCTATCTATCTATAAATAATTTGTGGATAATAGCAGCCAACAGGATTATGAACAGATATACACGGCCCATAGAGATGCAACTGGACATAGTTCAGTGATTTGTATGAGCATGTTGCATTAAGAAGGCTATGTAGTTAATCTCCTTAATCGACTGCTCATTCAGATAATTGTATACTCTGTCCAGACCACATCGTATTAGATTTGTGAAAATGGCTTCTCATGTGATAGGGATGTGAAAATCTGGCAATTCTATGTGGTGTTTGTTACTAGTCATACACTCTATCAGATACACAATGATAAAATCTTTTAGTCTGTGTGGTGTTCCTAGTCTTCAGTGTGCGTTAAAGAGCACATGCATTTTGCAAAGCACAGTCCCTGTCTGTCTACATGTATTTAATAATGGTATGGACCATAAGCTTATTGAATTCTGTTGTTTGTTATAAAATGAATAATAAACTTTACAAATCAAAGAGATGTGCTTCAACCTCCAGTAATGGTTACTCCTTCTACCAAGTTGAAGAAAAAGAAACAACACATGCTAGAGATCTGGTTCTGCACATGTCATGAGAGTTGAGGCATCTATTTCATTACTGGCTCAATGATCTTAAATATCACAGTACATAAATTCAAGCTGGTGAAACAATGTTTCTTAAATACCTGTGACTGTATGTTGGTACTTGTCTTAACTTCATTTTCAGACTGTTTCTGTAGAGCACCAAGAAACTGTAGATACTCAATAAATGCTTTCAGTTGTGAATCAGTAAGTACCCATAGCAAATCTTCTAAAAGTAACTGAACTTTGGATGTGAGCATCACGCAGTCACTCAGTCTCTTCTTGATGGTGAAACGAATCTTGCCCTGGTTTGTGATCAGTCGAATGGGAGTTGTTGGACGTTCAGGATCCTTTTTGATGGCGTCAATCTCAATGCGTAGTGTGGACCAATCAGCTTCTTTGAATATAAGAATCTCGTCTCGATTGCTGTCTTTAATGCGTGTCAGTCTCAAGTCAGATGGCTGCCACATAGGGCTTGTACTTCGGATACGAAATCTTGATATCTAATATAGGAGTTAGGATTACAAACATTATTTATATATTAGAACCTGGCTATGAAATTGCATAATTTAAATTGTTGCATAGAAGTAGATAAATATTGACTGAGTGAGCCTAAATCAGTCTTTACCACAAGTAAATTTGAATATTCTTGTATTCTTAACACATGTACACTGTGCACAACTCAAAAACTTTGGAAAGGCTATTTTGTAAGAAATACATCACTATTTGCATTTATTCCTAAAAAGCAGCCATACAAAACTTTCATGCCATTGTACTCAAGAGCAGACATAATTTTTCATGTTTGAAAACTTTTCCATGATTACGGTATTTACCGTATCACATTTTTGAATTTTAATTCAAATCATATTTTTATATATAATTTATATAAATAAATAAATAAATAAATAAATATAATCAAAGAAAGCTTAGAAAGAACTCCCATGTGCTGAGAGTAATGGAGACACATTAAATATAATTTGAAATTACTTAGCTGAAAACTAATTATGCAAATCAGAAAATTAATATGAACAGATTTGAGTGTAAAACTAATGAGGTCTGCGCAATGTAACAAAAAATCTATGTACCAAGTTTAATTGAAATGTGATAAGAACCAAAAAATTATGAATTATTATGCTAATTAGGGAATTAATATGAACAGATTTTTACCCCAAACTAATTAGGTTTGTACATTGTCCTAGAGCATCTTTGTACTAAGTTTCATTGAAATGTGATGATTAGTACTTTAGTTATCAGTAGAAAAGCTGACAAATAATTATGCAAATTAGGTAATTAATATGCACAATTATTTACCCTAAAACTAATCAGGTCTCTGCATAGTCCTAAAGGATCTATGTACCAAGTTTCATTTTAATGCGATGATTAGTACTTTCCACGGGAAAAGCTGAAAATTAACTAATTATGCAAATTAGGTGATTAATATGCACAAATATTTATCGGAAACAATCAATCTCTGCATAGTCCTTGAGTATGTAAGTACCAAGTTTCATTGAAATATAATGCTCACTACTTATATCAAATGCTGAAAATTAATTAATTATGCAAATTAGGTAATTAATATGTACTGATATTACCATAAAAACTATCAGGTCTGTCCAGTGTCATATGACATCTATGTACCAAGTTTCATTGAAATGTGATGATTAGTACTTGAGATATCAGTGGAAAAACCGAAAATTTACTAATCATTATGCAAATTAGGTAATTAGTATCCACGGATAATTACCAAAAACTAATCAAAACCTAGCATTAGTTCAGAGCATGTATGTACAAAGTTTCATCAAAATCCAATGAGTGGTTATTTAGATATCAGTGGAACAATCATGGAACAGCTAAAAATCAGCTAATTATCATGCAAATTAGGTAATTAATATGCACGGATTTTTACCAAAAACTAATCAAATCTGCGCATATGTTCAGAGCATCTATGTACCAAGTTTCATCAAAATCCAATGAGTGGTTGTTTAGATATCAGTGGAACAATCATGGAACAGGTAAAAATCAGCTAATTATCATGCAAATTAGGTAATTAATATGCACAGATTTTTACCAAAAACTAATCAAATCTGCGCATATGTTCAGAGCATCTATGTACCAAGTTTCATCAAAATCCAATGAGTAGTTCTTTAGATATCAGTGGAACAGTCATAGAACAGCTAAAAATTAGCTAATTATCATGCAAATTAGGTAATTAACGAGCATGGATTTTTACCAAAACCTAATCAAATCTGCGCATTGGCCCAGAGCATCTATGCACCAAGTTTCATCAAAAACCGATGTATGGTTCTTGAGATAGCAGTGGAACAGTCGGACACACATACACACATACACACATACACCCATACACACACACACACACATACAGACGCACTAACTGCAAAGACTCCCATTATGTGCTTCGCACATGGGAGTCAAAAACTATATTAAAAAGATGCATAAACCCTCAGATTGAGGCGTAAAATGTCGCCTGTGACTGAAAATGATTCTTTCGTGAACTGCTGCTAGCATGGTTATAATTTATGTTAATGGTTAGTTACAGGAAGCTTTCTAGTTTGATAAAATAGCTATGACACTGTGCTGGGAAAATCATCTGCAGCTCATTTCACTGACATACTGACAAGAAGTGAAATATTAGAAGTGAGATCTTACTTGTGCGGAAGCTTGAAATGCCTTGGAGTGGAAATTAATATTAACTGCATTTACCACCACATAGAGTCCATCAATGACACGATCTGAGAAACCATACTTACCACCAGAACTGGAAAACAAATATTAATTAAAACAAGTCATTGAAAATGACACAGTCCCCATTAAGTTCTCTTTGTGCTCGTCATATTAAAGCAGGGGTTGTCGCGAGCGTGTCCTTGAAACTTGAGTTCCAAGTGGCATATACAACAGATTGTTTATTTACATCAAAACACGTGTTTTGTGTCGTAGTAATATGGCCAAAATAAAAACAGCCGTTATTTGGCCATCTTTGATCTGATTATGAAACACACTGATATGTATGATGTATGTGCCAAATACAAATAAAAATGGTACATAAATTGTGGAAATATAGTAGTAAGGCCAAAAAGTCAGATGGCTGTCAATCGGCCATCCTTGACCAGATTTTGAAACAAATTGTCATGGACATGCATCCTAACATGTATAAAGTACATGTATGTGCCAAATTTGAATGAAAACTGACAGAGCACGTCCAAGATACCGCATAAAAAAACAAAAACAAGATGCCTGCCAGTCGACCATCTTTGATCCAATTGCGAAATAAATCGTCATGGACATGTATTCTAACATGTATAATCTATGTACCAAGTTTGAATGACAACTGACAAAGCATGTCCAAAATACAACATTTTCAAAAAACAAGATGGCTGCCAGTCGGCTATTTTGAATTGAATTGCTAAACCACTGCATGTGCATATGTCCCACATAAGGTACTAGGCACATGCAAAGAATGAATGGAATCGGTCCACAGGATTCTGAAATATGACGTTGGACAGACTGACAGACGGACACACGGACGGACAAACTCAGGAACTCACGGACGGTCGGGGACATGTATCCTAACATGTATGATCTATGTACTAAATTTGAATGAAAACTGACAAAGCATGTCCAAAATACGACATTTTCAAAAAACAAGATGGCTGTCAGTCGGCCATCTTTGATCCAATTGTGAAATAAATCATCATGGACATGTATCCTAACATGTATAATCTATGTACCAAGTTTGAGTGAAAACTGACAAAGCATGTCCAAAATACAACATTTTCAAAAAACAAGATGGCTGCCAGTCGGCCATTTTGAATCGAATCGCTAAACCACTGCATGTGCATATGTCCCACATAAAGTACTAGGCACATGCAAAGAATGAACGGAATCGGTCCAAGGGATTCTGAGATATGACTCTGGACGGACGCACGGACGCATTGGCACGGAGACCGAATTATAAGTCCCCGTTTTCGGACTTCGAACGGGGACTAATAAAATTATTACCATACTGTATACATCTTGCAAAGAAAATATACAAAATAAAATATCTGTAAAATGTGTTACAGATGGGTTTGAATTTGCTACAAATGTCTTTTTCAATTGGACAATGTGTGTCATGTTTTAGGCAACACAACACTTTTACTGCTTTTTTTGCATACACATGTGGTATTTCTTATGATAACCTCACAATATTTTATCATAGAAAAAGGATACTTTGTCCGAAACTCTTGGTTATATTGAATAATTACCGTGGACTTTGAATACCTACTATCATTTTCTATATATTTTTATGAGTTTTATGTTTTTTAAGTTTTAAGACAATTTTAATTGTAAACTATATAGGAAAAATAAAAGAATGCATGAAACCATCAAATTTTAGCTTTGTATCTCTACTGAAATAAACAGCTAACAGTACATCTGGAATATATGAAGTAGACACAACAGATACTTTTAACGATAGAAATGATAGACAAGATGCTTTGATGAACCTTTTAGTAATAATATGGTCACTAGTCAGCCAAATGTTGTATCTATACAAACACAAACATTGTCATTGCTCAAGTTTTGAAATAAATTATGTAAGTGTAGTCAGAAGTACAAAAACTAAACAGATGCATGGAAATTAAAAACACAGAAGTCTGGTAGGAAGAGCATTTTTTTTTCTTTCTGACTATAAATTATATATGATATTGTATTTTTTTATTTATCGGTGGTCAAAATTTACTGTGCACTATATTTTGGAGTGAAATGAAGCTTCATTTTCCAAAACCCATAACAAAGCCAAGTACCATAGTTACATGCTTAGCAACTGAAGGAGAATTGCCTAATCACAATTACAACATATATCTTATTTTTCTTCCCTTCTTACCTTAACAAATCTATCCACTAGTAATTAAATACGATCTCAAATGATCAATAATAGTTAGTTTATTTTTAGTTTGGTGTTAGATACTGCAGATGACAGCTGATAATATTGATTTTCAAAATGGTTCACCACCCACATTGTATGAATCTGGGGGTGTTGCACCTATACATTGGGGTATGCATGAACCAGCTTTGAATCAGGTTGTTGCACCTGTGTATCTGGGCATGAACCACAAATGGATCAGGTTGTTGCACCTGTGTATCTGGGCATGAACCACAAATGAATCAGGGTGCTGCACCTGTGTATCTGGGCATGAAACACCTTTGAATCTGGGCATGGATCAAGGAGGGGGAAGGCACCAGCATATTTGGGGCAGCAGCCACCTGTAGATCTGGGAGTGCTTCACCTGCATTTTTCACCTATGGGTTTGTTTCACCTGTAGATCTGGGTATGTTTCACCTGTAGATGTGGATATGTTCCACATAATCTGTGCTCGAAGCACATGTGAATATGGGTATGGTTCAGCTATAGATCTGGGTATTGTTCACTTGTAGATCTGAATTTTTTACACATGTTGATCTGTACTTGAAACACCTGTTAAAGTGGGTATGGTTCACCTGTATTTCTAGCATTGTTTTAATATGTGAATCTACATTATACCTCTATACCTGACTTGATACTGATCAGAAAACATGGTTGCTGTGAGAATGAAATCACTTCTTTCCTGAATACAGGTGTAGGTGATAATTAATCATGTAATATGAGAAATGATAACGACATACATGCTACAGCAATAATCATTAACATCTCCTCCAATATGTACAAGATTTATTGTCAGTTATGTCTGTTTGACAGTCTAGTGATTTACAGATTATGGTTAGTAAATGTGAAAATTGTCTAATGCTAAGATAAATCTACTTTGAGAAAAAAACACAGTAGACACACCTGTGGAAGGGGTTTGCTGATACCAGATTGTCATTCCGAATTTGGAAAATTATAGATAAACTGATTACAGAGTGGGTTGTCTTTTTTTTAAATATATTTTAGTCAATTGGTATTGCCAGGATATGAACCAATTCCCAAAGATTGTCAGGTATTGTACATACTGGCATTTAAAAACACAGTTACAAATTATTCTTCATATAAAACATGTTGTATAATTTAGATCATTGTTGTCTCTCCTGACTTTATGAGAAAATTGCAATAGGTGACATATAGCATATTTTGCCACAAAAACCATATTCCACATTTGGGACTATGTGACAAGGGTAGGGAGGATGACTATTAATCACATATCTGTTACAATAACCAATATGCTACTTGTGATAAATAAAATATAAATAACTAGCCATGCATGGCAAAGTCCCCGTTAGTTATCAAATTTAAGATACATGTATATAGTTTTGTTTATAGTAATATAGTTGTAAAATAGACATTTCAGAAGTATGGATCCAGAAGATGATGCTTGATTATGATGATTTTTTAACATTAAAATGATTGACATCTTGTATTTGATCATCAAACGAGTACTTGTGCATATTGAGAAATATTGCTCTGGAACAGCAATAATTAAAACAAAATGGCCACTAGTCGGCCATTTTGAATATATCTATATATCTATAACATGATGTAAAATGAATATATAAAACTGAACATAATCAGTCAAAGCATATCAGAGATGACTCTAGAAGCACATTCATTTAAACAAAATGGCCGCCAGTCAGCCATTTTGAATCCGATCTAAAAAAAAAATGACATGCATCAGGAACCCATAATCTCCACTGTATGTAACAAGATTGAACAAAATCCAACTAGATCCAGTTCCGGAATGAAAGAAATACTAGATTTTTGATGATTTTGTAGCACAAAAATGGCTGCCATTTGGCCATTTTGAATCAGATAGTCAAACCAATATATCTATGTCATGATGTATAATGAATATATAAAATTTGATCATAATCAGTCAAAGCATGGCAGAGATATAGCACTATAACTGCATTCATTAAAACAAAATGGCCACTAGTCAGCCATTTTAAAATTGGATCTTAAAAATTAAATGATGTCAGGGATCTGCCCACGCTGGTCGGCGCCGGTCGCTAGCGACCGGCACTCTGAATTTCCGACCAGGACAAAAAGTTGGCGACCAGCACTATTCTATTTGTTTATGATACACACAGGATGTCGGCCACTGGACCATCATTCTATTGTCCTTGTTGGTTTTAACACACAACACAATGCAAAAAATTAACACACAACAAAACTTGAAAGAAGATACTGCTGTTCAAAATCAACGTACACGTGTGACATCAGCCTAATGTGTTTTTGTTTTAACCTCCGATTGACATTCTGTTAGTTTTAACAAACGAACCAGATCGGAATAAGTCGTACATCAAGATAATGGAAGGGGAGACAATGATAAATAAACAGAAGGAAGGATTACCATTGCAAGTTTAGTTGCGTGCCGAGTTTAACAATAACTTGCTCACTTCACCGGCAGCGATGCATCAAGCTGTCGTTCGTTTAATCTGCACTTGCACTCGAGTGTAGTAACCGTGATTGATGTTTTTGGCTTCATGACTCGTTCATAAAAATAAATTCATAAGCTATATTCAGTCAGCGATACAAGGAATACTAATTTCTCACTATTAATGTGATTTACCAGCGTTCCATCGGGAAAGAAAACAATTAAATTCTTGTTGCCACTTTGGCCGTAACAAACGGACGACACGCTTTGAAAAAAAAATGGCTGCCAGGTCAGAGGTCAATGTCTAAAAATACGTATTTTAGACGTGATTTCAAAAATAAAGTATATATATTTTTTCACTTTTATTAAAGCAGATTAATTTTACATTGAAATATTTGAAATAAATAAAAGTTAAAATAATTAAAGTAGTTAATTCGTAGCTAGTAGAATGGAAAATGAATATTAATTAGCTCATAAATATTAATGAGCTCATGAATATTAATTAGCGACCGGCACTCAAATCAAGCTGGGCAGAACCCTGGATGTATATAAAGGTCCCATAATGTCCAACGTATGTACCAAGTTTGAACAAAATCCATTCATAAACGCCAAGATCCAGTTCTGGAATGCCAGAAATGCTTGATTTTTGATGATTTTTTAGCACATAAATGGCTGCCATTCGACCATTTTGAATCAGATAGTCAAACCAATTTATCTATGTCATGATGTATAATGAATATATACATATACTGCGTCCAAATGGGGAATAAAAATAAAAATTGTCTAGTATGTATGAATGATCAGATTGTGGTGCGTGATGAATACTGCAATTCAAGCATAAATTCTTGTGCACCCCCCTCCCCCCAACCATCACCACCACCACCAGAAATGTGGTCCAGATTCAGACTCAGAGACGTCTTTCATGTTACATGTGTAATAGGTAATCTTGAGCACAGCCTCTATAAATTACATGTGAGTATTTGGTTTTCAAAATGGCATAAGGGAAAACCGAATATATGCTATTTCAGCTAATATTGTGTTGCTGGAGACAAGAGTTCCTTCTAGATTAATGACAGAATGAAAGAATGATCTCAAAATGTCATGAAAAAAACATAACAGCAGGATTGCAAGAAACACAGACTTTAGTATGCAATGTGTTGCTACATTCAACCATTCATATAACAATGTATTTAATGAAACAACTACACATCATAATCATGGCTCATAGCACTTATGTGTAGAGTATGTATTTTTAACTAAGACTACCATGTTTGATGTTTTAGGATTGCATAATTTTAGGAAGGTATTATGAATAAAACATTCAAAGATAAAGTTAACTTATACACCTACCTGTGCAGTGGTATATAATCATTGGGATGTCTGAGGTTGTCACTGATTTCCATCTCAATTTCCACTTGATCCAAGTACTGTGAGATGAACACAAACATATTTAGTACTACTGATATACTTTCATGCATTCATCGGAGAAAATATATATGAAGGTGTAAATATGGTAGTGATATTATGAGTTCTAAGCTATGTTAATACTGAGTATATGCAATAGACATTTATAAACCTGTTTGTTTCAGTTTTTGCAAGTTGAATAGATATCATTATGAGAATAGATATCCTTTAATTTAAATTGTAAATTGTGCAAAATTGTGTTTGAACTCTTTGGCATGTTAAGTATATATGTGTACTGTAATAAATACAACAGCTATGGTATACAGAAGATATCTGCCTTGTCAATAGCTGAACTCCACCTAGCAATTCTGTAGTTTGATTGTGATTGAATTCTCAGCGTCTTTATAGGTTATCATCAAGTCACTGAAAAGTAATCGACGATTAATGATGGACTTCATTACAAAATCAATACATGTTGTGAGTATTTTCAGTTAAGATTAGTTTGAAATGCACACCAGACACATAAGTTGTTACCTATGTCATTAAGTCCTTCCCTTGAGTGTATCAAGCGTTTTTGAGAATTTTGAACATTAAAGTACCGGTACTTCCTAGGTCAATTGTGTTTAGTGTACACCAGGAATGTATCCAAACAGCAATAAATGATAGGATTTTCATAATACTGTAGAATACTTTATTTTTGCTTGAAATTTATTTTCACTGAAGGAATGATTCAGTGAAAATACAATCCAGCGAATATACCTTTTTTCCTATATTTTACATTCAACTTGTCAAAAATCAGTGAAAATAAATTCTATACAAAGCGCCAAAAATGTCTCTTCAGCGAAAATTAATTCCAGCTAAAATAAAGTATTTTACATTACACAAATAAACAGGGTTTAGTAAAAAAAAAATCAAAATATGTTCTAGCAGCTCATACATTTCAGTTTTAAAATTTTGAATACATGAGCAGAGGGATGGTTTATACATAGCTGCATTTTAGAATTCACTATCCATATCAAAATACAAATGTATGCTTTTAGTCACGATTGACTGTTTTCCATACACTTAGATCGTGAAAGGTAATGCACACATGACAGCTTTTCACAATCCCTATGCGTCATTATTGTCACCTCGATATACGCCAATGTCAATTCAACTATATAAGGAGTCCAATTATAACCAGGCATAGCGGGATACAACTGTATATAAATCAATACAGTCAACCAAAATTTCCCGCGATATATATAATCCTTTGAGTTGAAGTAAAACAACAACTTCAATTCAAAAAAACTGAATGACAATGTGAGAATCATAATGAAGATGGATGCAGCTTTTCGTTTCAATCAAGTTGTCAACAGACACATGTATTGAGTTCTCATGAAATTACCG
Organism: Saccoglossus kowalevskii; assembly: GCF_978046115.1. Classification (NCBI taxonomy): domain Eukaryota; kingdom Metazoa; phylum Hemichordata; class Enteropneusta; family Harrimaniidae; genus Saccoglossus; species Saccoglossus kowalevskii. The sequence continues at coordinate 25,365,922 of NC_140641.1, forward strand.
GGAAATCTTTCTGTCTGTTATAACTAGTCCGAGACGAATTCATATTTGTCATTTAATGAGCACATGAAGGATACACACAATGCATTATGAAATATTCATATTACAATGTACCAATAGAATACGGAAAAGTAGTATAAATTGAATAATATTTTGATAGATATATTTGACATATTTTTTTTTATTCGCTGGGTATTATTTTGGCTTATTTCACTGATAGCTGAATATGTTTAAAATTAATATGAATAAAATTAAAATCCAGTGAATATTCAGAGTTAAATCATAGAATGTATTGTTTTCTGCACAAACCAGTAAATTTGCCTACACGATCAAAGCTTTATCTAGGGTATAATTTTTAAAGCAAGAAAAAAATAGAGATTGAATTTTTACTTCAATTGGAAACTCAACAAGTCATTGAAAATGACACAGTCCCCGTTAAATTTTTGAAAGTTCTCTTTGTGCTCGTCATATTAAAGCGGAGGGGTTGTTGCGAGCGTGTCCTTGAAACTTGAGTTCCAAGTGGCGTATACAACAGATTGTTTATTTACATCAAAACATGTGTAGTAGTAATATGGCCAAAAATAAAAACAGCCGTTATTCGGCCATCTTTGATCTGATTATGAAACACACTGATATGTATGATGTATGTGCCAAATACGAATGAAAATGGCACATAAATTGTGCAAATATAGTAGTAAGGCCAAAAAGTCAGATGGCTGTCAATCGGCCATCCTTGACCAGATTTTGAAACAAATTGTCATGGACATGCATCCTAACATGTATAAAGTACATGTATGTGCCAAATTTGAATGAAAACTGACAGAGCATGTCCAAGATACCGCATAAAAAAAATCAGGTACATAATATGACTCTGGACAGACGGACGGACGGACAGACGGACGGACAGACTCAGGAACTCACGAATGGTTGGGGACTAAAATTTGAATGAAAAATAATAAAGCGTGTCCAAAATACGACATTTTCAAAAAACAAGATGGCTGCCAGTCGGCCATTTTGAATCGAATCGCTAAACCACTGCATGTGCACATGTCCCACATAAAGTACTAGACACATGCAAAGAATGAACGGAATCGGTCCAAGGGATTCTGAGATATGACTCTGAACGGACGCACAGACGCATGGACGGAGACCGAATTATAAGTTTTTGGACTTCGTTCGAACGGGGACTAATAAAAATCAAAGAAAGCTTAGAAAGAACTCCTGTGTTCTGAGAGTATTGAAGACACATTAAAAACTAATTCAAAATTACTTGTACCTGAGATATTTGAGATATTGATGGAAAAACTGAAAACTAATTATGTAAATCAGGTAACTAATATGAACAGAACAGAACAAAAAAATTATGAAATATTATACTAATTAGATAATTAATATGAACAAATTTTAACCCAAAATTAATCAGGCCTGTCTATTGTTCTAGAGCATTTATGTACAAAATTTATTCAAATGTGATGATCAGTAATTGAGATATCAGTGTTAATTAATTATGTTAATTAGGTGATTAATAAGCATAAATATTTACCAGAAACTAATTGGGTCTCTGCAAAATTCTAGATTCTACTCTTTAAAAGATTCATTAAAATCCAATTTGTGGTTCTTTATATATCAGTGGAACATTCATAGAAACAATTAACTAATTATGCAAATTAGGTAATTAATATCCACAATTATTTACCCTAAAACTAATCAGGTCTCTGCATAGTCCTAGAAGATCTATGTAGCATGTCTCATTGAAATATGATGATTAGTACTTGAGATATCAGGCAAAAAGCAGAAAATTAACTAATTATGATAATAAGATGTTAATTAATGTGCACAAATATTTACCCCAAAACTAATCAGGGGTCTGCACAGTCCTTAAGTAACTATGTACCAAATATGTACTGATATTACCCTAAAAACTATCAGGTTTGTGCAGTGTGCTATGACATCTATGTACCAAGTTTTATTGAAATGTGATTATTAGTACTTGAGATATCTATGGAAAAGACGAAAATTGATTAATCATTATGCAAATTAGGTAATTAATATTGCACAGATTTTTACCCAAAACTAATCAAATCTGTGCATTAGTTTGGAGCATCTATGTGCCAAGTTTCATCAAAATCCAATGAGTGTTTTCTTAGATATCAGTGGAACAGTCATAGAACAGCTAAAAATCAGCTAATTATCATGCAAATTAGGTAATTAATATGGATGGATTTGTACCAAAACCTAATCAAATCTGCGCATTGGCCCAGAGCATCTATGCACAAAGTTTCATCAAGAAACAATGTATGGTTGTTGAGATTTCGATTGAACAGACACACGCACACAGACAGACACACTAACTGCAAAGACTTGTGCTTCGCTCACAGGAGTAAAAAAAAAACTTAATATACCAAGCCATGTATAAGCCTATATAATCTCACATCAAATGCAATTTCAGGATTTCAATTAAATTTCAGAAACAAAGTATAGTAAAAAAAAAAACCTGTAATGGATATCCCATGATTCCACAGTACAATCCCATGGATTGATAACCTCCCCTTTACTTACCAGAGTAGCCGGATGGGTTTTCAACTTAGTCCATGGTATCTATAAAAAAAAAAAAAAAAAACCTGTTTCAGATTCAAAGTGTCAGTCATCACACACAATAAGCATTCAAATTTCGAGTAAACAATACATTTAACATACATTGTATACACCACATGGATATTATTATATTATTTTGCATTTGATATAATGCAATGATGTGGAGTTTTAAATTTTAACCTCAAGTAATAATAATGGTTTTTTAATGTAAACTTTTGCCACTTTTCACGAAAATATTTTTTTTTCCATTGATTGATTTTTCGACTTTTACAAACCTCAAGTAATTTATTAAAGCGAGAGGGTCGTCACCTGCGCATGCGTGAGAATAAAAACACACGCTAAAAAAGCAAAGGCTCATGGGTAGACACTTGTTTGTAAACAATGACACGCTATGGCCATCTGACGCGTACGCAGGTGACGACTCCCCCGCTTTAACTGTTTTAAATGCCAGTCAACTTTTGCCACTTTTCACAAAAATATAATTTTTTCCATTGATTGATTTTTCTACTTTTACACAATGTCATTGACGCATTGCATTGTGGGATTTTTGTATACGAGTAACAACAAATTTGAGAGAAGGCTCTAAATTCACCAGTGAAAACCTGTGGGAGATTGTTAGTTATGTCAAATAAAAATTAACAAATGAATTATTGAAAAATACATACAAAAATAGCAAAATACCTATAGTTTTTAAATACACCCAGAGGAATTAGACATATTGAATAATGCATGTAGAACTATTAATCATTTAGTAACTGTAATGTAAACATAGAAAGTGACAGAGTAGATAAAGTGACTAAGGGGAAATCAAATTAGTTTATCAAGAGAAATAGCGATTTAAAGAAACCTAGAGAATGCAGCACACATAAAAAGCATTCAAGAAAATACACATACAGTATCTGTTCCATTTGAAGCACACTTTTTCATCAAAAAAATATTTGGGAATATTTTAAGTACACCCAACTCACACCTTGTCTTGTTTAATAACATGCGATTACGCACTAATCTAAAGCCTACATATGCTGAGAAACGAAGAGCTAGACAATACCAGTTGGCTAAATCTGCATTCTTCTCATGTTGCAGTCGTTTCCATCTATGATTTAACTCAATGTTTCAACCACAAAACCCTGTTCACACAAGTCTCATCTCAGGGTTAAAAATTGGGACCGAGACCATGCTATGACTTGAGACCAGGTTAATTTCTTCACACATGTTTTTCAACTGCATAGGTTAAAATTAAATCTTTGGTTGATCCCCATATTTTGCTTCACTTGTTAACACTACATAAGTGCACATGCTTGTAGAGAAAATACAGTAGGTCACACTGTTCATAAGATAGGTGGGGAGAAAAGAAGCGCATCTCTAATAAAAGCTTATGTGATTCAGAAATCATTATCTTTAGTAATTTTTTTTAATATACATATATTAATATATTAGTGAATACACTTCTAACAGAGCAAATATGGTAGGTCACACTGTTCATAAGATATTAGGGAAGAAAAACTAATTTCATATAGATTTAAAAAAAAACAAGTCATTGAAAATGACACAGTCCTCGTTAAATTTTTGAAAGTTCTCTTTTGCTCGTCATATTAAAGTGGAGGGGTTGTCGCGAGAGTGTCCTTGAAACTTGAGTCCCAAGTGGCGTATACAACAGATTCAAATTCAAACACATGTTGCCTGATGACCCCTCCGGTTTAAGACATAGCAAAGAAAAACATAGATCACAAGTGAAAGCATGTCCAAGTTATCCCATTATAAATAAACAAGATAGCCGCCAGTCAGCCACATTTGATCAAATTGCAAATTGAACTGACATGTTCATGTATCCATTTATGACATACTAAATATCAATATAAATGATACATGGGTGACTGAGATATAGTAATATGGCCAAAAATAAAAACAGCTGTTTTTGATCTGATTATGTATGATGTATGTGCCAAATACGAATGAAAATGGTACATTAATCTTGGAAATATAGTAGTAAGGCCAAAAATTCAGATGGTTGTCAATCAGCCATCCTTGATCCGATTTTGAAACAAATTGTCATGGACATGTATCCTAACATGTATACAGTATGTGCCAAATTTGAATAAAAACTAAAAAAGCATGTCCAAGATACCACATTAAAAAAACAAACAAGATGCCTGCCACTCGGCCATCTTTGATCTAATTGCGAAAGAAATTGTCATGGACATGTATCCTAACATGTATAATCTATGTACCAAGTTTGAATAAAAACTGACAAAGCATATCCAAAATATAACTTTTTCAAAAAACAAGATGGTTGCCAGTCGGCCATTTTGAATCGAATCACTTAACCACTGCATGTGCATCTGTCCCACATAAAGTACTAGGCACATGCAAAGAATGAACAGAATCGGTCCAAAGGATTCTGAAATATGACTCCGGACTGATGGACGCACACACAAACGGGCGGACGGATGCACGGACGGTCGGAGGACATGTATCCTAACATCTATAATCTATGTACCAAATTTGAATGAAAACTGACAAAGCATGTCCAAAATACGACATTTTTGAAAAACAAGATGGCCATCAGTCGGCCATTTTGAATCGAATCGCTAAATCACTGCATGTGCATATGTTCCACATCAAGTACTAGGCACATGCAAAGAATGAACAGAATCGTTCCAAAGGATTCTGAAATATGACTCCAGACGGACGGACGGACGGAGACCGAATTATAAGTCTCCGTTTTCGGACTTTGTCCGAACAGGGACTAATAATTACTACAGTCAGGAACCTTCATGTCAAGTTGCATCAAATTTGTTTGGTCCAATAGTTTTTTGAGATGTTTAATTCAACACAGCATTGGGTTCTCTCATTCAATGACAAACCAGTAGGTGACAAGTTCTTAGACGAGAAGGATACATGTATACATGTAAAAGTTGGGGGTAATTAGAAATAGTGACAGGTATTTTAATGAGAGAATGTCACTCACTGTGAAGAAGGATGATTAGCTATTAATAAAAGATTGCTTTTAGGAAAATATTCTCTAATGGCAATATAAAATTATATTGCTTTAATTGAATATTTCATTTAATATCGTTTTAAATAAAATATCTTACTACATGTAGTTACAACTGTAATTATAAAGATTCTTTAAATGGTATAATATTTCCTGCCATAAGAAATTAAAACAAGCAGTCTTGGCTTGCAAAGCTTCACTGTTAGCAAGGCACATTTCAATTAGAATATCATCACAAATCTGAGAGAGGTCCACATGAGGTAGCTATATGTTTTGTATCCAAGCAAACAAACTTGCGGTTTTCAACAAGAACTTGAAGAAGTAAAAAATATCACTTTTTACTAAAAATATTCAAGAAAAATAGAGAATTGAAAATATCATCATTAAATGAACAAATCTGAGGGAGGTCTGAGATACCCATACGTATACCAGTAATATCAAAACAATCAAACTTGCCATTTTCAAAGTGAATGTTTCTGCAAAGCACTCAACTATCACCTTGAAGTATTTCATTAGGACTATAAGTGTGTGACAGTGCCCTCACAGTTTAGAATCAGTTTATCAAGAGCTAATCAGATTGCTTCATCAACATGCTTGGCCAAGATATCAAAACAAATATGACTGCGCACAGTGGAAGCTGTGTTGGTTTGGACGTTGAGGCAACACAGCGATGATATCAAGAAATTATACAACTCATAGATATTCAGACCAAAGCTATACTTAGTTCCGAGTCTGATGTGTTTGTTGTTAGTCGCACTGGAAATCGTAAATTATTATGTTATTATGCTTTACCAGCGACCATCAAGTGTGGTGTATTGGTGTCACCAATGTGGAGTATTATGGATGAGCAGGTGTTATACCTCAGAGCTCCTGTCACTGCAACATATATCAGCAGAAATGCAGCCGAAGATGAAGACATCAGAAATGCCAAATTCTAAGTGTTTTTCGGCAGTCATTTGTAACAAAGCTTTCTATTTGTCCGTAAAAATTCTATCGCACAACAACGTGACATACACAGTTATGAATGGAGTTATCGCACAGAGTTGGAGAGGAAGGAATGTCTGAATAAAACAACATTGTGCAGGCAGACAATGACAAGAAGTCAAAAATATCACTTTTCACCAAAAATGACAAAAATATTCAACAAAATTAGAGAAGTAAAGATACCAACACAAAATGAACCAATCTAAGATACCAATTAAGTATCAAAGCAATCAGACTTGTGATTTTCAAGTAGAAGTCCAAAAAGTTGACAAGACGCCAACAACGAACGACATACACCAACGGACAATCAGTATTATAATTAGCTCAGCTCGACAGTTACATATAGAATTTTCCATGAAAAACATGTAAATTGTAAAGAAATTGTATAAAATATAGCATTTAAAATTTTTTGACAAGAAGCCCCTATACAAGATTTGCCCCTATGCTGTCTTTTATTAAAAATAATAAAAATACTGTTTAAATAAAAGATATAACAATACTTGGTGTTGAATCACAGCTGAATTTGCCCAATTATAAAACATTGTTATTTTCATATATATAAAACATGCATTTTTTAAAATAACATAAAAATAAAGGTGTTATATATTATGTGACCAATTTTTTTTTATTTCATTTTCTCATGATCCAAGATTTTATTACAAAGTGGTACCGGCAGTCAGTCAACAGACTAGGATTGCAGACAAGAAGTTGATAAAAATAAAGTGTGGACAACTGACAATCAGTCATATCACAATCTCTGTGTCATAATCTGTCTCAGCTGACAGCAGATCTAAAAATACAGCCAGTCTAAAATAAATCTAAAATCTGTACTGCTTAAAATAGAATATGTATACAAAATGTACTGTGCCTCAAGACACACTCAGTATTATAACACTATACTTCAATAAAACTTAGCGTCTTGCAGTGATGACATGCATTGACTTAAATGAGCATGGAGACAGTATTCCTTTTCCAGACAGTATTCCATCATTACAGCTTTATACTATTGATTTGTTCTATAGCTCGCAGGTTTTCCTAGTTTCTATCTAACTAGAATAATAAAATTTTAATTATTGGTACAGTCAAGGCAATTAACCCTGAACATGGACAGCTTAAATCTTTTAAGATATTGTATACGTATAATACTGGATTTCATCAACAATTATAAATTTCAATTACATTTGAATATATGGATTGTTTGTGTATAATGTAAAGAAAAAAACAAGATTCTTGATAGACTTGCAGAAATAATAATAATGATATAATAATAGAGCCTGGAAAGTATGCAAAAAGGTTTATGACCTGCTACAAAACTAACTAGAAATGCCAGTGGTTGCAAATTACCAGTCAGTAAGGAATATGTATTATATTGGTTAGTCTAAATTATATTATTTTACGGTAGCTGAAGTAAATCATACGGATGACATAAGGACAAAATAAAGACGACTATATTATTTACAGAATTCAATATGACAGATCAATACATAGCGGAAATCAGTTCAGCTTGACAGTTCTATATAATCAACATTTTGTTTTGTTTAGTGATTTACTGAAAAACTAGCTGGAAGCCAGTACAGTCGGTACAATATTGTATCAATAAGAATCTGTGATTTCTTGCAATTAGAGTAATCATTGTCAACCATGTTTATAATAATAATCAGCTACATTATCTCTGACTTTCTTTGATTCAGTGTTTGTTATGTCTAGACACTACTTTATTTTAGCTTATTTAATGGAACACACAAACAGTCTTACTATTCAATTGTCATACTGCACTGATTTTGCTGTATCTGCTAGATTTTATAATTCTGTCATAGTTGAATTTCAATAGTATAATGCACAAACATTATAACGCACCAGTAAACCATTGGATGTTACTAAAATTGTACCAAACTGCATCAGAATCAGTCAATGCATGTCTGACAAATAGAACACAAGTCAGAGTTATAGCCGGAAAATTGAAAGTGCTTTTCTAAACTTTTCGCAACCAGTTCCCTCTTTCCATCACAAAACAGTCCCATTTATAGCCTACACTTTCCTTCATAAGTTTGGGACAAAATATAGCCAAATTGTTATAGTAAATACTGATAATTGACTTGGTTTTGTCGGTTGGCTCCAAAATTATGGTTCATATTTCCAGAAATATTGTATTGAAGAATATAAGAACAAAGTGTAGAATCTGAATAGTTTGAATGAGAAAGTTTGGAGGTAAAAATCCTAAAAAATTGGCAAAAATGAAAAATAGCAGTTGCTAGACTGTAGCAAGTGACTTATAGCTCATTTTTTGTGATTATTTATGGTTATTTTGTAATTCACAGGGAATTTTCAATCAAAATTGGACAGGTTTGTAAAGATTTTGCCTTTAGAATGAAATTTTGTACCTAAAATGTGTTGAGTGTCTGTCTAAAATGTCAAGCAGACAGGTGGCTACCTAAAAGCCTGCCACAAGTTTAATTTTGATATAATAGTGAAAATGTCAAGCAACCATTTTCGATTTGCGTGTATATGTCAACTGGATTTAACATGTACTTATCTTTAAGCCAGGTCTGATTGAAATCGGTTTATGCATGTCTGAGAAATGACTGTGAAAGCATGGTAACATCAACTCATCCCTCTTCCTTTTGTATAGCAGGAATTAAAAAGTCAGTTGTAAGTCATCAACCTCCACCTTAGAACTGTTCACATGCTAACCAGTGTGTCCTCAAATAGGGGGGGGGGGGTGTCAACATGGAATGCCCAAAATCGAGTTAAATCAGCTTGTTGATTGCTGGAGTGAGAGGTCTTCAGGTAAAAAAAAATAAAGTTATATGCGGCTACCAAAAGTGACTCTCCTCTGTTAATAGCAATGTACATTTTAATTACAGAATTGAAGATATCACAAAATGAACAAATCTGAGAGAGGTCCACATGAGGCACCTCCAGGTACAATAGCAAAGCAATCGGACTTGTAGTTTTCAACAAGAAGTCCAAAATATCACAAATATTCATCTAAATTAGAGAATTGAAGATATTATCATGAAATAAAACAAGCAGCATAGCTCCGCTGTTATCAATGCACATTTCAATTAAAGAACTGAAGATATTATTAGAAAATGAACAATACATGTATGTATAGTATGTATAGCAAAACTTGCTGTTTTCAACAAGAATTCAAAAATATCACTTTTCACCAAAAATGACATAAATGTTCATCAAAATTAGATAAATGAAGATATCATCACAAAATGAACAAATCTGAGAGAGGTCCACATGTAGTACCTATATATGTAATATCAAAGCAATCAGACTTGCGGTTTTTAACAAGAAGTCAAAAATATCACTTTTTTACCACAAATTACAAAAATATTCACCAAAATTAGGGAATTTAAGATATCATCACGAAATGAACAAATCTCAGAAAGGTCCACATGTAGTATCTATATATGTAATATCAAAGCAATTGGACTTGCGGTTTTTAACAAGAAGTCAAAAATATCACTATTTACCAAAAATCACAAAAACATTCACCAAAATTAGAGAATTGAGGATATCATCACGAAATGAACAAATCTGAGAAAATTGCACATGTAGTACCTATATATGTAATATCAAAGCAATTGGACTTGCGGTTTTTAACAAGAAGATGAAAATATCACTTTTTACCAAAAATGAAAAAAATATTCACCAAAATTAGAGAATTGAAGATATGATCATGAAATGAACAAATCTGAGAGAGGTCTACCCAAGGTACATATACACCAAGTATCAAAGCATTCAGGCTTGTAGTTTTCAAGAAGAAGTCGAAAAAGTAAAACATTGACACGGACGACGACGGACAATCACTCATATGATAAGCTCCGCTCAACAAAGTTGACAGCGGAGCTAAAAATCTGAGCGAGGAAAACCTGAGGTACCTCCAGGTACATTAGCAAAGCATAACATAACTAGTTGCGTCACAGAAAATTTCTGTGCGTCAGTGGTGCGTCATATAGGCTTAGAAGATACATTGTACACTGGTGATGACAACACAATATATGCTCATCTAGTATGGAAGATTACTATATATTTGTTATAGAAATCCTGAATGTCTTTGATATTTACACTACCGGTATATTAGTATTATAAAAACAAATTGTATACACATACTGATGATGCAGGACAAAATATTTATGATATCCAGTTGATATCTGTACATACACTTCAAATTATCTTTGCATGGCTAGTCCAATGAAAACAATTAGTACTTATTATTCATCTTACGGAATAATAATTGGTGCACATACCCCTCAGTAAATTATGTAACATACTGAGTATTGAAGTATTAAAAACTTTTATTCAGTTTGAACTGGTACATAGCGTAAATGTAGTGTAGACATACTTATTAAAAACTTTGAGAGCCAAATTAATCACATTTTTTGTAATTTTCACTGAATTCAATCTCAATTTTACACTAAATAGATATTGCTTCTAGTTTTTGATAAAAAAAATAAGATGTTTTGTGAAATCGAGCAGACTATAAATAAAACTATTTTTGTAAATGATGCCCAAAGTTGACTTTGATGCTGAAAGAGTTCAAGGTAAAAATATCGCAATACAAAATTTAGATTAGCAAAAGAAAAATTTTAGTGAATTTTGCAAGGTAGTAAGAATCACAATCTCATTTTGTATCATTTCTCTGGGCTCCTATGATACAGCATGTCAGTGAATTTTGCATAATTTTGTCTCCACGAATTCCATATAATCTGGAAATCATGAAAATTTCAAGAGGTGAAAATTAAATGGTTCATAGTAACCCATAACTATGAATCTATATTTAAATGACCAGTTTACTTCATATAGCACTTCATGTTCCTATTAGAAAACTAATATTAATATATTAATAATATGAGGTTATTACGAGTACACCTCAAAGTATACATGAAGACAGTACAGCGATAGTATAGACCGACGCACAGTGGAGGCCGATGCGACGGCATACTGTCTGAGTGCATACTTTAAAGTATCCTCGTAATAACCTTATTATTATACATCTTTTTCTTCTAATCCATCGTGGGAATGTCGAAATCAAAACAAGTTTTGAACAAAATCAGCGAACTTCTTTGTGTAGAGTCCAGATGTTTGACTGGTGGCAGCCATGTTTGTTTTCATTATTGGAGGACGCTTACGTGAGTAGTCCTTCCATATTTGGAATTCGGTAATGTAACTTACGGCATTACGGTGACAGATGTATAATAATAGTGAATATAAGCAGTAGGAATCAAACAGCCAGCGTGGTACAAATCATGTCTTGAATATGTGTAATGGTGCACTCAATCCTTAATTGAAGACCATCAAAGTGTTCAAATGCAATTTCTGCTGCAACAAGTTACATTTGTAAATTTTGATTTTATCTGTCATCATAAATGAAAGATAAATCCTGATAAAAATATAAATGCCGTTGTGTAGCTCATTTATCTTGTAAACAAAAGTGACATACGGTTTAATGATGTTGTAATGACAATCACGATTTTGATTGTCTTTATCAAATAAAGACAGAATGTGCAGTTTACGCCGCCATGTTTAGTAACTAATAAAGTTTAACAACAAACAAAATATTAAAAATATATTTTTGATCTAAATATATTTTTTTGATCATGTGCTGAGAATCCCAACTAAAATATTGGTGGTGACTAGACTAAGATCATTTTATAAATGCAAATTAATTCAATTCACGTCTTTCCACAAATCAGATTTGAAGATAAGTGTTGGTGGAATACCAAGAGATACGATTGAAAATCAACACATGTATACATCAAGATTAATTCACTGTATATACATGTATAAATAATAAACACTTCAAGACACAGTAAATTATTCAACTGGTCATCTACTGAACCAACCAATATAAGTATCATAAAATCAATTACAGTAACTGTGTCCATCCCCGCTTGGTTATAAATAAACCCGGGGGAGAAATAATTTGTAAAAAAACAATCGGAACATATCAGGAGATCACTTCCTGAATATGATTATAAATAGTGACATTCTCAGTGATTCCATCTCAGAAATAAAACATGCACACATGTACAATCCACCATATTAAATTTTCATAACCCGCATTATATACAATGTATATTCAATTGTAATTATATAATATATCCAGAATATATAATTTAGAAATAAAAATTAGTTATCGCCTGCAGAATATCAGGTCTGATGAAACATTTAATAAATATGACCTTTAAACTAGTTTAAAAATCAACATCGACACAGCTTTTAAAGATACTTACGACAGAAAAATTTCTTGAAATATTTCCCTTCAAAAGTTATTTTTAATTTAATTTAAGCTAGGATAATTGTTTATGTTTGCTCGTTTTCATTTTATTTGATGGAACCTTTCATTCAGCAAAATATCACAAATTTGTCTTTCACTCCATCCCTAACAACTATATGCTGTATCGCTAAAAAAATCTTCCTTGTTTACTTGTAAATTATCTTTCTAGCACCCATACACAGTGACAATATTGATATAAACACAAGTCAGTTCATAAATTATCTTTCTAGCACCCATACACAGTGACAATATTGATATAAACACAAGTCAGTTCATAAATTATCTTTCTAGCACCCATACACAGTGACAATATTGACATAAACACAAGTCAGTTCATAAATTATCTTTCTAGCACCCATACACAGTGACAATATTGATATAAACACAAGTCAGTTCATAAATTATCTTTCTAGCACCCATACACAGTGACAATATTGACATAAACACAAGTCAGTTCATAAATTATCTTTCTAGCACCCATACACAGTGACAATATTGATATAAACACAAGTCAGTTCATAAATTATCTTTCTAGCACCCATACACAGTGACAATATTGATATAAACACAAGTCAGTTCATAAATTATCTTTCTAGCACCCATACACAGTGACAATATTGATATAAACACAAGTCAGTTCATAAATTATCTTTCTAGCACCCATACACAGTGACAATATTGATATAAACACAAGTCAGTTCATAAATTATCTTTCTAGCACCCATACACAGTGACAATATTGACATAAACACAAGTCAGTTCATAAATTATCTTTCTAGCACCCATACACAGTGACAATATTGATATAAACACAAGTCAGTTCATAAATTATCTTTCTAGCACCCATACACAGTGACAATATTGACATAAACACAAGTCAGTTCATAAATTATCTTTCTAGCACCCATACACAGTGACAATATTGACATAAACACAAGTCAGTTCATAAATTATCTTTCTAGCACCCATACACAGTGACAATATTGACATAAACACAAGTCAGTTCATAAATTATCTTTCTAGCACCCATACACAGTGACAATATTGACATAAACACAAGTCAGTTCATAAATTATCTTTCTAGCACCCATACACAGTGACAATATTGACATAAACACAAGTCAGTTCATAAATTATCTTTCTAGCACCCATACACAGTGACAATATTGACATAAACACAAGTCAGTTCATAAATTATCTTTCTAGCACCCATACACAGTGACAATATTGACATAAACACAAGTCAGTTCATAAATTATCTTTCTAGCACCCATACACAGTGACAATATTGATATAAACACAAGTCAGTTCATAAATTATCTTTCTAGCACCCATACACATGACAATATTGACATAAACACAAGTCAGTTCATAAATTATCTTTCTAGCACCCATACACAGTGACAATATTGATATAAACACAAGTCAGTTCATAAATTATCTTTCTAGCACCCATACACAGTGACAATATTGACATAAACACAAGTCAGTTCATAAATTATCTTTCTAGCACCCATACACAGTGACAATATTGATATAAACACAAGTCAGTTCATAAATTATCTTTCTAGCACCCAACACAGTGACAATATTGATATAAACACAAGTCAGTTCATAAATTATCTTTCTAGCACCCATACACAGTGACAATATTGATATAAACACAAGTCAGTTCATAAATTATCTTTCTAGCACCCATACACAGTGACAATATTGATATAAACACAAGTCAGTTCATAAATTATCTTTCTAGCACCCATACACAGTGACAATATTGATATAAACACAAGTCAGTTCATAAATTATCTTTCTAGCACCCATACACAGTGACAATATTGACATAAACACAAGTCAGTTCATAAATTATCTTTCTAGCACCCATACACAGTGACAATATTGATATAAACACAAGTCAGTTCATAAATTATCTTTCTAGCACCCATACACAGTGACAATATTGATATAAACACAAGTCAGTTCATAAATTATCTTTCTAGCACCCATACACAGTGACAATATTGATATAAACACAAGTCAGTTCATAAATTATCTTTCTAGCACCCATACACAGTGACAATATTGATATAAACACAAGTCAGTTCATAAATTATCTTTCTAGCACCCATACACAGTGACAATATTGATATAAACACAAGTCAGTTCATAAATTATCTTTCTAGCACCCATACACAGTGACAATATTGATATAAACACAAGTCAGTTCATAAATTATCTTTCTAGCACCCATACACAGTGACAATATTGATATAAACACAAGTCAGTTCATAAATTATCTTTCTAGCACCCATACACAGTGACAATATTGATATAAACACAAGTCAGTTCATAAATTATCCTTCTAGCACCCATACACAGTGACAATATTGATATAAACACAAGTCAGTTCATAAATTATCTTTCTAGCACCCATACACAGTGACAATATTGATATAAACACAAGTCAGTTCATAAATTATCTTTCTAGCACCCATACACAGTGACAATATTGATATAAACACAAGTCAGTTCATAAATTATCTTTCTAGCACCCATACACAGTGACAATATTGATATAAACACAAGTCAGTTCATAAATTATCTTTCTAGCACCCATACACAGTGACAATATTGATATAAACACAAGTCAGTTCATAAATTATCTTTCTAGCACCCATACACAGTGACAATATTGATATAAACACAAGTCAGTTCATAAATTATCTTTCTAGCACCCATACACAGTGACAATATTGATATAAACACAAGTCAGTTCATAAATTATCTTTCTAGCACCCATACACAGTGACAATATTGATATAAACACAAGTCAGTTCATAAATTATCTTTCTAGCACCCATACACAGTGACAATATTGATATAAACACAAGTCAGTTCATAAATTATCTTTCTAGCACCCATACACAGTGACAATATTGACATAAACACAAGTCAGTTCATAAATTATCTTTCTAGCACCCATACACAGTGACAATATTGACATAAACACAAGTCAGTTCATAAATTATCTTTCTAGCACCCATACACAGTGACAATATTGACATAAACACAAGTCAGTTCATAAATTATCTTTCTAGCACCCATACACAGTGACAATATTGACATAAACACAAGTCAGTTCATAAATTATCTTTCTAGCACCCATACACAGTGACAATATTGATATAAACACAAGTCAGTTCATAAATTATCTTTCTAGCACCCATACACAGTGACAATATTGATATAAACACAAGTCAGTTCATAAATTATCTTTCTAGCACCCATACACAGTGACAATATTGACATAAACACAAGTCAGTTCATAAATTATCTTTCTAGCACCATACACAGTGACAATATTGATATAAACACAAGTCAGTTCATAAATTATCTTTCTAGCACCCATACACAGTGACAATATTGATATAAACACAAGTCAGTTCATAAATTATCTTTCTAGCACCCATACACAGTGACAATATTGATATAAACACAAGTCAGTTCATAAATTATCTTTCTAGCACCCATACACAGTGACAATATTGATATAAACACAAGTCAGTTCATAAATTATCTTTCTAGCACCCATACACAGTGACAATATTGATATAAACACAAGTCAGTTCATAAATTATCTTTCTAGCACCCATACACAGTGACAATATTGATATAAACACAAGTCAGTTCATAAATTATCTTTCTAGCACCCATACACAGTGACAATATTGACATAAACACAAGTCAGTTCATAAATTATCTTTCTAGCACCCATACACAGTGACAATATTGATATAAACACAAGTCAGTTCATAAATTATCTTTCTAGCACCCATACACAGTGACAATATTGACATAAACACAAGTCAGTTCATAAATTATCTTTCTAGCACCCATACACAGTGACAATATTGATATAAACACAAGTCAGTTCATAAATTATCTTTCTAGCACCCATACACAGTGACAATATTGACATAAACACAAGTCAGTTCATAAATTATCTTTCTAGCACCCATACACAGTGACAATATTGACATAAACACAAGTCAGTTCATAAATTATCTTTCTAGCACCCATACACAGTGACAATATTGATATAAACACAAGTCAGTTCATAAATTATCTTTCTAGCACCCATACACAGTGACAATATTGATATAAACACAAGTCAGTTCATAAATTATCTTTCTAGCACCCATACACAGTGACAATATTGATATAAACACAAGTCAGTTCATAAATTATCTTTCTAGCACCCATACACAGTGACAATATTGATATAAACACAAGTCAGCTCATAAATTATCTTTCTAGCACCCATACACAGTGACAATATTGATATAAACACAAGTCAGCTCATAAATTATCTTTCTAGCACCCATACACAGTGACAATATTGATATAAACACAAGTCAGCTCATAAATTATCTTTCTAGCACCCATACACAGTGACAATATTGATATAAACACAAGTCAGTTCATAAATTATCTTTCTAGCACCCATACACAGTGACAATATTGATATAAACACAAGTCAGCTCATAAATTATCTTTCTAGCACCCATACACAGTGACAATATTGATATAAACACAAGTCAGTTCATAAATTATCTTTCTAGCACCCATACACAGTGACAATATTGATATAAACACAAGTCAGTTCATAAATTATCTTTCTAGCACCCATACACAGTGACAATATTGATATAAACACAAGTCAGTTCATAAATTATCTTTCTAGCACCCATACACAGTGACAATATTGATATAAACACAAGTCAGCTCATAAATTATCTTTCTAGCACCCATACACAGTGACAATATTGACATAAACACAAGTCAGTTCATAAATTATCTTTCTAGCACCCATACACAGTGACAATATTGACATAAACACAAGTCAGTTCATAAATTATCTTTCTAGCACCCATACACAGTGACAATATTGATATAAACACAAGTCAGCTCATAAATTATCTTTCTAGCACCCATACACAGTGACAATATTGACATAAACACAAGTCAGTTCATAAATTATCTTTCTAGCACCCATACACAGTGACAATATTGACATAAACACAAGTCAGTTCATAAATTATCTTTCTAGCACCCATACACAGTGACAATATTGACATAAACACAAGTCAGTTCATAAATTATCTTTCTAGCACCCATACACAGTGACAATATTGATATAAACACAAGTCAGTTCATAAATTATCTTTCTAGCACCCATACACAGTGACAATATTGATATAAACACAAGTCAGTTCATAAATTATCTTTCTAGCACCCATACACAGTGACAATATTGATATAAACACAAGTCAGTTCATAAATTATCTTTCTAGCACCCATACACAGTGACAATATTGATATAAACACAAGTCAGTTCATAAATTATCTTTCTAGCACCCATACACAGTGACAATATTGATATAAACACAAGTCAGTTCATAAATTATCTTTCTAGCACCCATACACAGTGACAATATTGACATAAACACAAGTCAGTTCATAAATTATCTTTCTAGCACCCATACACAGTGACAATATTGATATAAACACAAGTCAGTTCATAAATTATCTTTCTAGCACCCATACACAGTGACAATATTGATATAAACACAAGTCAGTTCATAAATTATCTTTCTAGCACCCATACACAGTGACAATATTGACATAAACACAAGTCAGTTCATAAATTATCCTTCTAGCACCCATACACAGTGACAATATTGATATAAACACAAGTCAGTTCATAAATTATCTTTCTAGCACCCATACACAGTGACAATATTGATATAAACACAAGTCAGTTCATAAATTATCTTTCTAGCACCCATACACAGTGACAATATTGATATAAACACAAGTCAGTTCATAAATTATCTTTCTAGCACCCATACACAGTGACAATATTGATATAAACACAAGTCAGTTCATAAATTATCTTTCTAGCACCCATACACAGTGACAATATTGACATAAACACAAGTCAGTTCATAAATTATCTTTCTAGCACCCATACACAGTGACAATATTGATATAAACACAAGTCAGTTCATAAATTATCTTTCTAGCACCCATACACAGTGACAATATTGACATAAACACAAGTCAGTTCATAAATTATCTTTCTAGCACCCATACACAGTGACAATATTGATATAAACACAAGTCAGTTCATAAATTATCTTTCTAGCACCCATACACAGTGACAATATTGATATAAACACAAGTCAGCTCATAAATTATCTTTCTAGCACCCATACACAGTGACAATATTGACATAAACACAAGTCAGTTCATAAATTATCTTTCTAGCACCCATACACAGTGACAATATTGATATAAACACAAGTCAGTTCATAAATTATCCTTCTAGCACCCATACACAGTGACAATATTGATATAAACACAAGTCAGTTCATAAATTATCTTTCTAGCACCCATACACAGTGACAATATTGATATAAACACAAGTCAGTTCATAAATTATCTTTCTAGCACCCATACACAGTGACAATATTGATATAAACACAAGTCAGTTCATAAATTATCTTTCTAGCACCCATACACAGTGACAATATTGATATAAACACAAGTCAGCTCATAAATTATCTTTCTAGCACCCATACACAGTGACAATATTGATATAAACACAAGTCAGTTCATAAATTATCTTTCTAGCACCCATACACAGTGACAATATTGACATAAACACAAGTCAGTTCATAAATTATCCTTCTAGCACCCATACACAGTGACAATATTGATATAAACACAAGTCAGTTCATAAATTATCTTTCTAGCACCCATACACAGTGACAATATTGATATAAACACAAGTCAGTTCATAAATTATCTTTCTAGCACCCATACACAGTGACAATATTGACATAAACACAAGTCAGTTCATAAATTATCTTTCTAGCACCCATACACAGTGACAATATTGATATAAACACAAGTCAGCTCATAAATTATCTTTCTAGCACCCATACACAGTGACAATATTGATATAAACACAAGTCAGTTCATAAATTATCTTTCTAGCACCCATACACAGTGACAATATTGACATAAACACAAGTCAGTTCATAAATTATCTTTCTAGCACCCATACACAGTGACAATATTGACATAAACACAAGTCAGTTCATAAATTATCTTTCTAGCACCCATACACAGTGACAATATTGATATAAACACAAGTCAGTTCATAAATTATCTTTCTAGCACCCATACACAGTGACAATATTGATATAAACACAAGTCAGTTCATAAATTATCTTTCTAGCACCCATACACAGTGACAATATTGATATAAACACAAGTCAGTTCATAAATTATCTTTCTAGCACCCATACACAGTGACAATATTGATATAAACACAAGTCAGTTCATAAATTATCTTTCTAGCACCCATACACAGTGACAATATTGATATAAACACAAGTCAGTTCATAAATTATCTTTCTAGCACCATACACAGTGACAATATTGACATAAACACAAGTCAGTTCATAAATTATCTTTCTAGCACCCATACACAGTGACAATATTGATATAAACACAAGTCAGTTCATAAATTATCTTTCTAGCACCCATACACAGTGACAATATTGATATAAACACAAGTCAGTTCATAAATTATCTTTCTAGCACCCATACACAGTGACAATATTGATATAAACACAAGTCAGTTCATAAATTATCTTTCTAGCACCCATACACAGTGACAATATTGACATAAACACAAGTCAGTTCATAAATTATCTTTCTAGCACCCATACACAGTGACAATATTGATATAAACACAAGTCAGTTCATAAATTATCTTTCTAGCACCCATACACAGTGACAATATTGACATAAACACAAGTCAGTTCATAAATTATCTTTCTAGCACCCATACACAGTGACAATATTGATATAAACACAAGTCAGTTCATAAATTATCTTTCTAGCACCCATACACAGTGACAATATTGATATAAACACAAGTCAGCTCATAAATTATCTTTCTAGCACCATACACAGTGACAATATTGACATAAACACAAGTCAGTTCATAAATTATCTTTCTAGCACCCATACACAGTGACAATATTGATATAAACACAAGTCAGTTCATAAATTATCCTTCTAGCACCCATACACAGTGACAATATTGATATAAACACAAGTCAGTTCATAAATTATCCTTCTAGCACCCATACACAGTGACAATATTGACATAAACACAAGTCAGTTCATAAATTATCTTTCTAGCACCCATACACAGTGACAATATTGACATAAACACAAGTCAGTTCATAAATTATCTTTCTAGCACCCATACACAGTGACAATATTGATATAAACACAAGTCAGTTCATAAATTATCCTTCTAGCACCCATACACAGTGACAATATTGATATAAACACAAGTCAGCTCATAAATTATCTTTCTAGCACCCATACACAGTGACAATATTGATATAAACACAAGTCAGTTCATAAATTATCTTTCTAGCACCCATACACAGTGACAATATTGATATAAACACAAGTCAGTTCATAAATTATCTTTCTAGCACCCATACACAGTGACAATATTGATATAAACACAAGTCAGCTCATAAATTATCTTTCTAGCACCCATACACAGTGACAATATTGACATAAACACAAGTCAGTTCATAAATTATCTTTCTAGCACCCATACACAGTGACAATATTGACATAAACACAAGTCAGTTCATAAATTATCTTTCTAGCACCCATACACAGTGACAATATTGACATAAACACAAGTCAGTTCATAAATTATCTTTCTAGCACCCATACACAGTGACAATATTGATATAAACACAAGTCAGTTCATAAATTATCTTTCTAGCACCCATACACAGTGACAATATTGATATAAACACAAGTCAGTTCATAAATTATCTTTCTAGCACCCATACACAGTGACAATATTGACATAAACACAAGTCAGTTCATAAATTATCTTTCTAGCACCCATACACAGTGACAATATTGATATAAACACAAGTCAGCTCATAAATTATCTTTCTAGCACCCATACACAGTGACAATATTGATATAAACACAAGTCAGCTCATAAATTATCTTTCTAGCACCCATACACAGTGACAATATTGATATAAACACAAGTCAGTTCATAAATTATCTTTCTAGCACCCATACACAGTGACAATATTGATATAAACACAAGTCAGTTCATAAATTATCTTTCTAGCACCCATACACAGTGACAATATTGATATAAACACAAGTCAGTTCATAAATTATCTTTCTAGCACCCATACACAGTGACAATATTGACATAAACACAAGTCAGTTCATAAATTATCTTTCTAGCACCCATACACAGTGACAATATTGATATAAACACAAGTCAGTTCATAAATTATCTTTCTAGCACCCATACACAGTGACAATATTGATATAAACACAAGTCAGTTCATAAATTATCTTTCTAGCACCCATACACAGTGACAATATTGATATAAACACAAGTCAGTTCATAAATTATCTTTCTAGCACCCATACACAGTGACAATATTGACATAAACACAAGTCAGTTCATAAATTATCTTTCTAGCACCCATACACAGTGACAATATTGATATAAACACAAGTCAGTTCATAAATTATCTTTCTAGCACCCATACACAGTGACAATATTGATATAAACACAAGTCAGTTCATAAATTATCTTTCTAGCACCCATACACAGTGACAATATTGATATAAACACAAGTCAGTTCATAAATTATCTTTCTAGCACCCATACACAGTGACAATATTGATATAAACACAAGTCAGTTCATAAATTATCTTTCTAGCACCCATACACAGTGACAATATTGATATAAACACAAGTCAGCTCATAAATTATCTTTCTAGCACCCATACACAGTGACAATATTGATATAAACACAAGTCAGCTCATAAATTATCTTTCTAGCACCCATACACAGTGACAATATTGATATAAACACAAGTCAGTTCATAAATTATCTTTCTAGCACCCATACACAGTGACAATATTGATATAAACACAAGTCAGTTCATAAATTATCTTTCTAGCACCCATACACAGTGACAATATTGATATAAACACAAGTCAGTTCATAAATTATCTTTCTAGCACCCATACACAGTGACAATATTGATATAAACACAAGTCAGTTCATAAATTATCTTTCTAGCACCCATACACAGTGACAATATTGATATAAACACAAGTCAGTTCATAAATTATCTTTCTAGCACCCATACACAGTGACAATATTGATATAAACACAAGTCAGTTCATAAATTATCTTTCTAGCACCCATACACAGTGACAATATTGATATAAACACAAGTCAGTTCATAAATTATCTTTCTAGCACCCATACACAGTGACAATATTGATATAAACACAAGTCAGTTCATAAATTATCTTTCTAGCACCCATACACAGTGACAATATTGATATAAACACAAGTCAGTTCATAAATTATCTTTCTAGCACCCATACACAGTGACAATATTGATATAAACACAAGTCAGTTCATAAATTATCTTTCTAGCACCCATACACAGTGACAATATTGATATAAACACAAGTCAGCTCATAAATTATCTTTCTAGCACCCATACACAGTGACAATATTGATATAAACACAAGTCAGTTCATAAATTATCTTTCTAGCACCCATACACAGTGACAATATTGATATAAACACAAGTCAGTTCATAAATTATCTTTCTAGCACCCATACACAGTGACAATATTGATATAAACACAAGTCAGTTCATAAATTATCTTTCTAGCACCCATACACAGTGACAATATTGACATAAACACAAGTCAGTTCATAAATTATCTTTCTAGCACCCATACACAGTGACAATATTGACATAAACACAAGTCAGTTCATAAATTATCTTTCTAGCACCCATACACAGTGACAATATTGACATAAACACAAGTCAGTTCATAAATTATCTTTCTAGCACCCATACACAGTGACAATATTGATATAAACACAAGTCAGTTCATAAATTATCTTTCTAGCACCCATACACAGTGACAATATTGATATAAACACAAGTCAGTTCATAAATTATCTTTCTAGCACCCATACACAGTGACAATATTGATATAAACACAAGTCAGTTCATAAATTATCTTTCTAGCACCCATACACAGTGACAATATTGACATAAACACAAGTCAGTTCATAAATTATCTTTCTAGCACCCATACACAGTGACAATATTGATATAAACACAAGTCAGCTCATAAATTATCTTTCTAGCACCCATACACAGTGACAATATTGACATAAACACAAGTCAGTTGTAAATTATCTTTCTAGCACCCATACACAGTGACAATATTGATATAAACACAAGTCAGTTGTAAATTATCTTTCTAGCACCCATACACAGTGACAATATTGATATAAACACAAGTCAGTTCATAAATTATCTTTCTAGCACCCATACACAGTGACAATATTGACATAAACACAAGTCAGTTCATAAATTATCTTTCTAGCACCCATACACAGTGACAATATTGATATAAACACAAGTCAGTTCATAAATTATCTTTCTAGCACCCATACACAGTGACAATATTGACATAAACACAAGTCAGTTGTAAATTATCTTTCTAGCACCCATACACAGTGACAATATTGATATAAACACAAGTCAGTTGTAAATTATCTTTCTAGCACCCATACACAGTGACAATATTGACATAAACACAAGTCAGCTCATAAATTATCTTTCTAGCACCCATACACAGTGACAATATTGACATAAACACAAGTCAGTTGTAAATTATCTTTCTAGCACCCATACACAGTGACAATATTGATATAAACACAAGTCAGCTCATAAATTATCTTTCTAGCACCCATACACAGTGACAATATTGACATAAACACAAGTCAGTTGTAAATTATCTTTCTAGCACCCATACACAGTGACAATATTGATATAAACACAAGTCAGTTGTAAATTATCTTTCTAGCACCCATACACAGTGACAATATTGATATAAACACAAGTCAGCTCATAAATTATCTTTCTAGCACCCATACACAGTGACAATATTGACATAAACACAAGTCAGTTGTAAATTATCTTTCTAGCACCCATACACAGTGACAATATTGATATAAACACAAGTCAGTTGTAAATTATCTTTCTAGCACCCATACACAGTGACAATATTGATATAAACACAAGTCAGTTCATAAATTATCTTTCTAGCACCCATACACAGTGACAATATTGACATAAACACAAGTCAGTTCATAAATTATCTTTCTAGCACCCATACACAGTGACAATATTGATATAAACACAAGTCAGTTCATAAATTATCTTTCTAGCACCCATACACAGTGACAATATTGACATAAACACAAGTCAGTTCATAAATTATCTTTCTAGCACCCATACACAGTGACAATATTGACATAAACACAAGTCAGTTGTAAATTATCTTTCTAGCACCCATACACAGTGACAATATTGATATAAACACAAGTCAGTTCATAAATTATCTTTCTAGCACCCATACACAGTGACAATATTGACATAAACACAAGTCAGTTCATAAATTATCTTTCTAGCACCCATACACAGTGACAATATTGATATAAACACAAGTCAGTTCATAAATTATCTTTCTAGCACCCATACACAGTGACAATATTGACATAAACACAAGTCAGCTCATAAATTATCTTTCTAGCACCCATACACAGTGACAATATTGACATAAACACAAGTCAGCTCATAAATTATCTTTCTAGCACCCATACACAGTGACAATATTGATATAAACACAAGTCAGTTCATAAATTATCTTTCTAGCACCCATACACAGTGACAATATTGATATAAACACAAGTCAGTTCATAAATTATCTTTCTAGCACCATACACAGTGACAATATTGATATAAACACAAGTCAGTTCATAAATTATCTTTCTAGCACCCATACACAGTGACAATATTGATATAAACACAAGTCAGTTCATAAATTATCTTTCTAGCACCCATACACAGTGACAATATTGACATAAACACAAGTCAGTTCATAAATTATCTTTCTAGCACCCATACACAGTGACAATATTGACATAAACACAAGTCAGTTCATAAATTATCTTTCTAGCACCCATACACAGTGACAATATTGATATAAACACAAGTCAGTTCATAAATTATCTTTCTAGCACCCATACACAGTGACAATATTGACATAAACACAAGTCAGTTCATAAATTATCTTTCTAGCACCCATACACAGTGACAATATTGATATAAACACAAGTCAGTTCATAAATTATCTTTCTAGCACCCATACACAGTGACAATATTGACATAAACACAAGTCAGTTCATAAATTATCTTTCTAGCACCCATACACAGTGACAATATTGACATAAACACAAGTCAGTTCATAAATTATCTTTCTAGCACCCATACACAGTGACAATATTGATATAAACACAAGTCAGTTCATAAATTATCTTTCTAGCACCCATACACAGTGACAATATTGATATAAACACAAGTCAGTTCATAAATTATCTTTCTAGCACCCATACACAGTGACAATATTGATATAAACACAAGTCAGTTCATAAATTATCTTTCTAGCACCCATACACAGTGACAATATTGACATAAACACAAGTCAGTTCATAAATTATCTTTCTAGCACCCATACACAGTGACAATATTGATATAAACACAAGTCAGTTCATAAATTATCTTTCTAGCACCCATACACAGTGACAATATTGATATAAACACAAGTCAGTTCATAAATTATCTTTCTAGCACCCATACACAGTGACAATATTGATATAAACACAAGTCAGTTCATAAATTATCTTTCTAGCACCCATACACAGTGACAATATTGATATAAACACAAGTCAGTTCATAAATTATCTTTCTAGCACCCATACACAGTGACAATATTGATATAAACACAAGTCAGTTCATAAATTATCTTTCTAGCACCCATACACAGTGACAATATTGATATAAACACAAGTCAGTTCATAAATTATCTTTCTAGCACCCATACACAGTGACAATATTGATATAAACACAAGTCAGCTCATAAATTATCTTTCTAGCACCCATACACAGTGACAATATTGATATAAACACAAGTCAGCTCATAAATTATCTTTCTAGCACCCATACACAGTGACAATATTGATATAAACACAAGTCAGTTCATAAATTATCTTTCTAGCACCCATACACAGTGACAATATTGATATAAACACAAGTCAGTTCATAAATTATCTTTCTAGCACCCATACACAGTGACAATATTGATATAAACACAAGTCAGTTCATAAATTATCTTTCTAGCACCCATACACAGTGACAATATTGATATAAACACAAGTCAGTTCATAAATTATCTTTCTAGCACCCATACACAGTGACAATATTGATATAAACACAAGTCAGTTCATAAATTATCTTTCTAGCACCCATACACAGTGACAATATTGATATAAACACAAGTCAGTTCATAAATTATCTTTCTAGCACCCATACACAGTGACAATATTGATATAAACACAAGTCAGTTCATAAATTATCTTTCTAGCACCCATACACAGTGACAATATTGATATAAACACAAGTCAGTTCATAAATTATCTTTCTAGCACCCATACACAGTGACAATATTGATATAAACACAAGTCAGTTCATAAATTATCTTTCTAGCACCCATACACAGTGACAATATTGATATAAACACAAGTCAGTTCATAAATTATCTTTCTAGCACCCATACACAGTGACAATATTGATATAAACACAAGTCAGCTCATAAATTATCTTTCTAGCACCCATACACAGTGACAATATTGATATAAACACAAGTCAGTTCATAAATTATCTTTCTAGCACCCATACACAGTGACAATATTGATATAAACACAAGTCAGTTCATAAATTATCTTTCTAGCACCCATACACAGTGACAATATTGATATAAACACAAGTCAGTTCATAAATTATCTTTCTAGCACCCATACACAGTGACAATATTGACATAAACACAAGTCAGTTCATAAATTATCTTTCTAGCACCCATACACAGTGACAATATTGACATAAACACAAGTCAGTTCATAAATTATCTTTCTAGCACCCATACACAGTGACAATATTGACATAAACACAAGTCAGTTCATAAATTATCTTTCTAGCACCCATACACAGTGACAATATTGATATAAACACAAGTCAGTTCATAAATTATCTTTCTAGCACCCATACACAGTGACAATATTGATATAAACACAAGTCAGTTCATAAATTATCTTTCTAGCACCCATACACAGTGACAATATTGATATAAACACAAGTCAGTTCATAAATTATCTTTCTAGCACCCATACACAGTGACAATATTGACATAAACACAAGTCAGTTCATAAATTATCTTTCTAGCACCCATACACAGTGACAATATTGATATAAACACAAGTCAGCTCATAAATTATCTTTCTAGCACCCATACACAGTGACAATATTGACATAAACACAAGTCAGTTGTAAATTATCTTTCTAGCACCCATACACAGTGACAATATTGATATAAACACAAGTCAGTTGTAAATTATCTTTCTAGCACCCATACACAGTGACAATATTGATATAAACACAAGTCAGTTCATAAATTATCTTTCTAGCACCCATACACAGTGACAATATTGACATAAACACAAGTCAGTTCATAAATTATCTTTCTAGCACCCATACACAGTGACAATATTGATATAAACACAAGTCAGTTCATAAATTATCTTTCTAGCACCCATACACAGTGACAATATTGACATAAACACAAGTCAGTTGTAAATTATCTTTCTAGCACCCATACACAGTGACAATATTGATATAAACACAAGTCAGTTGTAAATTATCTTTCTAGCACCCATACACAGTGACAATATTGACATAAACACAAGTCAGCTCATAAATTATCTTTCTAGCACCCATACACAGTGACAATATTGACATAAACACAAGTCAGTTGTAAATTATCTTTCTAGCACCCATACACAGTGACAATATTGATATAAACACAAGTCAGCTCATAAATTATCTTTCTAGCACCCATACACAGTGACAATATTGACATAAACACAAGTCAGTTGTAAATTATCTTTCTAGCACCCATACACAGTGACAATATTGATATAAACACAAGTCAGTTGTAAATTATCTTTCTAGCACCCATACACAGTGACAATATTGATATAAACACAAGTCAGCTCATAAATTATCTTTCTAGCACCCATACACAGTGACAATATTGACATAAACACAAGTCAGTTGTAAATTATCTTTCTAGCACCCATACACAGTGACAATATTGATATAAACACAAGTCAGTTGTAAATTATCTTTCTAGCACCCATACACAGTGACAATATTGATATAAACACAAGTCAGTTCATAAATTATCTTTCTAGCACCCATACACAGTGACAATATTGACATAAACACAAGTCAGTTCATAAATTATCTTTCTAGCACCCATACACAGTGACAATATTGATATAAACACAAGTCAGTTCATAAATTATCTTTCTAGCACCCATACACAGTGACAATATTGACATAAACACAAGTCAGTTCATAAATTATCTTTCTAGCACCCATACACAGTGACAATATTGACATAAACACAAGTCAGTTGTAAATTATCTTTCTAGCACCCATACACAGTGACAATATTGATATAAACACAAGTCAGTTCATAAATTATCTTTCTAGCACCCATACACAGTGACAATATTGACATAAACACAAGTCAGTTCATAAATTATCTTTCTAGCACCCATACACAGTGACAATATTGATATAAACACAAGTCAGTTCATAAATTATCTTTCTAGCACCCATACACAGTGACAATATTGACATAAACACAAGTCAGCTCATAAATTATCTTTCTAGCACCCATACACAGTGACAATATTGACATAAACACAAGTCAGCTCATAAATTATCTTTCTAGCACCCATACACAGTGACAATATTGATATAAACACAAGTCAGTTCATAAATTATCTTTCTAGCACCCATACACAGTGACAATATTGATATAAACACAAGTCAGTTCATAAAATATCTTTCTAGCACCATACACAGTGACAATATTGATATAAACACAAGTCAGTTCATAAATTATCTTTCTAGCACCCATACACAGTGACAATATTGATATAAACACAAGTCAGTTCATAAATTATCTTTCTAGCACCCATACACAGTGACAATATTGACATAAACACAAGTCAGTTCATAAATTATCTTTCTAGCACCCATACACAGTGACAATATTGACATAAACACAAGTCAGTTCATAAATTATCTTTCTAGCACCCATACACAGTGACAATATTGATATAAACACAAGTCAGTTCATAAATTATCTTTCTAGCACCCATACACAGTGACAATATTGACATAAACACAAGTCAGTTCATAAATTATCTTTCTAGCACCCATACACAGTGACAATATTGATATAAACACAAGTCAGTTCATAAATTATCTTTCTAGCACCCATACACAGTGACAATATTGACATAAACACAAGTCAGTTCATAAATTATCTTTCTAGCACCCATACACAGTGACAATATTGATATAAACACAAGTCAGTTCATAAATTATCTTTCTAGCACCCATACACAGTGACAATATTGATATAAACACAAGTCAGCTCATAAATTATCTTTCTAGCACCCATACACAGTGACAATATTGACATAAACACAAGTCAGCTCATAAATTATCTTTCTAGCACCCATACACAGTGACAATATTGATATAAACACAAGTCAGTTCATAAATTATCTTTCTAGCACCCATACACAGTGACAATATTGATATAAACACAAGTCAGCTCATAAATTATCTTTCTAGCACCCATACACAGTGACAATATTGACATAAACACAAGTCAGTTCATAAATTATCTTTCTAGCACCCATACACAGTGACAATATTGATATAAACACAAGTCAGTTCATAAATTATCTTTCTAGCACCCATACACAGTGACAATATTGACATAAACACAAGTCAGTTGTAAATTATCTTTCTAGCACCCATACACAGTGACAATATTGATATAAACACAAGTCAGTTGTAAATTATCTTTCTAGCACCCATACACAGTGACAATATTGATATAAACACAAGTCAGCTCATAAATTATCTTTCTAGCACCCATACACAGTGACAATATTGACATAAACACAAGTCAGTTCATAAATTATCTTTCTAGCACCCATACACAGTGACAATATTGATATAAACACAAGTCAGTTCATAAATTATCTTTCTAGCACCCATACACAGTGACAATATTGATATAAACACAAGTCAGTTGTAAATTATCTTTCTAGCACCCATACACAGTGACAATATTGATATAAACACAAGTCAGCTCATAAATTATCTTTCTAGCACCCATACACAGTGACAATATTGACATAAACACAAGTCAGTTCATAAATTATCTTTCTAGCACCCATACACAGTGACAATATTGATATAAACACAAGTCAGTTCATAAATTATCTTTCTAGCACCCATACACAGTGACAATATTGACATAAACACAAGTCAGTTCATAAATTATCTTTCTAGCACCCATACACAGTGACAATATTGACATAAACACAAGTCAGCTCATAAATTATCTTTCTAGCACCCATACACAGTGACAATATTGACATAAACACAAGTCAGTTCATAAATTATCTTTCTAGCACCCATACACAGTGACAATATTGATATAAACACAAGTCAGTTCATAAATTATCTTTCTAGCACCCATACACAGTGACAATATTGACATAAACACAAGTCAGTTCATAAATTATCTTTCTAGCACCCATACACAGTGACAATATTGACATAAACACAAGTCAGCTCATAAATTATCTTTCTAGCACCCATACACAGTGACAATATTGACATAAACACAAGTCAGTTCATAAATTATCTTTCTAGCACCCATACACAGTGACAATATTGATATAAACACAAGTCAGTTCATAAATTATCTTTCTAGCACCCATACACAGTGACAATATTGACATAAACACAAGTCAGCTCATAAATTATCTTTCTAGCACCCATACACAGTGACAATATTGACATAAACACAAGTCAGTTCATAAATTATCTTTCTAGCACCCATACACAGTGACAATATTGATATAAACACAAGTCAGTTCATAAATTATCTTTCTAGCACCCATACACAGTGACAATATTGACATAAACACAAGTCAGTTCATAAATTATCTTTCTAGCACCCATACACAGTGACAATATTGATATAAACACAAGTCAGTTCATAAATTATCTTTCTAGCACCCATACACAGTGACAATATTGACATAAACACAAGTCAGTTCATAAATTATCTTTCTAGCACCCATACACAGTGACAATATTGACATAAACACAAGTCAGTTCATAAATTATCTTTCTAGCACCCATACACAGTGACAATATTGATATAAACACAAGTCAGTTCATAAATTATCTTTCTAGCACCCATACACAGTGACAATATTGACATAAACACAAGTCAGTTCATAAATTATCTTTCTAGCACCCATACACAGTGACAATATTGATATAAACACAAGTCAGTTCATAAATTATCTTTCTAGCACCCATACACAGTGACAATATTGACATAAACACAAGTCAGTTCATAAATTATCTTTCTAGCACCCATACACAGTGACAATATTGACATAAACACAAGTCAGTTCATAAATTATCTTTCTAGCACCCATACACAGTGACAATATTGACATAAACACAAGTCAGTTCATAAATTATCTTTCTAGCACCCATACACAGTGACAATATTGACATAAACACAAGTCAGTTCATAAATTATCTTTCTAGCACCCATACACAGTGACAATATTGACATAAACACAAGTCAGTTCATAAATTATCTTTCTAGCACCCATACACAGTGACAATATTGATATAAACACAAGTCAGCTCATAAATTATCTTTCTAGCACCCATACACAGTGACAATATTGATATAAACACAAGTCAGTTCATAAATTATCTTTCTAGCACCCATACACAGTGACAATATTGACATAAACACAAGTCAGTTGTAAATTATCTTTCTAGCACCCATACACAGTGACAATATTGACATAAACACAAGTCAGTTCATAAATTATCTTTCTAGCACCCATACACAGTGACAATATTGACATAAACACAAGTCAGCTCATAAATTATCTTTCTAGCACCCATACACAGTGACAATATTGACATAAACACAAGTCAGTTCATAAATTATCTTTCTAGCACCCATACACAGTGACAATATTGATATAAACACAAGTCAGTTCATAAATTATCTTTCTAGCACCCATACACAGTGACAATATTGACATAAACACAAGTCAGCTCATAAATTATCTTTCTAGCACCCATACACAGTGACAATATTGACATAAACACAAGTCAGTTCATAAATTATCTTTCTAGCACCCATACACAGTGACAATATTGATATAAACACAAGTCAGTTCATAAATTATCTTTCTAGCACCCATACACAGTGACAATATTGACATAAACACAAGTCAGTTCATAAATTATCTTTCTAGCACCCATACACAGTGACAATATTGATATAAACACAAGTCAGTTCATAAATTATCTTTCTAGCACCCATACACAGTGACAATATTGACATAAACACAAGTCAGTTCATACATTATCTTTCTAGCACCCATACACAGTGACAATATTGACATAAACACAAGTCAGTTCATAAATTATCTTTCTAGCACCCATACACAGTGACAATATTGATATAAACACAAGTCAGTTCATAAATTATCTTTCTAGCACCCATACACAGTGACAATATTGACATAAACACAAGTCAGTTCATAAATTATCTTTCTAGCACCCATACACAGTGACAATATTGATATAAACACAAGTCAGTTCATAAATTATCTTTCTAGCACCCATACACAGTGACAATATTGACATAAACACAAGTCAGTTCATAAATTATCTTTCTAGCACCCATACACAGTGACAATATTGACATAAACACAAGTCAGTTCATAAATTATCTTTCTAGCACCCATACACAGTGACAATATTGACATAAACACAAGTCAGTTCATAAATTATCTTTCTAGCACCCATACACAGTGACAATATTGACATAAACACAAGTCAGTTCATAAATTATCTTTCTAGCACCCATACACAGTGACAATATTGACATAAACACAAGTCAGTTCATAAATTATCTTTCTAGCACCCATACACAGTGACAATATTGATATAAACACAAGTCAGCTCATAAATTATCTTTCTAGCACCCATACACAGTGACAATATTGATATAAACACAAGTCAGTTCATAAATTATCTTTCTAGCACCCATACACAGTGACAATATTGACATAAACACAAGTCAGTTGTAAATTATCTTTCTAGCACCCATACACAGTGACAATATTGATATAAACACAAGTCAGCTCATAAATTATCTTTCTAGCACCCATACACAGTGACAATATTGATATAAACACAAGTCAGTTCATAAATTATCTTTCTAGCACCCATACACAGTGACAATATTGACATAAACACAAGTCAGTTCATAAATTATCTTTCTAGCACCCATACACAGTGACAATATTGATATAAACACAAGTCAGTTCATAAATTATCTTTCTAGCACCCATACACAGTGACAATATTGATATAAACACAAGTCAGTTCATAAATTATCTTTCTAGCACCCATACACAGTGACAATATTGACATAAACACAAGTCAGTTCATAAATTATCTTTCTAGCACCCATACACAGTGACAATATTGATATAAACACAAGTCAGTTCATAAATTATCTTTCTAGCACCCATACACAGTGACAATATTGACATAAACACAAGTCAGTTCATAAATTATCTTTCTAGCACCCATACACAGTGACAATATTGATATAAACACAAGTCAGTTCATAAATTATCTTTCTAGCACCCATACACAGTGACAATATTGACATAAACACAAGTCAGTTCATAAATTATCTTTCTAGCACCCATACACAGTGACAATATTGACATAAACACAAGTCAGTTCATAAATTATCTTTCTAGCACCCATACACAGTGACAATATTGACATAAACACAAGTCAGTTCATAAATTATCTTTCTAGCACCCATACACAGTGACAATATTGACATAAACACAAGTCAGCTCATAAATTATCTTTCTAGCACCCATACACAGTGACAATATTGACATAAACACAAGTCAGTTCATAAATTATCTTTCTAGCACCCATACACAGTGACAATATTGACATAAACACAAGTCAGTTCATAAATTATCTTTCTAGCACCCATACACAGTGACAATATTGATATAAACACAAGTCAGTTCATAAATTATCTTTCTAGCACCCATACACAGTGACAATATTGATATAAACACAAGTCAGTTCATAAATTATCTTTCTAGCACCCATACACAGTGACAATATTGACATAAACACAAGTCAGTTCATAAATTATCTTTCTAGCACCCATACACAGTGACAATATTGACATAAACACAAGTCAGTTCATGCCGTTACTTGATAGCGTATAGAACAATACAATCTGCTGAATGTTGATTATGCACAATTTGTTACCTCAATCTACAATTTCAAGCGTTATTATCAATCTAGACCAAATCTTTGATACATACCAGAGTTAGATCGATACAACAATTCCTGAATAGATCCACAACATCTACATACATATGCGCTACTACCAAGATCAATAAAACTATATCACTACATTTTAGGTCATGACTGAATGCAAAACAAATGCGTGTTGTAGATTTCATGATGGATAAAATTATTAGTAATTATTAGATTATCATGTGTCATATGATACTTCCACCCATTAAATCATGACACATCCATTATAACATCAAGAATGTCCGACTTTATTGAAGTATTACAGCAGGCACTTAAAAAAAACGATCAGGAACCCGCTATCTCCCTCCCAATTTCAGAGGCAACATTGTAATAAAATCTATTACCAACTTCAAAAAATTAGATACACATAAACAGGGTGGTTTTGTCAAGTTATGAGTTTGCCTTTAACCAGTAGAAATTAACAACATTCATTTCATCAAAATTCTCACTATATAATGCATTTGACTTCAGTGCTTGAAATTAAAATATAATTGTACATGTATATGCTCGTGATGAAATTAATACCTCACAGTGTTTAAATGAAGAACAGTAATAATAATAATATACCATTTTCATATTTCACACAATTATTTCACTCAAAATATTACATTTTGAATCTAAATTTTGGTTGTGTTCATGGAGCATCTCAGGTTCTTGGGATTAACTATTTCATCACCAGACTTACAATGTATCACCCAGATTTTTCTGCACTTTTTTCTTATATTTTTCAATATTTCTGGAAATGAACCCTAATTTTGGAGCCAACCGGCAAAATTTGAGTCAATTTTCATTTTTAACTCGAAAAATTTAGCTATTTTTGTCCCAATCTTCTGAAGGAAAGTGCAGACTATAAACAGGACTATTTTGTGAAGTTGTAATGAAAAAAAAGAAACTGATGGTGAAAAGTCTAAAAGTGCCAAAGTCAAAACAAACACTGCTGGCTATGTTCCTAAGAATATAACAATGTTACAAATGGAGACTTATAGGGAAATAGTGGGTTATTTCTGATTTCTACACCTGCTGTAAGTGAAACCCTTGAAAACAGGCATGGTATACATGATACCTGCAAAATGGTCCAATCATATAATATACCTTTATTTAATTATCTGCATACATTTATTGTTGAATTTTGTGGTACTAATTCAAATACAACACAATTTTTCGGTAGTTTTTTTAGTTGTCTAACTAAAGCCTAACACAGAACAATGATTTTTGGTATGGAAAACATTGTGACCTGAGATCCTATTGGTTATTGCTGACAAAAATAAACAAAACAATGAATAGTAAATGATTGCTTGATCATAATGACAATTAGAGTGACCGAGCACACTACTGTTTGTTGTTTGGCGCACTGCATGGTGAGAGCCTCTACGGATAACTGATATGAACAGCATATAATGACTTCAACAGGAAATGTGTTATACTCAACTTTGATCACCTTTTAATAACAGAATTTTTCTATTTTTAGTTTTGAAAACCTGCAGGCAAGGGAAACGTATGGCATTTTGCACAGAAATGACAAACAAATGATATGAAAATACATACAAAAACAACAATTTGGCAGGAAAAAAATTTCAAAATTGTTATGTTTACCTTCAGTAAATTTGTTGATGAAATTTTAATGTATTTATACATGTACATTGTACATGTACTATAAATGTGAGTGTTAACTATGAACCAAGTCATGTGTGATATATACCAGTAATACATAAAATTTACTATTTAAACAAAGCTTTGCTATTAATCTCATCAAACAATAAATTGTACATATGGTCCCCAATGATATGACAATTTATTTGATTATTAAAGTTGCTTGCATACTTATGTTATTTGTGTTTTTGTCTCACATCACTTTGTATTGAATAGGTTTTATATGCAAGATACATGTATGTGATAAATTTTGTCTGGCTAATACAGTAATCTCTCCAATTGTTATATATTTATAATTATTATAATAAAGCTGAAATATGAAAAATGTTATATAATAAATTTACAATATATAGATGTTAC
This sequence comes from Saccoglossus kowalevskii, assembly GCF_978046115.1. Taxonomy (NCBI): domain Eukaryota; kingdom Metazoa; phylum Hemichordata; class Enteropneusta; family Harrimaniidae; genus Saccoglossus; species Saccoglossus kowalevskii. The sequence continues at coordinate 25,403,664 of NC_140641.1, forward strand.
TTTGCATTTTCCTCATAGTGATTGAACACATTTTTAATCTTCCAAGGAAAAAATTATCACTCAATTGTTCATTTGAGTATACATTTTGTACAAAAATATTATAAGCGAATTCAATATTAATATTGTGCTTTGTATTGGTTGACATTAGGTGTCAAGTTGCTTATACAATGTACATCATTATAATGCTCATTAAAAAAGGCAAAAGATCATTAATTTAAAAAACAAGCACTAGCTACTATTGTGAAATCACTGCACGTTTTAAAAAGGTGACTCCCTATAAAGTGTGCAGGCTATGATGCACTGATTGATTATAGGGCTCACAATGTCTTCAATTGAATGCAATGAATCATAATTGGGTGCTTAGAGTGAACCCGCACGAACGTCAGGGGAAACCGATAAGAAATGAAATCATCGTCATGACAGAACTAATGGTGTATTTTATGGATTCTTCCTGGTGATCGTAGAGTTCAGTATATGTGCACACGACTCAATGGAAATTGATTATAAGATGCCGACTTTGAGTTTGAATTAAAATATTGAGAAACAAGTTGATGACAACTGCAGCATTTGTTGAACTGTAGTTTGTACTAATGGAAGCTTGAATTACCCGTGTGATTTTTTTTTACTGTAATTTACTCGTAAATAGTAGACTCGTCGATATATAATAGTCGTAAAGTGCATATTGTAAAGGTGATCTAAAAATGTGTAGCACGTATGAACCATGGTAGATGATCTGTGTTCAAGTGTCAGCTGGTAAATTCTGGGGGCAGGTGTTAATCTATGTTCACCATAACAAGACAATTCTTCCTCTCAAAATGTGCAAAGTAGTGAACACATAATTATATACCTCAGTCCCTCAGCATTGCACAATTCAGACATTTTTCATACCTTGGCCAACTAAAATTAACTGTCAATTCCTTTTAACATTCTCGGAGAAGATGATAACTCTGAGTTAATAAAGTATAAGATAACACACGACAGTGAATAATGCATTTCCAATATACATTAAACAAATGGTTTCATCTTCTCTATGCATCTCTTTTGGAGAAAACCAATATTGCAACCTCATTTTTTCCCTAACAAATTTGAAAATTTCCTCAAAATTCAACAATAATTTTGAAACAAGCCTGAAGAAAATGAAACATTTCTTAATAAAAAATTGTTGTATATGCATAACAAAGAAGCCGATTTTGAATGAAACTACATTTGTATGAAGACAATTAGCCATGAAAGGGATACATGTGTAATATCAGACAATATTCTAAACAGTGTAATCATAATGAGTGTTATGAAGTGAAACCATATGAAATGTCAAGACACTGATCAATGGCCAGTATTGCAATTTAAAGAAACCATAAAATATGCGAACAATCTGGAATGAGAATTAAACCCTGAAATGACTGGAAACCATGATTTGATGACATCAACTATTGAAAAGTAATTTAACAAAGCTTATAAGTTGCTCATTTAGAATTAATTTATGGCTGAAACAGTTGTCTATACCAGAAGCAATATTTGAATTTTTGAAGCTTAAATCGTGAGATAAAAAATTGATATTCCTTTGTGAAATACCATGCATTATCTTTTGTTCAGCTTTAAATGAAATCTTTACCATGCACTGTGCATGTACATGTATATCAGTGAGGAGTGAGTGGCAAGACAGTGCAAATGAGAAGGTAGATGAAATGATAAATAAGGAAACTAAGACAACCAGCATACAGTTTTCATCCTGTACTTTAAAAGCACTTTACAATGTAAAATGTATCAATATCGGTACTTAAAATAAGATTACCTACATTCTAATATACAATATCTCAGATTTAGTTGGGAATACAATCTACAAGGATACTATTCAAAGACTGTATATGCATGTACATACTCAACTCTGACAAGTCGAAGTCCCTATTATTTATTTTTTACTAGACTAGAGTACCGATTTTGCTCAACCACCCACACACATTTAACTCATTTGAGTCCCACATTTACAACATTTGTGTCTTAAATATATACAATCATGCTCGCTCTCATATTTTGATTGCTATATTTCACTTTAGCACACTGGGCCCTGAATAGACTCATTGTAATTGTAATTTTTAGTTATGTTCACATTGCCATTGCGATTAAAATGAGTGACACAAATACAATGTATGTGATGTAAAGCATCATTGGATAAACAATAAATTGCACAACATGAAAGTGTAAATACATAACATTAATGCCATGAATTATGCGACCCTCCTGTGATATAAACATGTTCATAACAAACATAAAAGGGAGGCATGTGCCGCAAATATTTCAGTGTGAACGTGTATGTGACTGGACTATGAACAATATATAGATAATAGTATCAATTACATTTAGTTGAGTTTAGAATATCTTAGTAATGCAGTGCAACACATATACATTTGTACAATGTACAAGGAAGGGAGTCATGTTACTCTCAGAGGAATCATACTTAAACTTCCTGTTGTATTTCAAATCAATAATTTCATAATAAACATTCATGATATGTCATGGTCAGCATCAACAATGTCATAGTCCACATCAATGATGTCATAGTCAATATCAATGATGTCATAGTCAATATCAATGATGTCATATTCCAATCAATGATGTCATAGTCAGTATCAATCATGTCATAGTCAGTATCAATCATGTCATAGTAAGCATATACAATGTCATAGTCCACATCAATGATGTCATAATCAGTTTTAATCATGTCATATTAAGCACCAATGATGTCATAGTTCCAGTAATCTTGAGGTATATAGAAATCCACTCATAATTTTTGAGAAAGATAACCATAAATTTCAATGTTCATTTGGTTTATTAAGTACAATCAGCGAGCTGTAGTTACATGCTATTAAGAGCTTTTTTTTTTCACTTTTAAAATTTTTGAAATATTTCAGTATAAAAAACACTACCGAGGTACTACTGTCATTTGTCTACTATATGTTACCAGCCAACAATTAGAGATATGACATTTTAGCATAGACAAATTAGCCACCACAAATTAAAATATAACGATCTTTTCTTCAACAAGCAGTTTCTTGGCTGAGCATATTTCAATTAAAGATATCATTAGAAAATGAACAAATCTGAGAGAGGTCTACCTTAGGTCCCTATATGTATGGTATCAAAGCAATTGCTGATTTCAACAAGAATTTACCAAAAATGACAAAAATATTAACCAAAATTAGAGAATTAAAGATATGTGGTCTACCCAAGGTACATATACAGAAAGTATCAAATCAATCAGACTTGCAGTTTTCAAGAAGAAGTTGAAGGACTAAAAAGTTGATGCGGACGACGACGCCAGACAATCACTCATTTGATAAGCTCTGCTCAAAAAAGTCAACAGCGGAACTAAAAATATTTATTAAAACAAGCCATGCATGGCACAGTTCCCGTTAGCTATCGAATTTAAGATAATAGCTTTGTTTATAGTAATATAGCTGGAATATAACCATGTCAGGAATATGATTATGATGATTGTTTAACATTTAAATGATTGACATTTGTATCTGATCGTCAAACGAGTATTGAGAGATATTGCTCTGGAATAGCATTAATTAAAACAAAATCAGCCATTTTGAATACATGTATAATGAATATATAAAATTTGAACATAGTCAGTCAAAGCATGTCAGATATTTCAGAGAATGTCAGCCATTCTGAATACGATCTAAAAAGTAAAATCACGTGCATCAGGAACCCGTAATGTCTAATGTATGTACCAAGTTTGAACAAAATCCCTCCATAAATGCCAGAAATGCTTAAAATTTGATGATATTTTAATCAAAAATGACCACCATTCAGCCATTTTTAATAGGATCGTCAAACCAATATACATGTATCTGTATATCATGACATGATGTATAAGGCCAGAATTTGTTTAATCCTTGTTTCTCGAGTTTTTATAAGGCAATTTTTTTGAGGAGAGCGGAAAAAAATAAAATTTAATCTTTTTTTCCATTCAATTTGTGTGATTCTCAAAGAATTGTAAGTGAGATAATTGATCGGAGAGAAGAAATGATATAAAATTTTATTCCATGTATAACCTTGTTTCTCATCTGCGCGAGACTTCGATACTTTTTTATTTTATTTTTATTTCATTTTCAGCTCCTGTTCATTCGGTGGGTTAGCGAAACAAGGGATAATAAAAGTCTGGCCTAATGAATATTTAAAATTTGAACATAATCAGTCACAGCAAGTCAGAGATATAGCACTAGAACCACATTCATTAAAACAAAATGGCCGCCAGTCAGCCATTTTGAATCTTATCTGAAAAACAAAATGATGTGCATCAAGGTCATATAATGTCCAACGTATTTACTTTAACTTTGTCTGCACAATGTATACATGTACGTACGTGTAAGTATGTTCATATGAGACTCGTGTCCATCAAGACTGAGTATTACATCCACGTTTAAATCAAATGCAACATTATAACTGAATCAAGCCAGACAAACATTACAGTTTATTCATTGTATCATGTTGCTACAAGAATTACAAATTGGTATACAAGTGTTGTACTACAATACTATAAGTATATTATCATCAGTTTTATTGAAACACTTAAAATTCCTCAAAATGAATTAAAATGGTTACACTAACTACTAGAACACATATTTAAAACATACAAATTTGACACAAATTACAATCTAAAGCACGACATTGGTTTAAAAAAAAAAAAAAAAACTACAATTAAAAAAAAACTGGTGATAATAATAATAAAAAATAAAATAAAATAAAAATATCAACCCAATCCAAGGTTTTCACAAATGATGCCATGCATTTAATTATTATAATAAGAAATAACATGCATGTACAGACAAATTATTTAAGACACAAAATATGAATACCAGTCTTGTCAATTTTTACATTGTGAGAAGAACAGCCAGACCATACAGGCAGGATGTGTATTAATTCTCATACCAAGCTAAAGATTTACTTGTATTGATTTGGAAAGCAATAATTATAATAGCTGTGCCAAGATTTTCAATGGATTTAACCTCGCAATCTTAAAGTAAGCCGTTGTGGCTTTCTACAAAGTAATTAGTTTTCCATCGCTTGTATGCAAAAGTAGACTACTAAAAAGACTATACAGTATATTGTTTTTCATGTGAGGATTATTTTGTAAAGTACAATGTACATGTATATATTTCCAGGTTTATATCATGAAGACGTGCAGACTACATTCAGTCAAATCTTTCTTGGAATGACTGCTTTAAAAGTCATTCTAGTCTTAGATCACATATACATACACATGTACATGTATGATCATGCTGTGTTATTTCAGCCCAGAATTACACTGCATGTGCTATCTTTGTTGCTCACAGTTGTTTTCTTTGAAGTGTACTACCCTACCCCACTTACCTTGATGGAAACCTTGTTACACACAGCTTTGGTAAGTATGACCCATGTTGGCAGATCCATTATATCCATCAATACTTTTTCATCCAATTCCAGATTTTGAAGGTCTCCCTCCCCTTTCAGCGTACTCAGTTTGATCTTATCAGGAGACAAGTTTTTAGCAAACCTATAAGGTAAAAGACACAACTGTGAGCTCAATCACATACAGTGAATGAGGGAAACAAAAGTTTAAAACCAGATACAGAAACACAAACAAAGATCACTTTACAGCTGTCCTGTGTGCATCACATGTGATAGCTGAAATATGTAGTTGTACATGTACATGCCACGCTTTGATATTCATCTATGTGTATACAGTGAATGAGGTAAACAAAAGTTTAAAACCAGATACAGAAACACAAACAAAGATCACTTTACAGCTGTCCTGTGTGCATCACATGTGATAGCTGAAATATGTAGTTGTACATGTACATGCCACGCTTTGATATTCATCTATGTGTATACAGTGAATGAGGTAAACAAAAGTTTAAAACCAGATACAGAAACACAAACAAAGATCACTTGAAAGCTGTCCTATGAGCATCACATGTGATAGCTGAAATATGTAGTTGTACATGTACATGCCACGCTTTGATATTCATCTATGTGTATACAGTGAATGAGGTAAACAAAAGTTTAAAACCAGATACAGAAACACAAACAAAGATCACTTGAAAGCTGTCCTATGAGCATCACATGTGATAGCTGAAATATGTACTTGTACATGTACATGCCACGCTTTGATATTCATCTATGTGTATTCAGATTGAATTATTTTTATTTGTTAAAATGTCAAATAGATGGTAAGTAGCCAACTTCTACGATCTGACACACATTTGATCCGGGTCTGAAATAGTACCCGGTAAATACTGGGGTTCATTCATTGAATCTTACAAAAAACTAAATAGCTACATACATTGTAGTATACAATATCTGTAATGTCTCAGGATATCTTTTGAAGTCAGTCAACTTTTGTACCTTTACTAAAAACAAACGTGCAAAACTTCGAATGCGTTATTGTTATTTTATTGCACACTGTCATTTTGTTGTATCTCAAATTCCTTCAATCTGACATTATGCTTAGTAAAACATATACTGACAAAATTAAATTTACGATTGAAGCATCTAATAGATTTCGGGATTAAGAGTATTATTGGTACTGCTAATACTGCAACACTTTCCAGATCATTTGTATGCAGGCAGCCAACAATGTCTATGATTTAGTCTCAGACGACTTAAAGATAATTCTTACACAATAATGTTTTATATCATGCACCCACATGGTATTACATGTACATGAGTAATTTCAAGACAGGAGAAATGCAACTATCGCTGGGGATTTCAAGGGCGGCAGCATACCAGTGCCAGCCATACGATAAAATGTTTGTCATGGCAACAGAACTGATATTTATTTTAATGCATTTCCAACTTGAAAATGCATTTTTGCTTATATTTAATTTGTAGTTAACTCACTCATTTATTCCCTACAAATCAAAGATACTGCCATGAAATGAACAAGTCTAGGAGAGGATCGAGGGTCGATCAATGTATGTGTCTGATAAATATGAAAGCAATCAGTTTTTCATTTTTTGAAGGAGAAAAATCAACCAAAATAGAACATTACATATACCGTCATGAAATAAACATATGACCCAACATGACAGCTTAAACCGCTCAACTGGCCCAAAATGGCAACTTATTTGACCTCCAAAATGACCCCACCTGACAACCTTGACCTCTGAAACAACCCCACCTGACAACTTTAACCTCTCAAATGACCCCACAGTAACTTCTTGAACGACCCCACATGGCAATTTTGACCTCTCAAACAGTCCCAAATGGCAACTTTGGCAGCAATCTGGTAGGTGGTTTCAAAGGAGTTATCAAGAAATATGTACTACCGTAAAACCTGTATTAGAAGCCGCATCCCTAATAGAAGTCGCACACACTCTTTTAAAATAATTGAGAACAAAAAATTCATCATTTCGCATATGTGTAGATGCTCTAATAAAAGCCGCATTCCCTCTGTTGCATTGTACCATTTCAATAGAAGACGCAGCTTCAAATACAGATTTTACAGTAATAGCCAAAATGAACAACTCGAACAGAGAACATGATGAATATGAAAGTATTATAATTGTTTTCAATGTTACCAGGCAACGATTAGACAATCATGATGATGACAGACTAACAATCTATTCTTTGCATGATGTGTTATACATGTATGCACTTTTATACACATTGTAGAAAATACATCATTTTATTAAACATTTCCTTTTGGTAAGCATGTGAACATTTCTACTTTTGATACATTGATGGTTGCGTTGGCCTAATGCTGTTCGTTTGTTGATGCGGTGACTGGTAATGATGATCAAGTCACTATTCTTTTTTTATCATTTATGATGTGCTATTATAATTGCAAAATAAAGCTGAAAGTGACAGACTGAAATAAAACTCACAGAGAACTATCTAATTCAAAACAATGATGTATTTTCAAATATTTATTAGAGGGTTAAAAATTCTGACGAATTCTTTCTCTTGTGCAAAGACATTACTGAAAAATATGTCTTTTTAGCTCACATGATATTTTAACTAATTTAGCTAATCTGTAATTTCGCTAATTCAAGATGTCACTAATTTAAAATAAAGTTTATTCTCACAATGAGATTGTTGGCACTTAAGCTAAATTAAGATTCAGTTAATTCATGCATGGAGTCAAATTCACTAAAATGGCATGTAGCTATTTAAACTTGTTTTTAAATTACAGTATTTTACAGAAATATTGCCTGCTCATATAAACACAGACAGATATGACATGAGGACCTGTTTTGTCAAGTAACTAAAAAAGTCAGATTTCATTTAATTTGGTTAAAAATGGAGAATATGGTAGCATACTTGTGCCATTCATATTCCATATCAAATGATTGTCATGGCAACAGAATTGAACATATTTTTTTTGCATTTTTTACCACAGGCTCAATTCTTTTACATTTAATACAATTTATGCATAAGAGTAGATTATACAGGTTATATATAGCCTGTTAACCACAAAAAGAACCAAAACAATCATTTTTATGTTTTTTTTTACTTCTTTGGCAATACCTTATTTTCTAGTCTTTTCTAATTTCAATTAATATGATTACATACATGTATAATATGCACACTGAAAATGTGAACTAATTCAAACTAGTATTTCACCTGTAAGTTATGAATGAAATCATTTTCTCAAGTTTTAATTCTTAATTAATCATTGTGATGTCATATCATCATCCTTGCGGAAAAATCTAAATGGTGAACAAAGTACACTTATTAAAAAATTGAATATTTATAGAACAAAAAGTGATACAGAAAATTACATTCCCCTGCATTTTTGGAGCCCTTTTATCCAGAAGCGGCACGCTGTTAGCCTGTATGACCTTATTAAATTTTGATGGCTTGGCTCTACGTAATGATCATTAGTGTAATATAATATTGTCAACAAAATGTAGCTACTAGCATACATGTATATCTGTATTTATCCTTTATATCATTTCCTTGAAATACAGCCAAGTGATAATTTATTATATTTTTACATCCCAGTAATCTGATTGGTCCTTGCAAGCCATTGTTTGAATGGTTGACATAATCCTCAAGTTCTACATGCAAAACAGCTTTATCATGTATATGGTGTTTGATAATTCGTTTCAGTTTTTACTTCCAGATAACAGCCTTTTTTTTCTAAAGTCATATTTCATAGCTCAACGATGTCTACAGGTAATTGTAACCATGTTTCCAATGTGTCTCTGAAACCATGGAAACAATGATAAGCTTAAAAAATAAAGTACCACAGAATACTTATATTGCATTTTGATAACATGACTACAGATAAAAACCCATAGAGTTTACCAAATTCAATAGCAAACTATTAATTCAGGAGTGTCGCAGGGAATACAAGGTGAGGGTCTCATAATAGTGTCAGTTCAGTCGTTTAAACATTTATGTGCATGAATCATTACATGTGTTGATGCAAAGTACATGTTAAGCCTGATAAGTACATCTAGACATTACTGAAATTTACTTGATAATCAATTTCGATTTCTCAGAAATTAAAAGTAACCAGAATTTTAAAACTTCTAGTATGCAGAGTCTCCCAAAAGTGTTACACAAAAAGGTCACCATTCGTTTGCATGATAGCAAGTTTGTTGAAATTTATTTGTTCCCACAGAACTCAAACCCAATTTTATGGTTCAAATTATCTTAATATTATGTTCATTTTTACATCAATCTATCAAGCAAGTAAAAGTCACTGTGAAATACTGTCATAACAAATCCCAAATATTCACTGCTACAAACATTTGCAGCTTTCTCAGACGATCAAAATTCATATGCATTTGTCTTCCATGAATTAAATTTGAAAACATTTTTGCTGGAAGCATCAATCTGTCATTCACCACTTGACAATTTGGCTTCTGGGCAGGACTAATAAGTATAGCAGAATTGGATGATTCATTGTTAGATAGTTTATGGATGCAGCATCATTTTAGAAAATTCTGTCAATACACAGTTCACAATCAGAATTTTAAAAGATTATCTTTAATATACCTTTAATATCGCTATGAAAAACTTGTGCAATAATAATTTGCCATAATACTGTAAAATGACTAATTTTCACTGGGTTTAAATTTCACTGATTTATCATTTCAGACATATTCAGTGGGTTTTAAATTCACGGTTTTATCATTTAGACAATGTGTTCTATGCTAAATTTTACATATTCACTGGGTTTTAATTTAGCGCCTTTTCCCAGTCAGCGAAATAAGCCAAATTAAAACCCAGTGAATAATTAACCCCTTTACAGTATATGTCTGTGCTGTTTAACCATATTTGGTCAATTCACTCTGTGAACACGTGTCAAAAAATAGGGGTTAAGGATCAAATTTAATACTTGTGCCAGAACCTATAAAGTATATAATAAAACCTATCGACTGGACATGCAGTAGAGCTTACATAATCTTGCGAGCCTGAGTGCCTATGCTGCACAGCCGAAACAGGCATATTCAGTGTATGAGGAGGAGTAGCATACGTACATCAGTATGCAATATCTACTATAGTACTCAGTGAGACACATCACAGGTACATGTACATTGTAATTACAACTAAAATAGCAATTATGATTACTGATTACTGACATTCTATACAGCAATTTATTTGAAATTAGATTAATATTTGAAAAATAATTATTATTAGGGAATGGCATATATCGATGATTAATGAATCATAATGTATATATACAAGCATCTAGCATCTCAAAGGATTTATTTAAATTAAATCTCACTAGCAGAGTCAACTTGCAACCATTTTTATAGCTGTCAAATGATTGCCTTTAATATTATGACAAGCATATAGCTTATTCTTGATAAAGACAGAGATAATGACACAAAAACTGTATGTAATATTTAGCGAGTAAAGGGTTTTTGGATGAATGCTCAGCAATGGTCATGAAAGCAGCTGCTACATGTATATGCCTAAAGCTATCTGCCACTTCCAATTACAAACCATAAACAAGCAGCTTTTTAATTTTACTTCGAGCACAACCACCCACCCATATGTGGAATGTCCATATTCAAACTCTCCCAATCACCATACACAGAAAATAATTTTATTGTACGTCACTATGCACATTAAAACCTCGAAGTCCAATGTTCTATGCCCTATCAATGGAATTGAAAACATTCCTGTTTGAGGGGAAACACTGTTGATCATGATGAAATGTTTTCATGTTGTCAACAGTTTATGACAACTGATAGACAACTGTATATATTGTGTGCATTTTATTTTCTATCTGTCAGTTTGCAGCAGTACAAAATTGAACAGTGTAAACTACTGCATTTGGAATGTTTTGGGAGTAAAGGATATCACAGTTCTCATTATTGTGTGATAATAGGAGATATGCGCAATAATAGGCGAGACATAGTCAAACCCAATATTTAAACGAACATTCTCGCCCCAGCCCTTTTATTACACGATAATAGGCAGTGTGAAGTCCTTTATTTTTATTTATTTAATAAATTGACGGTAAAAAAAATGTAATATATGTACAGTTGATGAGAAAAAAATCGATATTGTATCATAAATTTACTCACTCTTGAAACATTCACAAGCAAACGACTTGCTGGGTAATTTTCTAGATAAAAATGACCAGAATTTCTAATGCGAAAGAACCATTGTAGAATTTGTTGTTTAAACGATACTTACAAACATGGGTAAACATTGAATATTGCTGTTGGTATGTTTATGCATTGACTTTAAGCACTGCCCAGTTATCGCATGATAACAGGGATACACATAGTAGTGATCAAGTATGCAACCTTTAAATGATTTAAAGTGCGACTCTCATCAGGAAGGACCCACAAAACAATGAACGTTTACACATCGATAGAGACTTGCTTGCAGTCTGTTGCAATTCCAATGAAAAATTCTTGAAAAATAAATATATATTGCGTAAACAAGGGGTGAATGCGAAAGTCATGTGACTACGAAATCCCAACAGACTTGCTATCAGTGTAAGCGCCTTCACATTACCGGCCGAATTCGGGCTTGTAAATTTGCATATACGACATACGGTGGGTAGAGCTGCTGAGCCATGGATCATAACAATAAACCGGACATCGCACGTGCCTGTAGTGTGTAGTCGATACAAAACGGAGCCATTTCGAAAGTCAGTGATTTTCCAATGCCTGTAGGTGCAGATGCAAAAACGTCTCGGCCATCTTAGTAAGCATCCACGATCTCACACTGATAGCGTAGAAGGCTTTGGTATCCTAATACTTTTAAGGCTCGCTCCAAACATTCTCTTGATAACATTACACGTTTTTTTTAAATTCAATCTAAAATAAAATTGCATATGCGATTCGGATATGAGAAAGTAGGTAAAGTTTTCGGGATCTAAGTTTATCCAAGAAAGTGTGTATGGTTTCCGGGGTCTCAGTTGGTATGTTAATTAGCCTGTCTTCTGATTGGTTGAAACATATTAGACATGTCATTCAATACAAGCCCGAATCTGGCCGGTAATGTGAGGGTGCTTACACTGATGGCAAGTCTGTTGGGATTTCGCGGTCACATGACGTTCGCGTCCGCCCCTTGTTTATGCAATTCATATTTATTTTTCAAGAATTTTTCAGCGGAATCGCAACAGACTGCAAGTAAGTCTAATATCGATATAGAGAGCATTTTTTAAGACATCTGCTAAAAGCCTATTGCACATCTACAGACAAGCTAGTAAACGATTGTCAAAATAGTGGTGTTTGGAATGATGAAGTACTAGATACAACCATGAGCATTGGATGATGCATAGATACAACCTTGAGCATTGGATGATGCATACTGCATGTGACAGGATAGATTGTTGCAGTGCCTCTAGCATAATGGTTAAATCAATGCTATAATGTGATTTCAAAATAACAAAGGCAGTATGGCCAGAGGAACCGACTGACTATCAATCATGTTCATCGCTGCATTACCAAGCTTGTCTGCAGGGAAAGGTCAAGTCGCAGGTTTTTAAATGTCAGGCATGTGTTTGTGTTATTTGACCATCTTGTCTTGTAGTTTTCTGTTCAGTGTCAAATTGTTTCCAGAATTACAAATTGGTCAAGTTCATTGTCCATTTTCACCTCAACCCATTACATGTCAATGTCAGTCTACTCTTTGACGTAAGCCATGAATAAATATTGTACTTTCCCCGATCGAAAGACTGATTTGTGTTTGATGTTGTTTACTTCCTGTAAACCGTCTAGCTTGCTATTGGTTGTAATTTCATATTTTATCATCATTCTACCAGTAAATCACATTGTTACGCTACAGAAGAATTTCTCTACAGTGGCAAATGATGGCATAGCGGCCAACAGTTCCTCGGGTTCTACTGTACTTTTATTTAATTTTTTTTTAATTTAGTGACCTCTCTTGACTGGTTGGTTCTAATGTCACGTTGGGCTAAATTGTTTAATGCTCACATCAAGATTATTTTCATGTCTGTCACATATTTATAAAAATGGAATTTTACTTGCATACATGTGATACACTACACCAGGTGTCATCATACTCACAGTCTGACCATAAATCAACTATGATATAAGATTTTTACATGACAGTTGGATAACTTGTATACTAAATTATAGAGCAAAAACGAGAGCTCCATGATTAAATATATCAATGATATCAAAGATGTGAATATACCAACATGAGAAAGGTCATGTGAAAATAATCAAAACAGATTAGTATGTAATATGCACTTGAACTTCTGTATTAAAATCTGAGGTCATCCAATTGAAATTATTTAACAATATGAAAATAAAATGATGAAAATCTATTAAAAAATAACCTGCTTGTTATGCATATCTAATAATATTTAATCTATTAACCAAATATATCTGTTATCATTCTGACAAGTGGTGTGTCTATGACTGAAATTTCAGGGTATGTGCCACATGTCCATTGTACAAAAACTAACTATAACTGAATGCATCGTATTATTGCTGGTAGCCTGCAAACTATATTTTGTAAAATGGCCACGATATATACAGCCTATTTTGTAGGTGGGTTTATTTTGTAAAATACACATAAGCATTATGTTTTAACCCTTAATTTATTGGTAAATATATTTCAACCAAAAACCTTCTGGTAACAAAAATTATATTTGTTTTTTTAATTTTGAATACTACTACATTTGTAGAATTTATACTTATAGTGCCACACACACTAGTGCTATAAATAATAATGTACATGTGGTAATGTGATGGTCAAAAATTAGAAACCAAGAAAAATACACGATATACTTTATTCACCAAATCACTGACAGACGAACTGACTGGATCGATGTTGTGTAGCAGACGTCATCTGTACAAAACAGCGGTCCGTTTACGATTCGCTGTATGCGTGCCACTGTCAACGTTATCACTGTTTCGGTTACTCTAAACACAACAGATATTGAAAATGACGTACACAAATTTGGGTTTGTGTCTTGCGCTTTTTATCAAACTGAAATCCCAGTAACAACTTGGCACAGACGACTGGACTAAAGACTTCAACACATTTTTAAATTTCAATATTTTAACATCGCTACTTACTTGCTCAGATGTTTGATAATCTGGTTTTTGATTATCGACGCCATTATATTGTCTTCTTGACGGTTAATTCAGTTTTCCAAAAATGATATGTCATCCTGTTGCAATCAACGAGAACAAAAGAAATCATCATCCGTGGTCCAGTTTGATCATTTCAGTCGACTCTTCGTCAAGATGGCAGCCATTTTTAATTTTGGTGATTACCTGATCCCCTAGGTCAATGTAAAAATGCAGACTCTCGAAAATGGATACGCTCCAAACGATGGACACCAGAATAATTATTTTCCATATTATTATTTTAATTACTAAATATAAAAAAAAATACTTTTATTTTTTTCGAACGAGAGTATTTTGTGAAGATACTTTTGACATTCCACAATTTACATACAAACTGATCATTTGACAAAACCGAACGATTTGAAACGATTAACTGTTGACTGTTTTGATTTTTTTTATTCAACTTGAATACATTTATATCACATAAGCACACCGCCTCCCAATCTACAGTAATATCGCAGTTCCCGAACATAAAAAGCAACCGTGGTGTCCCTCCCCCACTTGTGTTTTTTAAACAGCGCCGCCTATATTTGTGCCATTTAAACTGCTGTTTTTAATCTGTGTTCATGGCGTTCGATAGAGGGAAGGATATCGATGCTTCCAAAGTTGTTGACTATAAACAAAATTATGATGCCGTCCCGTAATAACCCACCTCGATTGAGATGAAATCATACACGCCATTGTGATGATTATGATACATGAATTCTGCAAACCGCAAAGGATTCAATGTCAAGTGAGAACATTGCTATATGATTTTGACCCAAAATATGTTTCTATATAATTATGATACCAGACACTAAACGCTTAAAGGGCGGTAATCGTCATGTAAACAAACAATGTATTTTGCATGCGTTGTATACGTCGCTATGAGTCCCATATCGAACAGGATGTGGCACGACGACCATCGCCTTTTAACCCAGCGACGAGACAGTGTATACTTTTCAGAACTCGGAACCAACTTTTCAGAACCTCAGAACCAACTTCTCAGAACCCAATTTCAAAATAGCTTCCTTATCACCGGAAGGAAGTCATATTTTAGGTTATTATTAATATGACCATATGATTAACAGTGTTCTCCCTAGACTTCATGTCAAGCATCACGGTCAATTTGCATAACAATACACCTAATTTGCGTAATTTTATTTGCATAATAATCAGTTTTTCCAACAAATATTGTCTCCAATTAATTAAAGACAAGATATTTTTTATATCTGATAAATTTTATATCATTTTACTGCATTGTATTTTATGTGTTGTATCAAGTCAAATAAAGTTCGAAATAGAGCAGCATAAAAAAGAAAAAAAAACTAAGAAAGACTTGTGTTAATATGGGGTGAGAATACCGCCAAAATTAGCTTGGTGTCATTATTTGAACATTGTTTAGTTGTTTGGTCTTTATTTCGAAACTTGTTTGGTTATTGGTCATTATTCGGTTATTTAGTCTTTATTTAAACATTATTTTGCGCTTATTCCATTATTGTGTTATTACTGCAGCATCGTATTGCTATTGTTTCATTATTTCAACTTTATTTCTTAATTATTTCATTATTGTGCAATTGCTACAATATTATGTTGCCATTGTTTCATAATGTTACAATTGTGTCGTTATTTAGACATTATCTTGACATTCAATTGTTATAAGATTCGGTTATTTTCACTTCCAACTGTCTTGATATTCGGTTCGCTTGACTTGCGATTACCTCAACATTCGATTATCCGACCTAAATTAGCTGACCCCGCTATACATGTAGTATTCACTCCATAGTCCCGGGCCGCCTCCGATAAAGCATCATTGCTCAAAATGGCAATGCGGCCTTTATAAAAGTTAGGGGGAATTTCTAAATAATGGTCGTTTCGCCAACATCAAGGAAACTGACTGAGGTCGTCAGAGCCTGTTGGTTAGAGAATAATACTTCTCCAAATGCGATGACTGAAGTGAGGAGGAATTATTACACAGCTGACACGTCTGACACGGTCAATAACCGGACTTTCAGCGGACTTGGTAGTGCCATCACGGTTCTTTTTTTCAGTAAAAGTTGAACCATGTATCATTCTGATTCTCATTCCCGGGCCTCTCGTATCTCAGGTACTTATTGACATATTCCTGTTATGGACGTGATTTTTTTACGTTCACTCCGTTATTGTCAAAATGCCGATATACTTGTACGGCTGATTTGTAGCGCGCCATTCATTTCATGGCGCTACGAAATCGGATGTCTTCGTTGGTAACAACTGCATTGGCAATGAATTTATGGGTATCATTGCCAATAGCAATCACGTCAGTGTCACGCCAGGTTTTCACCAGCCATGCCTCGCATCTGCAGTAATCATAGTTATGCTGTATTCGAGGTTTTCGTAAATGTCGACTTCCGCTCGCAAAGCACGCAGTTTCAATTTTGTTTTGATTCGATTGCTGTGAATGTCTCCTCCGTCAAATTCCCCATATATTACTGGCGAAAGTAGCTTATTCCGACGGTTGACAAAACCCAATTCTGTAGTTGACTAGAAATTAGCTATTTAGTAGACGGGGAGCTGTTGCAACGGGTTTTCATAAGTGGCCCCGCGAACTAAATAAACTGGGTTGCAGTTGTAACTGTGAAATTGCGTTGCTGCACAAGGTTCTCGATAGATGAAACTGGTTATAAACATTTGCTGCTCAGTATCACCACACAATGTATTTACGTAATTTCCAGAAATACCAGTATGTATGGGCCGGATTCATTCGTTTATTTATGGATCTTTATACATAACCTTTGACGGTTTATAGAATAATGTATGTTTGTGTTTATTCATATACATGTAACATTTATTGACAGTATACTTCTTAGAATCATCATTTCATAACCATATGTTTTCTCCGTATTTCATTTTATGCATGTAATTCTATGGGAAACTCCTAGTAAGCACATCGAGCATTAATTTAGCCAATATTTGTTCGAACATCGGAGTAAACACCGTATTTATATTCGGTAAATGAGAACGCCTCCGCCCTAAAAAATGTTACTCGACGAGATCTATGGCAACGTTGTACGTTTTTGGTACTCGTATTGGATCATTTGCGTTTTAGTTCACATCTGTAAGTCAGATAGGGCGGCACGAAATATTACATCGGGGGCGAGATCTGCTCACAACCTCTAGAGGGTCCGGGGGCATGCACAAATTTGAAATCTAGACCCTCTAAAACGCTATTTCCTGCATTAGGGGAAAATTTTGCTGACACAAAGGGTTTCCGCTTGAATTTGGAGGGGCGACAACATTTTCTTCGTGGGGCGACCGCTGCCGCTGCCACTGTGTATGTATGCTATTGGAGAATAAATCGAGGTTGAGTTGTAATTTTCACGTGTCCGTTTTAGTTTCACTGCTAAGAAGTTCGACCCCCCCACACATACGCGGGTCATAGATTGGAGTAAATTCATATCGTTTTCTAACGAAACTAAACTAAACGGTCCTTTTCAGAGCCACCATTATCTTCCCAAAAGAGTGATACCGTACCAAAAATTACATAACTTTATTATATTCACACAGAAGTAATAAACTGTCACACATACTCACCACGACTGATAAATTACTCTTTGTGTGGAGTATAAACAAGGAAAACATTTTTCTGCGTGTTTTTCCGTGTCCCTAAATCTTTTGAATGAAATAAAAAAAAAACACCGATGCACGCAAATCAATGTTACTATAGTAGTCTGAGATGTTATGACTTAAGGTTAGGAGTACTTTAGGGTCAACTACTAGTATCTTATTTCAAGATCGCAAAGACTAATTGATAATTAATACAGTAAAATACTTTATTTTAGCTGGAAACAGTTTTCGCTGTTATTTACCCCAATCACTCACGCAAACGCACACACATATGCTATTTCCATATATTGAATACGTTGGCAACGGAAGGGACAAGTTTAAATCATATTTGTATTAACACAACTTGAAAGCAACAGTCTCACAATAAATATATGTCCATCAATTATCAAACTAAACATTCAATGAAGCGGACTGTGACAGTTAAAACGAAAAGACAAGGCTAAAAAGAAAACATGTGACAGTACGATTATTCTCGTCTACTACACGCCCGGGGACTACACGTTCAAGTATCCAACTTCCCAGCTTACAAAACATGATTAGTATCAGCAATAATTTCTAGAACTGCCTGGATAATTGCGTATTATTAGTTGACACCAGACATAACCCTGTACAGGATAGTTTGAACAATGTCTCACATTCCCGAAAGGATATATTCAAATAAGTTGGGATGAATATGAATTGAATATCCATAAGATCTTTTGAAAAATCAGCTAAACAGTTTACCACGACGATTATGGTGAATTGGCGAGTTTTCAACGAAGACGACTGGACGTCTCCGGTCATGAGCTGGCTGGTTCGAATTTATCTACTTTTACAGTAATGAATATTGCGTTCGAGTTGAGTTACTAGTAATTACAAGCCTGATTTACATTTTTCTTGTGGTGTCTTTGTCAAGGTATTAAATATAAGTGCGTTGGGAAATGGCATAATTATATTGCCTGAGTGAAAGAGGCTGGTGAAACTGTATCACAATGCGTAATATTTATTCCCAACGCGCGTGGTCGACGCCTCTGATTGAGTTTCTTTTGTATTTGTATTTTCGAAAATGTGTCGCTGGCTGCGTTTTTTTGTTGTCTCGCAACTGAACGTCCAAGCTGACCTTGTTTTGGCTGTAAGTACCCTATCCACTAAAAAAAGTTCCCCTGTTCTTCCATTTTTTTAAGAAATCTGCCCTGCCCACTGGGGGGGGGGGTACTGATATTTCCCGTCCCCTACAAAAAATGCCCTCAACAAAAATCCCTTGGACCAGCTTTTCGGATGAACAGCTCTATTGGCTGCACCTGATTGTAACACAGTCCTGCATGATTGTGATACATTAGTAATGCCGGCGCCAGTTCCAACAAGCTGCCTCGTCACCAGAAAAGAATTGTTAATTTCACTGTTCACAGCTTAGACCACAGGGAGCCCAGGAACTATAATAAACTGTACGCGGCACCTATGGGCGAGGGGAGGGGGCGTGATCGGCTGGTATCTAGTGTATTAGAAATAGACAAGGGATAAAGGCTCCGGCCAGCTCTTTCAAATTTCGCTAGTTCACAACACGGTAACGAGTCTTGTGATTAGCTCTTAGCACATTCTGGTCATCATATAATGATCAAGTCGGATAATCTCTCGCGAATTTCGCTAGGAGCGCGTCGTGTCAACAACAAGTTTTGCGGCATTTGATATTTCGTCACGACAGGCTCTGACGACCTCAGTCAGTTCCCTGGATGTTGATGAAACGGCCATCATTCATAAATTCCCACTAACTTTTACAAAGGCTACATTGCCATCATGAGCAATGCTTTAAATAAAAAAAATCAACCGACCGACCCAATTTTTCAATTTCCCGACTTAGTGCATCAAAAGTCAGGTGAAGTACACATGTTTCAATGAAGACTGATGCATTAATTGTTATATCAACCTAATCTTTTTTGCAAATTAATTTATTTATAGAAATACTAATGGTATACCCATATAAGGCAGTTCATGCCTATAAGGCAACCGATGATGGAGAGTTGACCATTAAGGTCAACGATATAATTGAACTTGAAGGATTGCCATTGCAGTTTCAAGGCAACCCAAAAGAGCCTCGTGGATGGCTTTTAGGAAAATTGAATGATGTGGAAGGTAAATTCCCCTCCTCTTTTGTGGATTTTTTTGGATAGAGATTATCACCACGACCCCCGACTCCACCATTACCTTCATTAGTTTCAAATAAATGTAATAGAAAAAAAGAAACCTATACGTAAGTATCTTAAGAATTAACAATGATTAATTTTATTTATGTATGTGCATGTCATGAAGGCATGAATGTATAAATTTAAACTTTTATAAATGTATGGCAATCCTGGAAAGACGTGTGGCTAGTGAGCATTACCTAATGACTACTAAGCCAATAAAAGTGTTTACTCTGAATTTGAATAGAATGTTAGGGTCTCCAAAGTATATGTTTTAAATATTTCGTAATTTCATGCATTAACGACTAGAATTGCGTTATACAAAGGTCGAAATGTGGCTTAATTTGTCAATTAACACCTCACCTACCAGGGCAGGACGGCTTAGTAGATACATTGAATATACATCTTAATTGAAATTAATCTTAACATCATATTAAAAATAATGGATTATGATGTCTTTAAAAACCTTTAATTTTCTACTTATGACACAAAACATGCTATAAACATGTTTCTATTTGTTTTTAATAATTTCCAAGGACAGTTAGTTATCTATTTTTAATTTTTTCAGCAGTAAATCTACATTTTCAGGTACAATATGATATTCTGTGTTTATTTCTGCTTTTGCAATATTTTACTCTGAAACTGTACCATACACATTTTATTTATTTAATTGGTTAAAGGGAATGGTAATAACTTCAGTACTGTATGTTGTTCACGTCAGTTATTATTTGTAGACGGAATTGTGTAGCATGAATATTATTTTTGTATGCATCAAGTATTTTTATTACAATATGATAAAATAAAATTTAATAAAATAGTTATCATACAATATTGAAAAAATCCATGGTACTTAAACAAATATTTTACCAGAAATGTTTTTTCACCCAAGCTTAAGAAGAATTAGTCTAATTTTATCTGCTACAGGCTCTTTCAAGGAGATGAAGATGAGAACCTCCTCTATGAGAGTAAGAGAAAAAAATCAGGATGTAGGCAATTTAATTTCTTTATTCATTTGTTTCAATAATTGAGCTAAGCAACTAACATTTTTAGCGATAACAGTATAGTTTACCTTACATAATTTATTAAAATGTACTGTATTTAAATGTACTATAATAATACATAAATGTAATAAATGTTTTTGCTCCGCCAAAATCGCAAAACAATTTTG
The DNA here is from genome assembly GCF_978046115.1 of Saccoglossus kowalevskii. Classification (NCBI taxonomy): domain Eukaryota; kingdom Metazoa; phylum Hemichordata; class Enteropneusta; family Harrimaniidae; genus Saccoglossus; species Saccoglossus kowalevskii. Next base: position 25,425,146 of record NC_140641.1, read on the forward strand.
TACTGGATGTCAATAAAATTGATATACATGTACTTTGCAATTTAACAATTTATTTTGCAGTGATTTAATAATTGATCAAATTAAATGAAAATAGTTTTATTCAGTCTTTTATTTTTGTTATTACAGCTAAGATGGTCTGTAGCAAATTTGATGTTCAATGCTCATATCGTTATAGTACCCTCATACTGTCTGAATGGAAACAAATGTTTTTGTGTGTGTGTGTGTGGGGGGGGGGTGGTTCTGTGTGTGCCCAGCACAACTGGTTGATGGTGATATGTTGATGTATGTCTGTGTCACACATTGTCATTCCGGAACAGTGTCTCAGCTGTGTGTGGGCGATTTAAATTTGGTACATAAATTAAACATAATCAGGCATTTTTTGGATCAAGTTTAAAATGGCCAACTAGTGTCCATTTTGTTTTAAAGAATGCAGCTCCACAAGCCTCATCTCATACATGTCTGGATGGACCAATCACGTTTAAACTCGTACATCTATAAAGACAAACAGGGCCTATAACAGTGCAATTTACATCATGCAATTTATCATGTCATAAATATTAAGTTTTTTAATTAGTATTCCATTTTGAATTTTCAGCAAGGAACTATGGGTAAAATTACATTTCATCACAATGACAAAATACTTTCTTTCATAACTTGAATATAATGCAAATTAGGTCAAATTTTCAGTGATCATTATTAATATATGATAATAATAATGGAAATAAGAATGACATTTTTTTTGGTTATTGAAAACAGAATACTAGTAACATTTTTTTTTCTTTTTGCAGTCAACAAGTTGTAACTTGTATAAGCTACTGTCATCAATAAATTATAAAATATATACTAAGAATTAAGCAATTGGTAGAAAAATGTAAAAATTCAAAAATAAATATTTTCAGTTCTGTTGCCATGATGACCAATTAATATATATAGTTTTCCTTTGAAGTTATGGATGAAATAATTTTCTTAATTGTTCACACCAGTGTCTAATGATGTTTTACTATACCCACAATTCTATGCTGGAGAATCAAGATGGACACACCGATGAAAAGCTCATTATGTAAAGAATAACATGTATAAAAACTGTAAATTGCATTCTGCTACATTTGTGGTGCTCTTTCATCTGGGAACATTATGTTTGGCTAGATTCACGTTTTAGTTCTAACAGTTTTCAGCATGTTTTGTTACAATAGATGAATACAAATAGTTGAAAATATATTTTTAAAAGTTTGTTTATAGCATTTTATGTACTTTTAATTATTTTTGTGTCATTAATTCATATTTGTTATATAAAATGAAATCTAGCACTTCACACAAAAAAACTTATGGCTTTAACTTTATTTTTTTCATCTAAAGATGCAAGTGAGCAGGTTATCACTCAATGGTAGAAATTTAGTCGTTTCAAGAAAAGTTGAGACAGGATTTCGTGTTGTTGTATCTGTGCCTATTACAGATTACTGAATTTTAATAAATAAGTACATGTTTATTTATGTTCTTTGCAAATACATTTGGAGCTATAAGTCCTGGACCACTATTGTACTTATTGATAACCATTCAATGGTTTTGTGCTATCAGCCTGTTCTGTTTAAGATCACACACATATCATACATGTTGGGATACGTATGCACATGTATTTATGCATTCAAAACTTCCAGAAAGGGAAGCCATTTTATTGCCAAAATTCACCCAAATCATGCATTTCTGTCAATTCAGAATCAAATCTCAGTTATGTTATGCATGTTACTTTGTTATGTAGATCAGATTCAAATATCAACATAAGTCTGAGATACCATGCTTTGAGAAATACTTATAGATTGATTCACTGTAGTATGAACTTAACTTGTTTTTAATGTGTTGTCTTTAATTAATTAATTTGCTTTTTTGGATTAATTAATATGTTCAGACTTGTCACATTCACAGTTAATTTGTTTCAATACTTGCAAAGTTTTTGAAATTTTATTACTGATACAATTTTATATTTGTCGTCCATCTCAAGAATACAACCGAATGAGCACTGATAAAGATTATCACTATGTTGACACAGATGATAATAGTGATAATGTTGATGAACAAATGAACATTGATGATCAATGCCATCATGATATTAAAGGAGAAGAAATAGAAAATGTAAGTTTTACTACTACAATTTTGGATTACTGATATATAAGTATATAACACTTTGAGTGACGTCAATACCAAGTTTAAATGAGATAAATCTTGGCATACCTGAGTTGATATTCAAGTGTAGATTTTTGGAGGGATTAGCAAATGCTTCTCTAGGAAATGATGATAGACTTGTAAACATGATTAAAATGGTTCTCCTTGCCTTGCTTGCAAGGTGGATGAAGGTATATGAGTGTGTTTGTCTTTAATAAACAATTATACCTACATGTATTATAGTGATGGGTACACAAAGAAGTGTATCAATTAAAACAACAGGAGTGGCATTTTACCTTTCAAATGACTGAACTTGAATGTTTTGTTTAAATTACAGGAACATGAGAATGAAATCGAAACCATAGAATATGATAACCCAAATATAGATACTGAAGTGGCTTTTGGAAACAATCCAAATATTGATTGTACTGGTTCACTCGATGATACTCTGCCTATTCTGTGAGTATACATGCAAGCATATTTCTGTATTAATACACATATCCATGGCAATACAATTTTGAATCTTGTACACACAAATTCAATCTGTCAAAACTTCCTTGTAATTTTGTTTTTAACACTTTTGACAGTTTTTAAAACTATTTTATTTCAATCTGGTTTTTGCAGTTGAATATCTAGTAAAATTTTTGTTAGAAATCTTTTTAGCTCATAACATATCCTCAGTAATAACAGGATTTTGTATACTATTACTGCATAAAAAGTTATCACAAAGAATGTATAATAAGCATTATAAATACAAATTTATCATAAATTTTCATTTCAGAACCCCATATGGAAACTATTTCCAGGTGATGAATGTTTCTGATGAAGATAATGAAGAATCTGATCAGAATATTATGGATCATGAACAAGTAATCATACCAACAATTCAGAGTCAAAGGTGATTACTTAAATGCAAAAATCAATTTTATCTTGCTTTTTGTTTTTTTCATTTTCTGTCTTGTAAAGTACTTCAACTGACTGGTTAGCTGAAAGTTTTTATTAAATAAGAATTTTCACTTGTACAAGAATACTGCATATGCTGTGTCAGTACTTTCATTAGCAAGGTTCTCAAAGAGTAATAAACTAGGGATGCTCTATATTTTTTGATTTGCATGATGACATTGCACACCCACAAACCAATTATGATACTGAACACACAAATGTTTAGGTTAATGATCGATGGTCAGCAAGAGTTTGAATTCTGTGTATATATTGTATTGTAGGCGCGACATGTACCAGCCTATAGGTCTTATATCAAACTTGATAGATTTCTTTGGTAATCAAAATATATTTTGAAAGATCATGTTATATCTCATATAGACATTTGTCTATAAATATTTTTTTTTGTATGTTTATGCATTAAAGAAGTTTACAAGAATTGTTGAGTGAGTTTATTCAGAGTGTTCAGGTTGATGATGTCAGCACTAGTACTGTTATCATTCGAAGATTTAAAATCCTGAGAACTACTCTAAAAGCCATTAGTAAGAATGGGTTTAATAAAAGAGGAAAGCTTTTTGTGCAGTTCAGTGGGGAGGATGCTCATGATGACGGTGGACCACGGAGAGAATTTCTAAGATATGAATATAAATCAAATTTGAAATCCCCAAAAAGGAAGTCGACTTAGACATATGCATGTTTGTTAATAGCTTACATGTATCACAGGTATTTAGAAACTATGTACCTTGAACATGATCATTGTTTTAATTAAAAGCATTTTTATTCTCAATTCAAAAATTTTGAAAACTTATGTGACTTATAATCAGTTTCAATCTGTCTCTCTTTCCGTCTATCCATAGTTGTATTTCAAAAACCTATGGAACAAATTTATTTATTCTGTGCATGTCCTTAGTACTTTATTTGTGACATATGCACATGCAGTGGTTTAGCAATTCAATCAAAGATGGCCGACTAACAGTCATCTTGCTTTTTGGTCTCACAACTATATCTTCAAGGCTTATGGACCTTTTGCATTCATATTTGGCACATACATCATACATGTTGGAATAAATGTCCATGTCAGTTTGTTTCATAATCATATAAAAGATGGTCTATTGCTGGTTATCTTCCTATCTGGCCATACAACTATATTTGATATCCATAATACTGGAGACCGGATGTAATATTGCATAAATATGAGAAATAGCAAATAGAAATATACAGTTTGTGTCCATAAATTACCAGTAGATTATAAATCATTTCATTTAATAAATATGATTTTTGTTGATACTAGTTTAGTTTAGTTTACTACAAAATGTATTCTCAAATACAGACCATACACCAAAAATTCATTCAGAAACTATGTATCTGGTCACATGACCATCGATTTGCATATCCAATTTGATTGCATAATTATATATTATGCATGTAGCAATACATGTTCTTGAAACATACATTTATGTGTTTGAAAAGTTATTATTGTTCTTTGAATTATTTGAGTAATTACAACATGTTATCAACCTCAACAATGTACAACTTAAACTATTTTATATTTTAATGCAGCTTAACAAATTTGTTCTTGCTAACAGGTTGTTAATGCAGGAAGATGGTGCTAGTATGGGGATTTTTGAAGGGGACCAGTTAACCAGAGTTTTCAGCCACAATGTACGCCTAATCAGTGATATGATGTATTTCAAGGCTGGACAACTTGTTGCCATGTCATTGCTAAATGGTGGTCCTGGTCTTCAGTGTATGGCTGATTCGGTTTACAACTACATGATTGGTACTGAACCGGGAAATCTCACAATTGACTTGATTCCAGATAGTGATATGAGAGTTAGGGTTCAAGAGGTAAAACATCAATTGTATTGAAGATGACCAGCATAGTTTTACAGTATTCAACCAGTTTCTACACAAAATCCGATCTTCAGAGCGATATGTATGAATGGTGTGAACATTATTTTCAGTGACCCTTTGTACAATACAGTCACAGTTATCTAAGGCTGTGTATTTCTTTTTCAAAGATGAACACTGTGACATTCATGTCTTATTCAGATAAATGACATTTTATTTAGCTATTTCCATAATAATGACTAAAAATAGAATTAAAATAATACATTCTCAATTAACTACTTTTTCTCATGCAGTATATATCCAATGACCTGACTGTATATTATCATGAACATTTGTTTTGATATACCCACCCTCTTTTTTTCAAGCTTCAGAATTGTAACACTTCAATTGAATTAAATAAGTTTATTGAGCAAAATGGTGACTGGATTGCGGATAATGGATATCCTGATATCTTCACCAGTGATATCAAAGATGTTGAAGAAATTTGCCATTTTCTTCTGTTACAACTAATTTTGTTCAGGTTTGTCGAATTACTGTTTCATGTACACATATGCAAGGTTATTAGCATGACCCTTTCCCACCTAGTAGGGATATAGTCACTCTGCGGTTAGTTCTAGAATATATAATTATGAATATCTTTACTGTTTTCCCCATAGACCCTGATCAATCTACATTATGACTTCAGATACATTGTTAATATTTTTAGTGCACATCACTTTTTTCCCCCGTGATTCGGCCTGATTCAGTTCAAAGTTGAATAGGGCATTTTCAATCAAACATTGTAATATGACCTTACATATTAGGTTGCTGTGCAAGCCATATTTCTTTTGGAGATACTTTAACAACAATACCCGACTAGCTGCATTTTTCTTTCATGCTATTTCCTCTGTAAGATATAGTCCAATTCAGTTCAAAGTTTTCACGTAGGTACTATACTGACAGTAACACAAAATATAATCTGTGTTAGTGTTGAAAAAACATTGACCTTTCATTCCTACATGTCACTTGTACTGAACATTTACATCGCCTACAGCTAATACTTAACGGGGACTATGCATTATCAATGTTTGTTTTAATAAAATGTGCATATTTTTTAGTTTTTATTAAATGACCATTGTATCTCATAATTTACCGATATTTCATCTTGCACACTTACCACTGTTATTTCAGATCTAAAGCTGAAATGGATCAGTTTTTCTGTGGCCTGAATGATGTTGGAGGCCTGGGTCAGATTATAAAAGAAAACCCAGATCAGTTCAGGGACCTGTTCATTGATCGGGGAAAACGACTTTGCCGAAAGGACATAAAGAGCCTGTACCAAATTGACTTCAGTGAAAACGGCAGTAACAGACTCAATGAAGAGTAAGATACAATTTATAGTCTGGAGCTATATTAGCAAGCTGTTGAAAGTAAGACATTTTAAATTATAAATGGTATATACATCCTACTTAATATGTAAATGAAGTGATAAATCTCCAATTTGGGAATTATTTTTGGAAATTATTTCTTACATTTTGTACTATTTCTAGATGGAGAGCATCCTGTGTCTCTTGAAGACATTCTAGTTTTTGCAACAGGGTCCAACAGAGTACCTCCACTTGGATTTGCAAAACCAATCACTATACAGTTCTACTCAACATGCGAAAATGAAAAAAAGATTCCCATCTTCATACACATGTGATCTAAGACTTTGGCTTCCTCGTGGTGTTGACATAGATAGTTTTAGTTCATTAATGAATGGTTTTGGAAATTTTTTAATTTTAATCCTTCCATGTATACTCCATGGATTGTAATGCATAATTGCACAAATTTCCCCTCTGGATAATTTGAAATTTTACCATACTAAAATCCTTTCTTACCTTACTAAAATCCAATATTTATCTTTGGATAGACTAGTGGGCCAATTGTATTTGCACATGTTGGTGCTACTCAGTACATTTACAACTTCAGACCTAACTCGCATAGTTAGCCCACTAGTTTATGCAATATTCCATACATTAGATTTTAGTAAGGTATGACTGAATGTATTACAAATTAAAAATAATCTGCAAACAATTCCAATAAAGTAAGATAGTAGTAAACATGTTTGTTGAACATGTTTCACTGTCTATTTTTATTGCCAATAACCTGCACTCTGGTATTCGTACATTAGAAACTCACATTTGTATATTAAATAATGTATTCCATTATCTGATAGTTAAAAATAGATATCAAGTGGCTAATGGCAGTCAAGGTTATATTAAACAGGCCCATTATTTGTCAGGTATCGTACCTATAGTTTGATAATCAACAGAAATCAACAACTACTTTTGAAGCCAAGGTCTGGTAAAAGTCCAACCTGTCAAGCATCTAAGACTTTCATCTGATGGCTTCAAAAATAGCTGTTAATTCCCCTGTATGTGCAAGTAGAGATACGATACGTTATATCTCAAATTGATACTTCAAAGTTTTAGGCGGTGATGTTTTACTTTGACAGGGAAAATTTTGACCTATGTACCTATTTAAGGGATGACAAAGAATGCTGAACAAAACAACTTTTTGAACAATAGAGAAAGGTCAAATAGCAGTTATATATTAATCATTTCTCATTTTAATAAGTGTGGTAACAATTGTACAATTTTAATCTCTGCATACACCACTACATGTACAATTTCGTTTGACATATTAGTCATGTTAGGTAGTAATATGAGGTTATTACAAGGATAGCTCAAAGTATGCATGAAGACAGCAGGAGTATCAACCAGCGCACAGCAAATGTTGATGCGACAGCATACTGTCTGAGTTCATACTTTGAGGTATCCTCGTAATAACCTTATTATTATACATCTTTTCCTTCCAAGGATACATCATGGGAATGCCAAATTCCAAAAAAGTTTAGAACAGAATCATCAAACCTTTTTGTGGGCAGTCGGTCAAACCCTGGTGGCAGCAATGTTTGTTTTTATTATTAGATTCCATATTTGGAATTCGCATTTCCTTATATGATAGGATTAAAATACCCCTTATTTTATCTTGTATGTAGTCATGCACTCTGCAACTTAGTATGGTGTTATGGTGACAGATGTATAATAATATTATAATAATATGCAGCTTTCTAATCGGTGGTTTGGTTTCTGACCTACTTGATCTTTATGAGATGGACTAGAAACTGAATTTGTAATGTTTGTTATAAACCACAAAACTGTGATGCAAGATATGTTTATTAGTTCGAAATAAAATTTATACAATCACTGTGAATCTGCTTCTACCATTGCCTTTAACTGGCAATATAAATGCTTTGCCTGTTCTGGTGTTTTTGGTGGTAAAAGTTTGTAGCACTTCATTGCATGGTCAATGTATTCATCAATCTGCTCATCCCCTACATAATTCGGTGTATGTGCATGATGGCGAACTTCCTCTGTGGTTACCGGTTGAATCATATCTCTACCACCTAGAAAAAAATAAATAAATAAAATAAAGTTAAACTTGTCATGAGACACGTGGTTGATTGACAGTGATTGATAAGATTTCCATATTTGTAGATAATTATCAAAAAAAAATGTTTGAGTTATTGTAACCACACAACGAAGAACAGTTTTTAGTGAAATTCAACAAATATCTTTAAATACCTGCATCTATGATATGCAGACTAAATAAAAATCGAGGAATGTTCAGAAAGAACTTGTGTGTGTACTAAGGGTATTAGAAGCATTAAGTACAAATAAGAAATACTGTATTTACTATATTAGAAGCACATCTCTAATTCACATAAATTGTGTTTATTGCATACAAAATCTTTGTGTCTTATTTTTTCCACCAATTTTTCCTCGTCGCAGATGCATGTGCATATTAATGAGGTAGACATGTGGTATGTTAGTCATATATCTGCATGTCATCTGCAGCAGTGCTTAATGCATTACACTTATTTACTACTATTTACAAATTTGGCAATCACTAAGCTATGTATCAAGTTTAATTAATATCTGCTAAGATAAATTAGGTAATTAATATGCACAAATTAAAGTATCTACATGTGTGTAAGTTAATACCAATGATTTTCAAAACCTTTCAAAATTTGCTCTGCATTTTGAAAAGTATGGCCAATCTAAGTTAAACATTGCATGCAAATAAACAAGTGAAGGTTTAAGAACAACGTTTAGAATCCATAAAAAAAATTAACTTTGGCTTTACCTGATAATTCAGGACAGTGATATAGTATATTAGGAATACCACATGGTACATGAAGCTCCTTCTGATGCCTGATTTTTCCACTGTGTTATCACTTGATACAATTCTATTTGTAGTATTTCTAAATAGCAATGGCGAATTAGACACCTAAAAACAAGACAATGCAATGCAATGCGAATTTCCCAGTTCCAAGTTAAACACCAATCTACACAATAGACTGCTAAAGAATCAACCTCATGGATAGAAGACTTCTGCTGTCTATCTTCCTAAAAAATGACAATGTACTGTGTCATTAGCTAATTGTTTTGGATAACTTTAACACAATGTTCTTGTCATATCACAAAAAGGTAGTGTATAAGGCCGTTGTCATAGCAATGAATATTGAAAACCATACAAAGTTTAAGAACAAGCCATGCTTTGTGTTATTTACCCCATAATACAATATCATTTCCTTGACACATATTCAAACTGGGACACTTGTTTAACACAACTACAGATTGAAAATTATGGTAATCAAACTATATTTACTTGTGTAAATGATTTCTAGAAGAAAACAACCTTTCTTCAACCATTGATGCAAAATATTGACGCCACCATTCAGTCCAAGAGCGCAAAAGGAATGACCAAAAACATTCTATTCTCTAAATGAATAAATGAAGATAAACTAATTAAATCAGCAAATTGATTTAAAATCACAAATGTTGATTGAATGTATGGTGCAAATATATCAATAAATAATAATAGCCAATAACAATTGTGTAGAGTCCTAATATTTTCTATGGTGATTATACCAACTTTGATTTAAAATTATTTATTACCTGATTCGCAGTTGACTTCGCATATACAAAGGAATTTTCTCTAGCAAATTGGTCACTTCCATCTTGTCGTAAAAAAGCTTGTAAAGCTGCCACGGTGCCATTCTCTGTTCCTGGGTCCGTTCTGATTTGCAAAGGACATCCTGTTGTTCCCACGTGTCACAGTAATTACATAGTGGCAATAATCTGTTTCAAATGTAGTCTCTAACATTGATAAAGTGATATAGAATCAAATCTATAAAGTCAACACACAATACTGTAATGTATAGCGCATTAAAACACCATTTTATGACGTCATTGCCTCAGACATGAGGGGGGGGGTATTCACTTAAATATAGGCTTGAATAAATCTTGTAAATTTTTGAGGTTATCCCTCCTCCTTGCCCTATTTATTAAAACTATAACAATCTCTACCAGGGCCACAATTGATGAGGAGAAGGGCAAGCCACGCTCATTAACCTTAGACCCTTATAAAATCAAAATTTACTCTTTGGGAGGTCATTATGTTCTTTGTTTAAATAAATTTACTTGTGAATAGAGATTTACATTATCCTGTAATAATGAACAGCTACAACATCATAAAAACCTCAAATTCAAATAGTGGGGATTTATAACATGCAATAATGAGCAGAATGTTGTCGTATTATACATTTAAACATGTATGTTTCATTTCATCCACACAATTGAGGTAGTAATGGGCAATAACGCTAGGGTCACTGTTTGTGCTGGCTGCCTTCACCCATAAATTTTTTCTAGAATATCTGAAATTGATAAGATATTTTATTTTACCCAATATATGCAATACATTATAAAAAAGGCATGATACACACAATATGTACACATATATTGTTTGAGAATTGTTAACAAAAACTTACCCATCTATACATCCACTTATACATACACCATATGGCTTCAGCTTGTCATAACTATAACAAAGGACAAGATCCGTGGTACATCGTGGCCATTCCACGATGTAAACTCGTTCTTACAATTAAATAAATACAGCATTAGTATATTAGGCCCATGTTATATGATATTTCAATTGTGTACATGCGACGCAGATCTTAATATATTGCCAAATATTTTGATTTCAATTATTTCCATGGGATAGCACATTTAGTATTTTTTGGCAAATTTTTAATTCATTATCAGTATCGGTGTGTTTAAATTTTCGAGAAATAACATTATGGCATTTTATGTCTGTCAAATAACGCCAAATAAATACATGGAATCATTAATTACTAAGGACCTGACGTAGAATTGGAAATTACTCCAAATAAACAAATGTCCAATTCGGGAATAGTATATTTAGTTAATGATGAAATAGTAAGGCGCCACCAGACGGCCTGGCTTAGCAAGTACGTCGTGTTTCTCTCATCAAGTTGATGCTGATGATTGTGCACACAGAAAGCCGCTCATCCCACCATTGGATGGCGATACATCGTGTATGTGGTGTTTACAAAGGACGTGAAGATGATCCGTGGTACATTGTGACCAATAATAAAATGATTGGTTGTCCAATTGTAGGCGTGTCTTTTATTTCTGTGCTAAATGTGCAACACCATAGTCCCGCCATATATTTTTCATGGTTGTTCGAGGGACTTCGACCATACTCGTCTGCACCAGAATCGCGAGTTCTAAGTTTGGTTTACTGTGTTGGTAAAACCGCGCAAATTCATTTTACCGCCACTTTACACAGGGGTTCATACAGACACCAGTCAATTCCGTTACCCAATGGCTGAAGCAATTTCACATCGACCAGATACGCCCCAAAACAGATGACAATATTTTACAGGATCGGCCAATGCGCATGCGTATAAAACAGCTGGTACTAATATCCTAATAACTTATTTTGCACTCGTACATTGCAAAATACATATTTGATTAGGTTGGTTTGCCATCAAGTACCATCCTATGGTACCCACTCATATATCACCAATACCATAGTACAGAGTTATGTTAACAGCGAGTCAAAAATAAGACGAATATACTAAATTTTTATTTAATTAATTGTAAGGATGAGATTACATTGTGAAATGGCCACGATGTACCACGGATCCGATAACTACATTAGATAGTATAATGTCATGTAATATATTGTAGTCGTTCTCATGTACTATAAGAACCATAATCTTAAAGTCATCCTAGCCAACTGCCCCTCTCTATCATATAAACTCGGTATCAATTCAGTTAGAACATATGAAGTAACACTCACCCATCCATATGCCATGTTTGATTAGGACCCTGTAAATGAGAAAAGTATGTTAATGACACCAATATTTCAAAGTCGTGTTCAGGTACATCATACAAAATTGTTCCTACAGTTCAAATGTCAAGTATACATGTCTAATTTCACAGAAAGTTATACAATTACCACACTACGACACAATCCTTTTTTGAATCGTTTCTTTGACCTCATCTCAACACCTTCTGGGTCCAGAGCACGCATTAATTTTGCAATAGTTTGTCTACAGAGTTTAAATTGCTATCTAACTATATATTACAAACACAAAGTATAATGATGTTAGCATGTAGCATAATGATGTTAGCATATAGTATAATGATGTTAGCATGTAGTGTAATGATGTTATCATACAGTACAATGATGTTAGCATGTAGTATAATGATGTTAGCATATAGTATAATGATGTTAGCATATAGTATAATGACGTTAGAATACAGTATAATGATGTTAGCAAACAGTTTAATGATGTTAGTATACTGTATAATGATGTTAGCATACTGTATAATGCTGTTAGCATATAGTATAATGATGTTAGCAAACAGTTTAATGTTAGCTTACTGTATAATGACGTTAGCATGTAGTATAATGACGTTAGCATGTAGTATAATGATGTTAACATACAGTATAGTGATGTTAGCATACTGTATAATGATGTTAGCATGTAGTATAATGATGGTAGCACAGTATAATGATGGTAGCACGTAGTATAATGATGGTAGCATATAATGTGACATAACAGTCACATAATTCTTTCGAACAGGAGAAACACTCCTTGGTAGTGATAATAATGTGGAATTGTGTTCTTCATTATTTATAAATTACTTATTGGTAAAAGTATATTAACAATAATAAAGTAATAATAATAACAATTACCTAAATACATTTAAGCTGTATTTTTGTTTCACCAAACGCCACATTGCTCTATAACCTAATTTTGATGAAGAGCCATTAAGTTCATACTGTGAAAAAAGATGTTCCAAAACTAACATTATTTTATTATTCATAACATTATTTAAAATAAAAATAGTTAGAAAGATTCTGGATCCATTGTTATTCCAATTGAAAAAAACACATTAGGTTCATATTATTAATGGTTCTGACCTGGTGTTAATCATCGAACATGCAAGTGTTCCGCTAATTATGCGTGAATTGTCAAAGACTTGACCATCGAACGCGAGAGATCAAAAGATTGTACCGTCATAAATGGGGTCTGTTAAATCATCTGACGCTAAAGTGTATCACTCGTACAGGCCGGGAATATTTCACAGATTTAAAACCTTGTCTTCAGTATTTTTGAATAAATTCATTACTTAATGTATATGACCACTTAAACAAACTAATTAATTGTAACCCATAGACTAGAAACCACTATTGTAAACAAAAATTACTGTAATACTTAACATTAAAGTTACCGTTTGTCACAATATTTTTTTATTGTGTGGACATTTTTATGAAGGGGAACTAAATAGAGCCTAATTTGTATTTCTTAAGTTTTGTATATTGATTATAAATTTGATTTTTAAATTAAAAAAAGGATGATTATCTTCAGAGTTGTGATGATTGTAATATGAGAAACCATAAAACTGTGAAGGACTTCCGTCAACGCCATCTTAGGGTCTGCGGGGAAACAGTCGAAAGCAAGATCTTTTAATTGTCATTGTCTTCTTTTTGGTATGTCTTCGATCTCACGCAAAGTCTCGATACCAAGCAATTTTCACCATGATGTTCTTTGCCAACACGATTTGACGTGAAACAAAGTTCTTTGACCTAACAGGTCACGTCTTTCATTAACCAATCAAAATGCTGTGTCGTACTGACAACATTTTCTGATTATTGAAGATCATTTTTTTTCAGCTCAATGCAGAAGTTAATTACCGCGATGTTAAAATGCGATTTGTAGCACTGATTTCGACGAAAAAAAAAAGATTTTTCCCTAAAAACTGGCAATTCGCAATTTTCGTTTAACCTTCACGTTCGCCAACAGGTCACGTCGTTCACATCCCTATCATGATAGTCTCAATAATCAGGTTCCAGGAATGGCTTCCATGGGGTTTAATTTTAAGCATTTCAAATGTCTCTCAACGCTAGTTATAATAAAAAAACTAAACCATTGCAATTGTATTTCAAATACAGTTTTTAAATCGACACAACTATAAATTAAGGCCACATTGAGGCTCGCTTTAAATAGTTAAATTCCTTTGTAATAACGAAACTAATGATCACTTTCCATTGTATGAGAGTATGTTTTCCCTATATGATTTTTCAAAAAATATCTGAACAGTTTAAAAACGTAACACATGCAAACAAACTCAGTTCTATGCTGTCAGTTACCAAAAGATGCAAACGTGACATAGAACATGGAGTAGCACGCAGTTACTTGCTCTCAACAGCAATCACTTTCTACACGGAGTAAGACGGCTTAAGTCCCGCAATACACAAATTATTTCACGGTTAAATGCAGTACGACTTAATAACATCATTCGTAAACTTTAATTATGACTGGGCGAAGCACAAGAGGTTCAAGAAAGAAATCCGGTAAGCAAGGCGACATTGTCAGCATGGACGATTACGTAACTACAATGGAGAGGAATGAAGACGACACTCGTGCAGGTGGGCAGAAAAGCACATTTGAACAATTCGTGCGTCAGACAATGCTGCGTTTAGAAAAGAAAATTGACGATTTTGCAAACGAGCAACATGCGCAATTAGAACGAGTCAACTTGGTTGAAAATAGATGTAAGGATTTAGAAAAGGCCTTGGAATTTAATGAAGAATCGGTGAAATGCACGACTGACCAAGTTAATGCCTTATTGGAGAGAGTACAGCGATTAGAGGAACACCACCAACAAAGTTTGGCTACTATATCGGAATTACAAGACGAGCTTCTTAAAGGCGAGAGATATTCAAGATCGTACAATTTGCGTTTCGGTGGTATTAGGGAAAATCAACATGAAAATTGTGTGAACGTAATTACTGAGTTACTAAAGGATCGCTTTCAAATTAGTGAGCCTGCTATTGAAAATGTACATCGCGTTGGCAGTACAGGTGGTTCGAAGCCTCGTCATATCATCGCTAAATTTGTACTTAGACCTCAGAAGTTTAAAGTGAAGAAAATGTCTCGCAAAGCCTTGGAGGGAACGCAAATTTTCGCCGTTGATGACTTGTGCAAAGCGGACTATGTGAAAAAGAAAGCCCTACGGCCGATTATGTTAGAAGCGTATAATCGCGGTGACAAGCCAGTATTCAAAAACGGAACTTTATATATTAATGGTAGGGAATATAAAAGTTAAAATATTGTTTTTTGCCTTTTGTAATTATCATATTGTGAGTTGTATTTTGAGTATGTCACAGTTACAAATATCCCAAACATGTCTTTTATTTAATATGCAAATCAATTCCCGTTGACGAAATGCTAATTAGCTGTTTTGAGAGCATTCGCTTCATTGCTGTTATCTTTTCATTGTTCGGTTCTATGCACCTGTTTTTTTTTTCTTTTGATATTTTCTTGCATTGTTTTTCTGGGCCTCCGGTCTGTGTTTTGAAAGCCCGTTCGTGGCGACTGGATGCATTATATTTGTGATAGAGGTAGACAAATCGAAAGATTTGCAAGCAGATATAAGCTTTTTTGTTCGTACGTTTTGTTGTTTTTGTCTTTCGTCTATTTTATAGTCATATTTATATGTTTTATGTACTGTAGTTTATTTTTAATTATGTTATTTGCACTGTTTTGTATAAGAGACTACAAGTTATCTCATCGTGAGAAATGGTACCAAAAATTAAAATTGTGACGTTAAACGTCAATGGTATAAGAAATCTCGTCAAAAGAAAGAAAGTATGGAATTGGCTAAATAGAAAACAAGTGAATATTATTTTCCTCCAGGAGACCCATAGTCTCTCCACAGATCAGTATAGTTGGTCGTCGCAACTTAGAGTTCAGGGTTTCTTTTCACATGGTACTAATAGTAGTAGGGGAGTGCTTACTGTTATTCGTGATATAGACTTTGATGTTAAAAACACTGTCATCGACCCCGATGGTCGTTTTGTTCTTATACATACGTTAATTGAAAATAGCCCTTTCTTGTTGCTTAATATTTACGCCCCAAATGACGAAAAGTCACACTGTTATTTTCTGGAACATATTCAGTCGTGTATCGACAACTTAGATTATGATCCTGACACTCAGATTCTCATTGAGGGCGATTTTAAGGGAGACAACCCCCATACTTGGGTTAAATCTAAGAAATCATTTTCAAATTTGCTAGAAAAACATGACTTGGTAGATATATGGCGTATCCGCAATATGGATACTCGACGTTTTACTTGGAAGAGAGGTGGGACCACACCTATTGCCAGTAGGATTGATTATTTTCTTATATCTGACCACATACAAAACATTGTTGACTCTGTCGACTTCAGCCCAGTTTCATTTAGCGACCATTCGGCTGTTGCCCTTGTTTTAGATCCACATGATTCACCACGTGGACCTTCCTTTTGGAAATTCAACTGCAGTCTTTTAGATGACAACAATTATCATAACCAATTTAGCGAACGTTTTGTTGAATGGGAAAAAATTATAGTAACATAGGTGATAAGGGGCTTCTTTGGGATCTCTTGAAGTATGAAATACGCAAATTTACTATTCAATATAGTAAACAAAAAGCACGACAACGTCGTTCAAAAATCGAAGAATTGGAACATAAATTGAATGATCTTGATATGTTATGTGACTTGAATCCCACCCCTAAAAATATTGAATATTTAAACGACATTAAAGCGGAACTTGATTCACTGTATGATTATGCTGTAAAGGGTTTAATTGTTCGGTCAAGGGCCCAATGGGTGGAAGAGGGAGAGAAGAGCACAAAGTTTTTTCTGGGACTGGAAAAACGAAATCAACATAGATCTCATATAACGAGAATTATAGGCTCCGACAATAATTTAAAACAATCTAAATCTGAAATTTTGGCCGAATTGAAAAAATATTATGCCACCATTTACAGTTCAAATACAACTTTGGACGTAAATTTCTTTTCGGGGTTAACCATACCAAAACTTTCGAATAATGAAATGAGTGAGTGTGAAGGTCATATTTCACTCGGGGAGGCGCACCGTTCCCTGTTGTCCATGTCAAAAGGCAGGACACCTGGAAACGATGGTCTCCCAGTAGAATTTTATATTGCTTTTTGGTCTATTATTAGTTCTTATGTACTTAATTCCATTAACTATGCCTATGACCATGGCTGTCTGTCAAACTCCCAGCGCCAGAGTATAATCACTTTGATCGAGAAAAAGGGTAAAGACAAACAATATATTAAAAATTGGCGGCCAATATCGCTAATCAATGTAGATGCTAAAATTGGTTCTCTTTGTATTGCAAAGCGGATGGAAAAGTTTTTACCAAAACTTATTCACTATACACAATCAGCTTTCGTTAAGGGGAGGGACGTCACGGATTTAATTAGGTTAATTGAGGAGGTACTCCTTAGTACTGATGAGAATAATATCCCAGGTATTTTAGTTGCCATTGATTTTGAGAAGGCTTTCGATTCTTTAGAGTGGCCTTTTTTGTTTGATTGCCTGAAAACTTTTAATTTTGGTCCATCATTAATTCGTTGGGTGAAATCGTATTACTGTAACGTGGAAAGTTCGATTATCAATAATGGTTTTACCACGGGTTATTTTAAAGTTCAGAAGGGGGTCAGACAGGGAGACGCTTTGCCCCCTACATTGTTTATTCTGGCGCTGGAAGTGTTTTTAATCTCCATGCGGACAAATCCAAATATTCAAGGTATTAAGTTGGGTGATGAACTTGTAACAGATGTAACATTTGCTGATGACCTATCATGTTTCCTGCAAGATGAATGTTCTGTAATACATTTGTTTAAGCTTTTGAATTGCTTCCAAAAAGTATCAGGGTTAAAAGTAAACACAGAAAAAACTGAAGCCCTTTGGCTTGGGCCCTGGAAAGGTCGAAAAGACACACCTTTTGGTATTAAATGGCCTAAGGAGCCAATCAAGATTGTTGGTGTTTATGTTTCCTATGATACAAATTGGGCTGCTACTTTAAATTACGCCAAGCCAATGGAAAATTTACAGTTAACCTTGAATCTGTGGAAGCAAAGAAATTTAACTTTAATTGGTAGAATACAGATTGTGAAGAGCTTTGCTATATCAAAGTTTGTGTATCTTATGAGAATGGTCTCTGTACCAAAGAAAGTTTTACTTGAGGTAAATAGAAAGTGTTTCAATTTTATTTGGCAAGGTCATGACCGGGTGGCCCGCAATGTTATGATTGCAGACATAGGAGAAGGTGGCTTGAAAGCCCCTGATATCTTTACAATGTACGATACATTTCGTATAATGTGGTTGAAAAGGTACTTTGACCCTTCAGTGACCCATGCATGGAAAAAATTATTCTTAAAAAGGTTAAAGCCTGTTGGAGGCAACTTAATATTTAGTTGTAACTACGGACTTGAATATTTGAAAATCAACCTGTCCGAATTTTATCGTGAAGCCTTGGTAGCTTGGTCTACTCTTCAAAATTTAGATATTAAAAATCAAATATCACATCATATAATTTGGAACAACAAGGATATACTAATTGATAACAAATCTGTGTTTTTCCCTACAATAGCCAATAAGGGTATCAGTTGCATTGGTGATTTATTTCCAAATAACACACCCGTTAGTATTGCTGTCTTATCTGCTAAACATAACCTAACCAGACTTGAAATATATCTTGTGGGTTGTGTTTTTAATGCAATTAAAAAAACCACGAGGGAAGCTTGGTCACATGTTTCCTATCCTATCCGAAGGTTTTCGTACGATTCAGTGCCAAATATTTGTATTGATGGTAAGAATATACTGGCATCTGTGCTAAGTAAAAATTGTATAAAAAATAACTTTCTTCGTGCAAAGACTATTCATCCAAATAGTTCAGAGTATTTTATAAAAGATTTTAAACTCAATTTTGCTGAAATGTCTAAATATTACGTTTTACCATTTAGGACAGCAATCGACACGAAATCAAGAGAATTTCAATTTAAGTTACTACATAAAATTTTGTTTACTAATTATGATCTTTTTAAAATGAAATCATCAAAGGTCAGTAGTCCGAATTGTTCGTTCTGTCATCAGGAAACGGAAACTACTTACCATCTTTTTTATTATTGTAAATATACAAAAAAAATTTGGTTTGCCTTTAGTGATGTATTTAAAAACATCTTTGGTCTAGATGCTCTTTCCCTCAGGCAGATAATTTTAGGTTGTACTGATTTTTCAGTGTTGGCGAATTATTTGGTACTTTTAGGGAAGCAATATATTTATAATTGTAAAATGAGTAAGAGTCTACCGAGTGATGTATATTTTCATAAAGTGGTAACTGAAGCATGCGAGATTGAAAAGCATATAGCTATATCTAAAAAAAAAATGGAATTACATTTACGGAAGTGGTCTATTATCTCTGATAGTGTGTAAATTTTTTTGATTTCAGTGTATTAGCAATTATTTTGTTTTTGTTTTATTTTTTTACTCTTGTTTGCTTGTCTTTGTCGTTTTGTATTATGTAATTAATGTTTACTGTAATGTTTGTAATCAAATGAAATAAAATTGTGTAAAGAGAAAAAAAAAGATGCAAACAATGTAATTGCTTTTGGTGGAAATGTGTGAAATATCGGCGACACCACAACATCAAAGAAAATTAAGATATAAAATATTTGGAAACAGCGGATTTTTAGTCAGTCTGAGTTCATTATTACATGCTCACGCTATCTTACTACATTGCATTGCTCCGAAGAAAACATGGAATACGTTCAGTCAATTCGAAATCAGAATATATTGGTTTATAAAGGGTTAGTCTACGTAAAACAGAAGACTCTTGGCAATAGTGTAATATCCTATGATTGTGAGCAGAAGTGACGAGGATTACGTAACGCCAAGGTTCATGTTAAAGAAGGCGAAGATATTTTTCGGTTGAAAGACCACACCCATGCACCAAACCAGCCCTGGGCGGAGGGCCAAAGTGGTCGCCATTCAACCATACTTGATCAAATGGTAATGAAAACTAATAGTCATATGTAAGTCACCAAACATAGTATGGTTGTTAAAACTGAATGTGGCACGTACAGACGGATGTAACTCAAATTAATAGTCCCCGATTTTGGAAAAATGTGCATACCATTATTGCAGCCTCAGCTTCTTCCTCGCTGCACCGAGAGGACCTACTCAAACCAATTGTCTTTATTCTATAAAGCAGTTGACGGGGACTGCAAAGCAATATCAAGAAGAAAATTATTTAATACTCTGGCACATCTTTGTGTCTGTGTAAATATGGAGCTAAAAAAGCTCCATGGTGTAATGTTAAAGCGGAGGGGGTCGTCACCTGCGCATGCGCGGGAATCGAATTCACGTGACGATACACACGCTAAAAAACGCAAAGGCTTTAACAATATGGTAGTCAGTCACAACATTTCAAAAACAAGAACACTGATATACAATGTGCACAGCCCATTCATAATGAAATATGCATATCTGTGTTATTCTGAACATATTTTCAGCATGTACAATGTAGTTAAATACTTATGCCTATGGATTGATTGATTGACATATGTCATATCTAATTGTTCTTTCGTTTCTTTCAACTCTCTCATGCATGCATACTTAAAAACCTGCATTGTTTTGATGACTAAAACAACATATTTGCATTTATTTTAAATAAGTCCTTTCAATATTTATATTGACATTGATGTTATACTTTAAATATTAATGTTGAATGTCGTAACAAGACAATCTGATTAAAATCTGATGTAGTGTACGGGCTTTAATTATTTTGGCTATAAACTTATTTTAATTTTATTTGTTATTACTTTTGTTATTAATGCTCTTATTTTATTATTTTACTTTGATTTTGATTTTGTGAATTTTTTAATTCCGCCCTACCTACATCTGAGCCGATGCCTATGTAACGAGATTTCAACGAGACCCACTATCGACGATTCTAGTCAACGAATCACAGACCTCCTTCTATAGCGCACATGATGACGTCACCGGGCGGAGTCGGGTGGCAAACACTCAAATAAAATGGCGGATTATACCGACCGAGAATAACACGGCTTTACGGTAAGTTTATCATTGTCAAATGCAACGAAAGTCATTTTTATGTTAATATTGTGGCTCGAATGGTTCGACTTTAGATCGTTATTTTGCATAGTTATTCTGGGAGTGACGATTTTGTTTCCACCGTTTCGACCGAACACCAGTGTCTTTTTCCAGTCGCCTGCCCTGGAGGCGGGTGATGTTTTGTTGAAGATCGGGCCAACATCGTCTACGGTATTGAAGCCGTAGCTGTAAACATTCATCAAATTGTATCAACATTTTGTACATTATACAATAACTCTTTATTAAAGTAATTGAGCTGATTTGGACTGGAATAAAATATTTTTTATTTGGAACACATCGCAATTGATCAGGAAATATTTGTTTGCTCCAATTTTCTGCGTCGATGCCGTGGGCCGGTGACCGTTATGCAATTTAAAATCAGTTTGCATTGTTTACTATAGCTGTTTACAGTGTTCTAATCATTACGATTTACTTATTTTTTTGCTTCCATTCTAGATAATTATGCTCAGTGATGTAAAATTGAAGCGATGACTGAATGAACGAACCTTGGCTGGCGAAGATGTATCTGAGAGGTACACATTTGTTGGAAGTGAAAAAAAAATTCAATGTAATGACAAAAATTGTAAAATGCTGAGGAATTTCTTTTGCAAATAAAAATATACTAGCAATTTTCTATTAATGGTTTATTCAAGTGGGCAAAATATAATGTACAGAAAGATTGCCCGTAGAGTATCGCTACATTGAAAAGTAAGCAACCGACAGCCTGTATAAAAGGGGGGCTGTGATTGGCTGTTACTTACGCGAGATTTGAACGGGACTTACATAGGCGTCGGATCAGATGTAGGTAGGGCAGAATTAAAAAAAAAATCACAAAATCAAAGTAAAATAATAAAATAAAAGGGCATTAATAACAAAAGTAATAAAAAATAAAATTAAAATAAGTTTATAGCCAAAATAATTAAAGCCCGTACACTACATCAGATTTTAATCAGATTGGTAACAAGAATGATTTTTTGCTTTTTATTTTGCACATGGTCCATTACGGCATTACAGTTTCCACAATGAACGAATGTAGAGTAATTTTCTTCCCCAACTACGAGTGAATGGCGTAACTCGTCCACGCAAATGTGGATCGGAACAACCTGTTTCGAAATTTGTAAAGTGATTTAAATATATTTAAAATATTAAAATATCGAATCCCCAAATAACTTTTGTGTTTCTTTAATATGGCTGACGACACGCACGCATGCGTACTGATACTGAAAAAAATGTAACTCACTGTACATAACCAAAACTTAATTAATTACCTTAAATGAATAAATCCAGTAATTGCAAAATCATGAACTGTGAGTAACCGGCATGAAATAATGCCTCAATTGCCTCATATTCTGCATCCAAACATAATGAAACAAAACATAGCATGAAATGTAAGTTTACGTTAAAGAATCCTTAAACAAATATTTGTTCACTAAACGTGCTACAAATATAAGTTATATGATGTCTTGCAGCGCCAACTATCCATTACATTGACGCCAAATGACGAATGATGTAGCAACCGGGCAATACATGACAAATGAAAGCTAACCTCAACGGAAATTCATTGTAATAAATGTATTGAAACATTACCTACCATTGCTGAATTTTTGAAGAAAAATTGGTCTGTTCATTTCGCAGGCTGAAAAAAATGTAAAACTTAAACACTTAGGGGTCGCCTAAAACTAAAGGTTAAATTGGTAAATAAATTCTTCGCTGCAAAAGCGTGGCAAACACTCTTGTGAAAGAAGGCCATTCTTGTAAATAAATAAAAAGAAAGTATGCTGCAATGCTAGACAAGATATATTTTGAAGTGTCGAAATACTAGTAATATCCACGTAATATCATTACCCCTCCCCCCGCACAGAGCTACTATATTGGTCCACCCCTTACTTAGTGTATTTGTATGCTAATATACTAAATACTAATAATGTGTATATACCCCTTTTGAAAAAGGTTAGCCATTTTTATTTTACACCGTCTCAGTTTGAATTACAATAAAAAACTTACAGAAAAAGGAAATTACAATGACGACGGTGCCATGACACGAGCATTCTCTATTCAATCACATTCTCTCAACAATCCGGTAGTTTTGAAATATCAAGTGATAGAAAATGTTAATTTCAAACTTACCGATATCAGCAATACGTTGTAAAACTTCTTGGTATTATCCCGCTATTATAAATCTACGTAAAATGAACGCACTTCGACACGAACGGCTACACGAGAAAATCGTACGATACGATGTACTTCCGGGTCATAGTTATGCTAATCGATGTTATTTTATCAAGTAGCGGAAAAATTTTCAACTAGCGGAGCGATTTTTATATAGCGGGGCGATTTTCAAGTAGCCGACCGATATTTTTCATATAGCGAAGCGATTTTCAAGTAGCCGACAGATATTTTTCAAGTAGCGGAGCGATTTTCATATAGCGGAGCGATTTTCAAGTAGCCGACCGATATTTTTCAAGTAGCGGAGCGATTTCCAGATAGCGGAGCGATTTTCAAGTAGCCTACCGATATTTTTCAAGTAGCGGAGCGTTTTTCATATAGCGGAGCGATGTTCAAGTAGCGGAGCGATTTCCAGATAGCGGAGCGATTTTCAAGTAGCCTACCGATATTTTTCAAGTAGCGGAGCGTTTTTCATATAGCGGAGCGATGTTCAAGTAGCCGATCGATATTTTCCAAGTAGCGGAGCGATTTTCAAGTAGCCGACCAATATTTTTCAAGTAGCGGACTAATTGTATATATGGGCCACCGTACATTACATCAAAATCGCCAACGAGATGTTGTTTTTAAACATCGCGGAAAAACATGCACTCGGCGCCGTCATCTTTGTTACCTCGATCAGAACCCCCTGTAACCCAGCATGCATCGGTCACAATGTTGCAACGTGCATTATCATGTCGCATGAGGGCAGCGTTCTTCAGTACTAAGGCACCCTATGAATAGGGTATTTCTAGAGGTCAGGGTTCGTTTTTTCTTTAGACGTCTCGTCTGCTGTTGAATTATTTACACTTTTCTTTCCAATGCGACTTAATTTCACTTTTTTTTTATTATATCCTGTAATTAATGTCATCGGTGATTGTGTGATAAAAAATCGGAGTGCAGCAAATCGGGGTTGATCTTCCCGACGACGTACGCCATGATTTTTTTTGTCACATTGTTGCCGTTGAGTGAATGGGCAAATTATTGCTTCTCTAGTATTTTTTTTGGATTTGGAGGCTCTGCACTACGGCAACCGAGATGGCTCACAACATGCCATTTTATAAAACCATTTTTACAATTCATTTACATTTTGAAAATTCATTTTAATTTTATAATTCCTTTTTAATAACCATTTTCGGTTCCGAAATCGATTTTTAAAGGCCACTTTCGTTTCTGAGACCTGTTTTTTATTTTTAAAAACAATTGTTTAAATTCATTTTCGTTTTTGAAATTCGTTTTCATTTTTGAAATCCATTTTCATTTTAAAAAATCCATTTTTATTTTTAGAATCCGTTTTCGTTTTTATAATTCATTTTCATTTTAAAAAATCATTTTTATTTAAAAAATTCTTTTTCATTTTTAAAATCCGTTTTCGTTTTTAAAATTCATTTTCATTTTAAAAATCCGTTTTTGTTTTTAAAATTCATTTTCATTTTAAAAATCCTTTTTCATTTTTAAAATTCATTTTCGTTGTGAGTAACGCTACGATCACCGTAACATTGTCAGCTGACGGCATGATTGCGTTGGACGGATATTCACCGCTGCTATTCACCGATCATCGGTTTCTGACTTTTTGGTGTAAAATACACAAATTGTTTATTAAAACATTCATTGACAAAAATACCAATCTTTCACAAAAATACGGTCCGTTGGGGTTATATTAAGCCAACCGATAACAAAATTCGGCGGAATTCGTCGTTTTTGTGTGGAAAAATTCCTTGCATACAAACACCTAATTACACTTTTTTATTATGAGTACTCGGTACAATAACTAGGAATGTATACATGTGTGTTATACGGTTATAAAACAACACAAAGTATATTCAGAATGTGCAGAATACAGTATAACGGGAAGTAGCACGGAGGCTCATCGCTGGCAATTTTGATCACTACGTTTGTTCACATTCTAGCTGCTTATCTGCACACCTTTTAATCTCCACTCTCTGCCAATCAACGACCTCCATAATATATATATAAGCATCTAAAGACTATCATCCGTCATTCACTTGTATTACACTTGCCCCAATTATGGGGGAACCGGAAGTGTAATTGCATATTACCGTGAGACACAGTCACAATTATGACAGTGGGAGTGTGTACAAATCTCTTGCAATCTGAGCAGTCGCTGGATTGGTGTCGTCGCTTATGTGTGGGCTTGAAATACAAACACAACGTTCAGCACCATCAGTCAAACCTCATTGACGGTGATGAACGTCACTTGCATTAAGGTAGCGAGAAGGGTTTTGTGACGTTTTCGAATAAAACATTCTCAGTCTGTTGTCTCGTTCAGAACAGTAATTTAGCTTATATATTTCAAAAGACTAAGTATAGAGGTACAAGTTCGCACAAACTGGACAGTCATTGTTTACATAATTATTACGTGACATCAAAAATGGTGAACCTTGTAAAGATGACTAAATCCGCGATTGCGAGAGCACATTGCGGAATTTCCTGGTGAAATTTACGTCATGCATTGTCCGTAATCAAGTTCATTGAATGAAATGTGTCCCCGTTAATTAAAAGACCTATTCCGATTTCTACGCAGGTCCCCTTATTATTTCATACTTGAGCCTTTAACAGACTATTATTCTGTGACAAAGCATTTTCTTTGAAAAACCCACACATATTTCGCACCATCATTATCTTTTGAACGATAACTACAAGTTTGAATGTCCTAGTCCAAACTCACTTGATTTGGCAGCAGTTTTGGTTAATAAAACAATGTAGATTTGCTGCATTATTATAAATATACACTAAAATGGCCAAACATATTAACCACTGATATAATAGAACTCATAAAGAGTGTCAGATAATGAATAATTTCAAGCTCGAGCGTGAAAAATGAAGAAAACTGCTGGCATTTGAGTCCGTACTCCAGGAACGTTCGGGTTTCCATTGTTATGCAAACGAAAAACGAGGGATAATCCTCTGAAAAATATTACTGTCCCACTGTACACGCTGACAGTTTACAAACAAGCTAATCCTTCAATTGTCTCTGATAAGAGATCTAATAAAACGGTTTTCATAGTGAAACCACAGTGACTGTGGTGAAACGAAATGGCCGATGTTTGAAAAAAAAATGCTTTGCCTCGTCTTTCAACGCTTTCTTTCTTTTCTTCGCCATTGCATTAGAATAAAATGGTATACTAGTAAAATAGAATATTGACTTGGAAAATAAAACAATTTTAAAAGAAAGTTGAGCAAAGTTACAGTACTCATTTCGCACAACCTCCCACCCGCTTCCGCTTTCCAATCACCTTTTTCTCTCGCTTTTGCGACCGCTTGTTGAATTCGACCGGACAATTCCCGCTTTTTTTTCGACCGCGCAAACCCCGAAATATCACCGCCCACCGGCTCGCATGTAAAATTCGGACGAACAGACAAATTTCCGAGGTTCACATTGCTGTAATCCCTCTGCAAACACAACTGATTATTAAAAATTTCGGCACGTGCCGAGATCCCGTAACGTGAACGTAGTAATTGTCTTATATTTGTCTTTCTGGGCTGAGTGAAAGAAAATATTTCTAAGTCTAAAATAAAACCTAATATTACACCTCTTTGTGTATTTGTTAATTTTACATATGTTTGTCATGACAGTATGTTTGTAAATATCTAGAAAAATTGATAATTTCGATTTTTTTGAATGTCTGTCGACCGTGTGCCAATAATTTGTTTGGAATGTCGATCCTCGTTGGTTTCTCCA
Source organism: Saccoglossus kowalevskii (assembly GCF_978046115.1). NCBI lineage: Eukaryota > Metazoa > Hemichordata > Enteropneusta > Harrimaniidae > Saccoglossus > Saccoglossus kowalevskii. The sequence goes on from NC_140641.1 coordinate 25,452,381, forward strand.
TACCGAGTTTAGGACTCGGAAGGGCGTCGATCAACACAATCAGCCCAGACAGGACAAACATTGACCGTAATTCACGGGGATCATATGCATAATTTGTGGGCTGAAACGCCAAATAATTAAACAAGTATTATTATTATAATAAATATTTTATTTTACATCGCAAAACTACAACAGAGCTAAGGTTGTTCGCGGTGAAACAGTCGCATTGAAGACGATGCAACTTCAACTCGCCATTTCTTACCTTGAAAAAACAAATTCGAAGAGCATCGGGGAAAATATTAATAATCATTCTTATCAATCGCTTGCTTTATTTTTTCAGGGCATGTGGCCGTTTTTAGTCGAAAATATTTTTTGTGGGAGCACTTTTACGGTATAGACCGAACTCATTCAATGACTTCAGTGACTTAATTTTGAAAATTGAATGTCAAATTGGACCGACGTGGATTTGGTATCGTTATTTTTGGAATTAATCATTAACATTTCCTAGTTTCTCTGCTCTGTCAAATGGAGGTACCTATGCTTTGTTCACGTAACTGTCTCATTAAAATAAAATAAAACCTAACAAGAGGTCCCAGTTCAGTTGCTTTCACGATACAAGTGTCATACAACTATTAGATTTGAAGTGTCGTTCAGAATTTAATAATAGTTAATACTATACTAGTTGTATGTTCACACTATACTATCAAAACCACCATTTCGACCACTCATGTGCCAGTGATCAGTGTTTGGGGGAGCGGTCTGAGTTTTAAATGAGCGAGCGAGCGAAAAAAATGCGATTACAATGCGGTCGGAGAAGACCGCGTGGTCGGAAATTAAGCGATAAGCGGTCGATGTCAAAGCGGAAGGTTGGGCGAAATGAGTACTATATGACTATGTTTCTCCGACGAAGTCTCTACTGACAATAATGCTGACAATGGACGTTAGATAAACACGCATCGTTTGCGACTGGAAGCTTGTCACCCGTTATATCAGAATCGTCAACAGAGTATACAGATAAGATGTTATCATTTAAACCCTTTCAAAGATAAACATTACGCAAATATTCACGAAACGGCATTTGTAGTCTTTTTTGCTAGTGTTTTAAAACACTAATTTGAGCAACGTTATTTCGCAATTTCGATCTTTTGTAAACCTTGGATGATGTATCAAGGTCTAAAGTAACCGTTTTATCAATTTATGAAAAATCAAGAAAAAGTGAAATTTTCCCTTCTCGCTACCTTAAAGTTAAACGTAACTTGCAATTGACCTCACTGTGATGCCGCATTCGAGCCGTACACAATATGTTGATAACGCAGACATATCTCATGCATATTATTTTAAAATGCAATTATTAATGGAAATATTCTATTATGAAACGCCGGAATCTGTTATATTCGGTCACCACTTGTAGTTATTTGAAGATTATACACGCTTTCTGGCATACTAAATTGGCCACCACCAAAGCGTTGGCAAGCCTAAATAGATATACAGCGCCAGCAGTTGCTGTTCCCGGCTCCATGCGTCCAGCCTGTTAAACATCCACCCACTCTGAAGTTATCAGCATTATCTAATAAAATACGAGGCGGGGTTGTCACTGCAGCATGACAATTCACATCCAATTAAACACAAAATATTATAGTATATGTTAGACATGTTTAGAAATTCAGAAAATACTTATAAATGCATATTTTCTCTATTTATCAGATGGAAATGAAAGGCTCAGGGAGGCTACTTGGTATTAAATCATGTACACAAACGCGTCAGGCAAAGGTACCACATATTCGCTACAAGGTAAATTAATCTGTATAATCTTGTCTCGCATTGTACTCATTTGCTGCAATAGCAATACAATTGTATTTGTTTTCGACAAAGATCAAGTCGAGGCCATCGTGGTAGCCCACTTTTATGACCAAATGTGTATGCGAAGAAGAGGACGATTGGTTCCAGTTATCGGCCATACTATGGCTCAGGATATACAAAAGCAACAGCGATCCTCATGTTATATGCAAGTACTTTTACGACGCGATTATGCAGAATAAAGGTGAATAAAAATATACAAGCAGGAGTTGCGTTTGTTATCAAATTTATAGATCATCCCAATCTGTTCCTGTTCTACTGATCAAAAGAAAGCTTTCAAATACCCATTATAATGTTATACAAATATTATTTTAATATCAGACTTTGAAAGATTCAGCGATATATGACAGTGACAATTTAATTGACAGAAAAATGTAAACTTCATAAAATCACTTTTGGTTTTGGAATGAATTATATCGTTAATTGATATATATGAAAATATTAGGATGTATGTTGATTGTGTCTAATTCAGACTATTCATTAATTCTATGATCATGCACAGGAACTGCCTTATGTATGTGTATATGCCTATATAACAGAAGAACATAGTGAATTTGCAGATGAATGGAACTCGCATAAAATTAGAAAGCAAAGGAACCAATTACGACCAAAAGGTGTACCAGAAGACTTGTACAGTTTTCCCGAGTTAATCGGTATGTATTCAGATTCACATACAAACCATGAAAGATTCTTGAAGGGCGAAATTTATACCAGTGAACATATCCTCACGTTTTGTACATCAATGAAAGTGATTGGCAGGTTGGTGGCTAAGGGTTTATCTAACTAACTTTATTCTCTTATACCATAATATTAAACTAAAATAATAAGGATGTTGAATAATTGCGCAATTATGTAAAATGCTTACATACCTCGGTGTATTGGCAATTCATACTACGCAAATTAGTATTTAGCATTGTTCCCGGGCATTCATATAATTAAAAATATTATTGAAATGCAATAATTTTTTTTTTAAATATAGACAGACATTTGGGTAATTATGCAAATTGAGCAATTATGCATAGATTTCAACCCAAAACTAATTAGATCTGTTTATTGCTTGGCGGAAAGAGGAATAGTGAATTGTTATGTAAAATAGATAATTATTATGTATATAAACCCCAAACTAATTAGATCATCACATTGTCTTAGAATATTTATGTACCAAGATTCATTAAAAAAGATAAATACTTACGACAGTTTAAAATTATTATGTAAATCAGTTATTAAATATATGCAAATTTTAATGTAATACTAATAAAGTAAAGTCACAGAGCATTTATGTACAAAACAAAATTATTATACACATTTGGTAATTAATAGGCATGATTATTAATCCAAAACCTATCACGTCTGTCTGCCCTATAAAATCTATGTAACATTGAAATGTGATGATAAATACTTTAATATGCATTAATTTTACCGAAAACCAATAGGGTCTGGGCTTTGTCCCAGATCATCTTTGTCCAAGTTTCATTTAAAGCTGACCAGCTGTTGAGGTAATGATGGAACAGACACGCATATATACAGACAGACAAACAGAGTAGCTGCAAAGACTTCTTCTTACACCAAAGTCAAAAACTGAATTTAAATTCAATTTAGTTTTTAAAGTATTAATATGTCAATTGTATTGTATAAATGTTATTAATTTTACAGGTGCAAGAGATATAGGATACAATGTATCTGATACTGACCTTAAATCTGTATCAGAAGAAATGGGTGTTGGCACTGGACTACCAGACTATCTGTCGGCAGAATTTAGAGAAGCGACAGATAACGAAATATCTGAAGAATTCAATAGTATTAACGTAAATGCTAAAGCAGCCTATGTATTTCCTAGAAACACTTTTAATCCTGATGTGTAATTATGAGAGATTTGCGAATACTGTGGCTAAAAAACCTTTTGTTATTGTCCCATTGTTTCTATTCGTCCTCTGTTCCCGTTTTTTTCGTGATCTATTTATTGTTGTAGCATAAGTGATGTATGATCTAAAATATCATGAATAAAATGTATAGTGTGTGACATGACTTATAATTAATTATATATATTTTTCACAGCAAACTAGCCACATTGTAGTGTGTATGTAAATTGGAGTTAAACAATTGACAATTGGTTATGCGGCTCAGCTGCCATGGTTGTTTTCAACAACATAGAAATGCTCTATTTATCATACTTATCAAACCATTTTTATATTTGATATACAACAACTTTAGCACAGACTGTAATGATGTGTTTTAACTAGAAGCTTCACTATACGAGTGGCTTTTGTAGTGAATATATTTCGCAGTGAGTAGGCCCATATGACTATACATAAAGAATACATAAGCACTGGAGAGTTATGGGAAACCATCATTGTATATAACGGATAACAAGTATTACTCTGTCATTTTTTTCCCAATTGTAAATTTCATATCAATAATACTACACGTCTTATTCATCCCATGTCAGTCACTTTCACTTGCACCTGTAAACAAGGAAAATCATGGTCAGATATCAGATCTCAATATTTATCTTAATCTAAATTGAGATTCTATGCATAAAGTATACTTAATATAATTATGCATTTGGCATTATATAGAATAATGATCATTGATGATAACAGCAAGACGTAAAACTGACAGATGTCAAACAACCGGACAGCTGGAAACATTATGTTTTTGTGTCGATCAATTTATATTGACAAATGTCAGAAGTAGACGCCTGAAAGCTAGTACCACTGATAAAAGTGAGTAGTTCATTGTAGTTCTTTTTTATTATATAAACAAAGTCAATCTCATGAACCTAGTAATTGTTTATTGCTTTGTATGCACTACATAAACACTTTTGTTTGTTTATGTTTGCCAGACATTTATTATCCCCTGTTTCGCGAACCCACCGAATGAACAGGAGCCGAAAGTGAAATAAAAATATAATTTTATTTCAGCGTAATTTCTCGCGCCCGCCGACTTGTAAGCGCAAAAAAATGCTAAAAAAATATTTGTATCTTCATTTTTTACCGCCTGCCGCATAACAAACCCAAGTTGCATTTTCATGGGAGTATCATGATCAAAGTACCGAAGTCTAGCGCAGATACATGGAATAAAATTGTATTTCATTTCTTCTCTCTGATCAATGATCTCACTTAAAAATTTTTGAGAATCACACAAATCTAATGGAAAAAAAGAATTAATTTTTTTTTTCGCCCTCCTCCTCATAAAAACTCGCGAAACAAGGAATAAAAAAAGTCTGGCCTCATAAGGCAAGTTCTTTCACTGGATGTGCAGAAAGGTTGTTAAAAAACTTACCTCTGGTAGCTCATTACCTATCATACTCTCAGATAATTCTTCCATAGCTTAACAAAAATACAAGTCATAATCAATTGTACTGATGATGTTGTGGATACATTAAGCCAGGATATATGTTAGTTTGCGGAGATTTTTTACTGATGCTGGTGTCAACGTGAACTACATTACCCTCCATTTTGCTCCCATCAGTATTGGAAGGACGAATACCATGCCACTTTTTATCTTTTCTCTATTTCTTGGGTCTGGCGCATCCGGTTCACTTCCACTGTTATCCTCTGTTTGCATATTTTAAATTGGAGATGCTGAAAATATGAAAAAGAACAAATTTAATACAAACAACTACTATATTACCGTTCTATAACGCTGTGCTCATGTTGCCCATATTAATTTAGATTTTTTTCGCCATTATTTTTTTTCTATAATGCTGTGAGCAATATTTCTCCATGCAGTTCACATACCGCACTCACATACCACATTCAGCATGTTGGACATCGCTCATGGTCGTCGATGATAGTGTGTTGTTGACTGACCTGGTAATTTCAACATTTTTACCCGTTTTAAAAATGACTTCATAAACTCTGCCCTGTCGATTATAGGATTGGCTGTATATTGTTGACTTTATTGTCACAAGCATGACGAAGTAGGGTAATATCACGCCGTAGGGCCCTTTTCCGTTAATCGCTCTGGAAACAATGCTAATAATTTATGAGTCACGGCAACAGAAAACTTTGATCTTGACCAACTGAGTAAATCTTGTATTAGCTTCAATTAGTTGCGTAGTCCACAATCGTGTTCGATAACCTACTTTCTTTGTCCTTCAATTTGTTCATGCTGGCACCTTAGTCGTGTGCTTGTGTTTGTCTATACGTCTATGGAAAGAATACCACCTTCACGGCTCATTATTATGGTTGTTGGTTGCTCCGTGTCCTCTTCTGTGGCAAATCGTGCAAGTGCAACCTGTATTATTCTCCACAACAGTGGTTCATTAACAGGTCTTTCTAGCCCGCAGTGTTGCAACACAACTGCGAGTGTTCATCTTTCAAGAGTTCTAATTCTTTACAGATGTCAGCTTGCCTTTTTTCTTTCCATGTTTATTTAGTTATAAAATCAATCTGTTGTAGACAGGAAACAGAACTTCTGCTAACGACATGGCCTGTTTCTCTTATGGACGTCTCATTTTCGCTGGACTGTAAGTGTCCTATTGCCCAATCCTTTGGTGCTGCATCCCTGGATTACAGTAACCTTGACGTGTAGAGCACTACAATTGTACCCTCCTCATTTTCAAAATGCATCACACCGTTTGTGATGTGTTGAAAACACACACATTCCGTCATTTTCAGTTACACCAACGGCACTACTGTTTACATATCAACACACTCGGGTGATCAGGTGACATATAACACCATTACAAAAGTACGTAACCTGACGCATGCAATAATAATGTTTAATAATGTTTATTTCCAAAGTACCATAGGCCGCCGGCCCTAAGATACATCACTAGTATATGCGGTCACGGGTTACACATGGTAAAGATTAAACAAAAATTAAATACAATAGTTAGATATCATTAAGAATTGCTTCCTCTAACAACGTTTCTCTATTAAGAAAAGAATAAAATAAATATTTAGCACAATTTCTAACAGTTTGTGGATTTTTGTTGGTCATTAGGTTAATGAACTGGTGTTGTAGGCGGGGCTGCTTAGTGTATATGTTTGGAATATAGCGCTGCCTCAGCTCGTCGTAGGCGGGACAGAGAAGTAAAAAATGAAACTCATCTTCAAGCCCACTACGACAAACTGGACAGATCCTGTTTGGTCTTGGTATGTTTAGGTGGCGTCCCTTTTCAATCATTAGACTATGTGATGATGTTCTGAATTTTAACATAGCAAGTCGAAAAGCTGTTTTCATTTCAATTACAAGATACGATTCTAGTTCCAGGTTACGTTTATATAGTTTATATGAACTTAATCTGTCAAATGAGTCTACAACACCACACCATTTTTGGAGATCTATGTCAAAACACCGCTGACGAAACAAGCCAAGAAACGCATTTTCATCGCCCGCACCCTGGTTGTACCACAACTCCCCAAATCCATAACTAAATAGTATTTCTTTTAATGACTTAACCCAGCATGGTTTGTTTGAGTCAGCCAGTGTGCATTGAAAATTGTAACATTGATAAACGTAACGGTTTGGGTTCATTCTAAGTATTTTCAGCCAGTATTTCACCATTGTACCTAAACGAAGAGAATACATTGTGGGACGACCAAGTTCCCCTCTTACTGTTGCGTGAATTAATGGTGTATTACGAATGTGAAGCAAAAATTTACAAAATTTGATGTGTAAATTTTCAACAGCTGGAGACTCAAAATGACCCCAAATCTCGCTACCGTATTGCATTATTGGAACAATTTTTGTATCAAATATTTTAAAACATAGAGAAATAGGCACTGGTCCAATTTTACATATAATAACCATTAGTGCATGGAGCGCTTTTGTTACCTGATCTGCTAGATATTGTTGGCAAGAACCACGTAGTGAGAATTTTATACCCAAATAAACGTAATGCGGCACTACTTCAATTATTTTCCCATCGTATCGCCACTGCTCGTATCTTCGTAACGGTCCTCCATTTCTAAAAACAATTTAACCAAAACCAATGTAATAAACTCTCAAATGATAATTATCGTTTCTTTCGTTTCCGCTTGCAACAGCTATATTTTTTCGCTCCGCTACTTCAAGCTTGACGAGAGGCAGGTTACAGTTACTGACTGAGATTATCTCGAGTTTCTAGTGTGGTGATCCACTCTATTACGGTAAAAGCTTTTCACTATTAGGGCCCCGGGTTTTGCTTAGAGAGGCTTTGTAATTTATGGGCCCTAAAACTCAATCTATGACTCAAAATACGCCAACAATTATCTACTCTTTGATCGCTTTGGTTCTGCTTCAGGATCTAAATTAAATAAGAACAAGTACACGTCCCACTCGTATTTGCAAAGACATTGTTTGTTCTTCTGGAGAGGAAGGCGGGAATATGTTAAACACAAGATCTATATTCCTATTGATAAAGAAGGCTGAAATCCTGTCACAAGTTCCACACAAAACTACTTCTATAACAGTTATGAATGTAACAACTCAATGTTCACCTCATCAACTATCAAACATTCTGTTGATAGAATAGCAATGAATTGAAACAACGTACACCGGCTCACAGCAGTGGTGAAAAACCCAATGGGTGTTTGGGCCTACCACAATCACAACATTACCGCACATTTGGGCCTACCACAATCACAACATTACCGCACAGAGTTCCAGCTTACTCAACAAAACCTTAAACTCTCATCTGGATAGGAAAAAAGAAAAGCTCTCTACTTCCAAGCGCCATGGTTTCATCACCCTTGTGAACAAACTTCCATGGTCTCATCACGCTTGTGTACAAGCCTTCTGTGAATAGCTTCATCTGTCGCTTCATTGCGACAATGTTGCTGATGTGCGCTCTCTTGCCACACCTGTGCAGATTTTCTAAGGCATTTCAAGCCAGTGAGTTTGATAACAGTAGTAGGAAACCATTGGTCCATTCTACAATTACCACAATAACCTATATGAAGAACAACGATGGCGAATAATAAAGCAGTTACAGCAGACTTGATAAACAGATTGCAATGTGATCACAGTGAAAACACATGCCGATGATACCATTTTTATTCAAGGACAGCGTCCATGGGAAATACATTGTTACATTGATCACAAACATAAAAGAATGATTCCCGGACAATGATAGCACTATCCTCTGACACTTTAGTATATTTAACTCTGATAGTTTACACCGAGTTACCTCAACTACGCATGGCAACGCCGAAGTGAGAGAATTGTCAAGTCATTTGCCGTGAATGGGGCAACTGCAGACACTATTGTACACCAACCATATCTGAAACCTGATGCAATCGTTGATGTATTATGTACTACATCATCGCTGAAATTCGTATTTCCGAAGAACATTCAAACAAACGTTTTGCCATGCCATATTGTCGAAAGAACTTTTTCCCAATTAAGATTGATGAGAACAATTCAACGAAATCGCCTGGACCAAAAAAGTCTTGATAGTTTGATTAGAATTGCTGTTGACGGTCCATCTGTGGACACATACTATACTCTTGTGTCGTGATGGGTGGACATGAAAAAAAGATGCACATGTTGAAGTAAGCGTGTCGAATTTAACAAAACCAATTTCACTGCCTTATTATAGAAAATTCCCATTAGAAAATGTCACACTTATTTTCATTTCATACAAACATTAAAATTACCAGTGGCTTTTGATTTTTCTCAAAACAAACACAAATGCAGAAAATAAGTTGTTTATTTTTGAAACATCATGAAACAACATTAATTTAAAAAACAATTTAACATCAACAAATACAAATAGTAATATGATTTAATTTATTGTACATCAATATATTGTGTTGTAACTGTTAAATCATCTTTGAAGGTACCGTACTTATCCGGGGAAGAGCCCATGCCTGGGCAAACGCCCACCCCCAACTTTTGACACAATAACAAAGTTGAGGTCATATCCGGACACACGCCCAGGGAGTCTTTTTCTACACAAAAAATGACAAAAAAACTATTTTCTATTCGTTGACTGTGGTTGTATTGACTTTCTTGAAGTCTGTCATGATGCTTATAAAAAATCTTTAAATATAATTGTTAATTGTGTAAAACAAGGGGTGAACGCGAAATAGCTGTGACAGCTTTCTGCCTTCAGGGCAGCGCGTTCACCGCTGATTTTTTTCAGAATCATAACAGTCAGCAAGTCTATAAAAATATACATTAAAGCAGAAACGGTAGTTCTCTTTTTTGAAATATGTCGTAGTTCTAAAAAGGGCCGGCCGTTTGGTTTGTTCTTCCTTAGAAACATTCAAGCAAATCGTATAAGGAGAGCCGCTAAGTGTCCACTCGTTCGGCTTTAGCGTCGTCGACAATGAAACCAATATTGTAGCAACCCGTACCTGGGAGAATGGTTGAAATCACGTTATTTTGGCTTTGTAAAATATTTTGTAGCAGCTTGCAAATCCATAACTGGGGTCAGGAATTTTGCAATGTCACGCCGAAGACTGCCAACTTTTTAACCATCTTTCATCACTGCTATTGCATTTATGTCATGAAAACTATTCTTCTGTCGTTGGATAAAAAAAAAAAAACTCCCTATTTCAAGTCCACCACGATATTCATATAGTGAGACATTCCAACTTTTACCGTGATTGATAAGCGTCGAGTCTGATAAGAAAGCAATGTCACGATTTGACCTTTATGATGAAATACGAGTAGTAATGTCATTCTTAGCCAATCAGTAAAGCAGATGCATAGAGGTCAATGATGATTGCTAGACTGTAAACAAAAGCATCGTGTGCCATCGCAGCAGAGCGACCCCATTTTTCTTGTCTCTTTATTGTGATTAGACATGAATGAAAAGTGCCAAGCTGACAACACTTTTAATCCACGGATTTCGCAGTGTAAGTCCAAATTGGGAACGAGTTGTAGGGATTTAGTTCGACGGCTACAGTGACGCCGACTTGGACTTTGAAGGTTTTGTGTTTGACGAATATGGCAATGAACGTACAAATAAAGATCTGAGATGTTTTTTCAAACAGCTATGAATTTTTATAATTTGTACTGTGTAAATTATTATTGATCTTGTATGACAGTTGATTCATAATTTGTCGAGACCGGAAATCATTTTACGCAGTTCAACCCCTGACATTGTAATTCATATTGAGTTCACGCGTATTGGGCGTGTTTGTCGGCGGGAAAATCCTAATTCAAATGATTCCTCACTGACGATTTTTATTATTTCTCGTTTATTTGTCACATTATAAGCAATACATTAATTTTGTTTTACTTCTAGTGTTGCATATTGTTTATTTATTTCCGTTGCATGTTTTCATTTTCCGTTCTATTCCCTGTCGTCAATTTTCGCGAATTTTCTTTTTTTTTGCCGGGATCTCCTGGCAAACGCCCACCCCCATTTTTTGGCAATTTTCCATGTTCAGGACCCTGGGCTTATACCCGGATAAAAAGAGAGTATAGTGTGCCCACTGATTCACATCTGACATCCAACCTAAAACACAAAGAAAATGAATAAAAACTTGCAGTTATAAGCCACACGCCTGCCTTTTACATTGTATCAGATACTACCGGTAGTATTAACATGAACAGCGAATGGGATAATGAGTATCAAAAATAAATAAATAACAAACCTTCTCAGTTTTATCCTTCATTTTCTCCATATACTGATGTTTCGATATACTTTGGCACTAAGTAATTTGACAGTGTTGGTATATAGTTGATCCAAATTTTTGCAACAAACAAAGCCATTTCCTCAATAAGGTTGTAGTTGTCATCAGTACTTGGTAGAAAGGTTGTATATGGGATGCTGTTAACATCTGCTATTGGGCTACTATTGGACAGGTGATTCCCTTAGATCCTATTCATACAGGTCACAATCTGATACATGAGGTGATCCTGGTTTTGGTGACTTTTGGTCATCTGTCATACCTTGTTTTGAATATCCACATTGTCACCAGTGAATGAATAGCCAGGATACTTCACAATGATTTTTTTTATACTATTTATTTACATGGACAAACAAAACATATACATTACATTACAGAAGGCTTAATCTCAAGATATGATTTCAAAAGAAACTGTGTGTGGTAAGATCTAGCTAGCTGAAAAATGAATACATAAATAAATATTGACTATTTTAATTCCAATTTTAATAAGCCTGAGTTAGTCTATCCTGTATGATTGACCACTTTTTGTTATGTACCTCGAGATTACTATTCTTCGTTGCAATATATTCCTCAATCTCTTTTATATCTTTGACTATGGTTATGTAAATATTAGAATTTGGATTGATTAGTTGCAGTTTGCATTTATACAAGTGTATTTTACCAAGAATGAGAAGATGATTTGTGAGTTGGAACAATTCCGTTGAACCAAGTATTATATCCTGAACACTCGGAAAACCATCTGTTGGAATGCATTCTGGGAACCACCTCGAGAATGTTGTCCAGAAATTACGGGAAAAGATACAATGATAAAATAAATGATACATTGTTTCATTTTCAGCTTTACAAAACTACATAAAGGGTTGTCAACCAGTGGAGAATCAAATTTAAAGAGATCTGAATTAAAGTACAATATATTGTGTATAATTTTAAATTGAAACTCTCGTGACATAAAATGGTAAACCATACAACTTTCTCAAACTCAAAAATGGAATATCAAAATCATTCATAAATTTGTTAGCACTTGTCGGCCTTTGGTATTTCGATTTTCCCAATTGTCGTTTAATTGTATATTTAGAAACAACACTGATTGGAACAAACTTTTTGTCAATATAAATACATGGTGAATGTTTCCTATTGGCTGTATGTGTATGATTGTACTTCAGCTGGGGGGGGGGGGGGATAGAATGAATAATTCCCAGGACTCGAAAGTAATCAACACTTAAATTATAAGCTTCCCGAAATACAGCTGCTGTTTTTATCGTGCAGTTTGTAAAAGATCGTTGATATATGTGATGCCACCGTTGCTAATATTAGAGTAATATACTGACTTATTTCCAATCAATACGTTGCGATTGTTCCAAATTATAAATCTAGATGGGTTATTTCCAGTCAGGTGTAGAAGTTTGCTCCATGCCCTAAGAGCTTCTTTGTGAAAATTTATAGGAAGAGATTCCATGCTGAAGTCACAGTTAAATAGAAATGAGCCGCCTACGGATTGTAGTCTATGTGTGAAGAAATCTTTCCATGGGTGATGGAATTTGGGGTCCAAAATTAATATTTCTTAATTGTTTGGATTCGAAATGAATCCTTCAAGACAAATACGTCTGGGATGTTAAGACCTCCATCCTTTATATCCGACAGCATCATGCTCCTTGCGATTTTATCTTTTCCGCCCAATAAAAAATTAAAACAAAGTGTGTTCACTTGAGAAAGAATTGTATCAGGTGTGTTGGTCATGCGCATAAGATATATTATTTTGGAGATTGCTAGTGATTTAATAATTTGAGATTTTCCAATGAGAGTAAGATTTCTTTGTTTCCAGAATTTAAAAGTGCATGCCAAATTTTCCAATGGTTTTGCGTAATTTAATATTGTTGCCAATGATGTATTATAAGAAAAGTATACCCCAACGATTTTAATTGGCTCTCTGGGCCACTTCAATCCAAATGGCGTATCCTTCCGATCTTTCCAGCGACCCAACCACATGCATTCTGTTTTTCCCCAGTTTGTTTTTAGTCCAGAGAGCCTTTCAAAGTCGTTCAGTAAAGTTAACACTTTGGACACGGAATCCATATTACGCAAGAAACACGTAATATCGTCGGCGAACGCAACCCTTTTCACATCTTTATCTAACCGTATTCCTTCAACATCTGGATCTGACCTTATCGACAAAAGAAATATTTCAAGTGCAAGTATAAATAGTGCCAGTGAAAGGGGGTCCCCCTGTCTGACGCCTCGTTCGATTGTAAAGTATCCTGTTGTAAGTCCATTGTTTATAACTGTACATTCAATGTTACAATATAAAGCATCAAACCACCTTATTAAAGACGGTCCAAAATTGTACATTTTAAGGCAGTGTAGAATGTAGTCCCACTCCAGAAAATCGAAATCTATCTCCATCAAATTTCCTGATAGCTTTTCTTCCTTAGTTGTCATGAGAATTTCCTAAATTAAACGAATACAGTCCGAAATATCTCTCCCTTTAACAAAAGCTGACTGGGTGTTGTGAATTAAAGAAGGTAGTACTTTATCAAGGCGCTCCGAAACACATTTAGAGGCTATCTTAGCATCCACATTAATTAATGAAATTGGTCTCCAATTTTGTATGTAGCGTTTGTCCTTTTGTCTATTAATGTTATTATACTTTGGCGTTGAGACGCTGAAAGAGTCCCATTGACATATGCATAATTCAATTCTTTAACAAGCGTGTTACCCAGGGACTGCCAAAAATAAAGATAAAATTCGGACGGTAAACCGTCATTCCCAGGCGTTTTACAGCGCGGCATTGTGACTAGAGCCTGGTATGCCTCATCAACTGTAATCAGACCTTCACACAACTCTGGCTCAGCCTGTGAGAGTTTGGGTATTGTCTGATTGGAAAATAAATCACAGTTTTTGAAATTAACATAGCGCGATTTATGCTTAGACTTGTACAACGCCTCATAAAATTGTCGTATTTCAGACAGAATTGTAGAGGGAGTTTCGTGAACAATATTGTCAGGACCAACTATTCTCTGTATGTGTGATTTTTGATAATTACGTTTCCCTAGCCCTAAGACGTATTTAGTACTTTTTTCTCCACTTTCAGTCCACTGGGACCGAGAGCGGATAATTGCTCCCCGTGTAATATAATCATTACAAGAGTCAAGTTCATTTTTAACCTGGTTAAATTGTTCAAGGTTTACATTTGAAGGGTCAGATGAACACAATAGATCTAACTCTTCAAATTTATTTTCGAGTGAGATTCGTTTATCCTTTCGTTGTCTGGCACTAGTTTTACTATAATTTACAGTGAATTTGCGAATTTTGTATTTTAAATAATCCCAAGATAGAGTTGGAGTAGAATAATTACTAATTTCAGATAGCCAATCGTGTAATAATTGTTGCATCTCATCCAGTAGACTGATATTAAACTTCCAAAACGGTCCATGAATTGAATCTTGTGATGATAAGTTGATAAATACACACTGAAAGAAACTTGTACAATATCCACCATACTAACAATATGTTGCATATGGTCAGAAATAAGAAAATAATCCAATCGACTTTGAACAGGTGTCGAGACACCCCTTCGCCAAGTAAAACGTTGACCTGTAGGATTGCGTATTCTCCAAATGTCAACTAAATCATACTTTTCTATAACATTACTAAAACTAGCATTGGAACGGTTCCAGGCGCGAGGATTACCTCCGTGGCGATCCAAGGCAATGTCTGGGGTATAGTTAAAATCTCCACCACTGATAATCTGTGTGTCCACGTCTTGGCTGTAGTTTTGAACAGTGGTGTTTATGGGATCTAAAAACTGGTAATGAGAGTTTTGGTCGTTTGGGGCGTAAATGTTTAATAAAATGAACAGTTTATTATCTATTAACATACGGATTAAAACAAAACGCCCATTCGGGTCGGAAACAACATCTGTAATATCATATTTGAAATTGTGAATAATAGTAAGTACACCCTTACTGATACTTGTACCATGGGAAATAAACACAGTGACCATTTGTTTGACTAGACCATTGCCTTGGATCTCCAGCCGTGCTATGGGTTTCCTGAAGAAACACAATATTAGCATTTTTACTTTTAATCCAGTTATATATTTTTGCTCTTTTAGAATAACTTCTCAAGCCATTTACATTAAGTGTCAATATTTTCAACTCTGTCGCCATAATTAAATTGTCTAAATTGACCACATGTAAATGTACCTTGAGATGTGGCCCAAATAACATAAATACACACGAAAGCACGCATACACAACATATATATATATATATATATATATATATATATATATATATAATAAATCGAAAGGAAGTAGACCAATTATTCATAGTCATCATCAACAAAATGAAAAAAAAAAAAAAATTAGAAGAAAAAAAAATGTGGTAACTGTATCGAGTGACAAACATCTTGTCTGTAGTTAATCACAAAGGTACAGTGAATTTGCAACGCACTTAAATGTAGCACTATATCTGGTGTTTGATTAGCAATACTTGACAGCTTGTTGATTTGACTCTCTAAGAATAGCTCCCGAGTGGTGGCCTCTTCAACTTCTGCTTTCCAGGCCAACATTTTGGCATCATAATTGTTATTTAGAAAGAAGAGTGTTTTGCCATAATGCCCGTCGCTTGTAAATTTCACATAAGTGTCTGATAATTGGGCCAGGGAGTGTAGTCGATATAGTGCGAGCAGTATATTTACGACGACTAAGACAAACTCCATTTTCAACGTGCCGCCATTTTGGGTCTGCAGTGGGACCTTTACCATGTTCACCTCATTATGCACATATTTCCGTTGCTGCAGTTTAGCAGTTCTTATTGGCCGCTTAAGCTATTTTGATATTACGTTGCGGCCATGTCGCTCCGCAACGTATACCACGACCAAGAGAGCTGCATAAACTGCAGCAAATATTTCCGCGCCAACTTCATTATAATATGTGCATTCATGAATATTTAATACCAATGAATTCCGTGTAGAATAAACGAGTCGGGATGATTTCGCGATTTTTTTTTTGATTTTATTTAAACTACAAAAAACAAATTAATCGCCCGACTGCGCCAGTCTAACCAGTCAGACACTGACGACAAGTACGTAAACCGGCCGAGACATAGTCAACATGGACCTCTGAAGGCTCTCGGAGATCGTACAACATTAATGAACGAAATTTGTATAACAATCCGATATTTATGCTGAAGAACAAAGTACTGTCTGCAATACACTGCAAAGTGGACATAATATACCTATTTAACTGTTGTTGATTTTTGTACAAAATTCCAAGCACACAAAACAAAAAAACTTTACACTAGTTACTGTAGTCATACCACTAAGAAAAAGACACTGTGGAACTCATGGCGAATGTAAATACAGAATAAATTTCAATGAATACAATATTTATAAAACAAAATTGTAGTTTGCAGCCTCCTTGGACAAGTTCACAGCCTCTAATATTACAAACCCGTCAGTTGTGAACTGAACTTTAAATCTCATTAGGATTTCCACATGAAGTTACAGATTGAAAAATAATGCTTTTTTTGTCAAGGCTATATACTGAATTCTCTTATTTTGGGGGGTATTTTTGTGAGTGTACATAAATGCATTAAAATTATCAGATGGTTCCTTATAGTTACAACCTATAAACACATTATTATAAACGTAATTTTCTGGCAAAATAAACTACAGTTAATATGATTTTTTGTTCCAACAATTCGTTACACCAGCCAATAAGAATATTGAATTGTTGTGTTGACCCCCCCAAAAATAGTTTAATAAAAAACACTTTGAAATAAACTTGTATATTTACTTTTCTCATTTTCATATGAATTTGTATATTTGAATGAAATTAGATGGTAAAAATTAACCTTTCAAGAAAATTATTTCAAATAAATGCACTATATGTCGGAAGTACTCATCTCATACCATGTGTACACATGGTAAACACAACTATCATGAAATACTTACTAGCATTATACTCACATAGGTTGAAAATGGGAAAATCAACTTATGTTTGACTTTTATGCTGTAAGTTGGTGTCATGAATTATTATTATTATTTTAATTTTATTGTGAACTGCTGTTTTGTTTTGTTCTCCTGATTATTTATTTATTAACTGGCTGTACTAACATTCTGAGACGTAACTTGAATCATCACTGATTCTAACAGCACTCAGTTTTAAGAGTGCAGATGCTGTATCCAAATCAGGTTCACCGTGTTTTTGTCTTTTTAATATTGGTACACTACAATTTCATGGGGTTGGTGCTTCCCTCTTTCGCCTGCTTTATCGATCTACCTAAAAAAACAATAAAACACGAAGAACACTCATTATTGTGTTAACTTATGTAACAAAAACTATGCAGAGGCATTTATTAAAAATGATGGCTATCATTACCCATCAGAGAAAAGATAATTAATCACCCCACCATGTGCGGCACGTGACCTATAATCGGAGATAGGTCAGTAATTAGACTTTACGTTGGAGGGGCCACTTTTGAAAATTGGGCTGATTCGACATTTTTTCCTTTGGTTTGGAAATCGTTTAGTAGTAATACTTAGATTGATAATCTTGGTTACATCATCAGCAATTATGTTACCCTTTGACGTGTCCACCTGTTTTATGAATTAAACAGGTTGGATAGTGGTCACTCATCCCTGATTTAACGATATAATACTGTCTTATATTCTAAGAATTTGTCACATACATGTCTAGTTTCTGTTACTTGTGTGGGTTCAGTAATGAATTGTGTTAGTTGGAAACCCTCCACAATATCATTCCAACAATGGGGAACCTCGTTTTGACTCAGTAAATTTCTTTGTTTTCCATATAAGCATTGTCAAGTTCTCCTTCACACTTTTTCACACCACACACAGGAATTGTCATGTTCAGGTCTATAAATTGTACAGGATTTGTTTTGCATTTCTATGTCCCCATATCCATGATTGGCACTTCTCCTAAGTGCAATATTTTTGGCCTTGGTACCATTCGCCAACTCAATATAATGTTTATCAAGCTTGAATGAATCATCAAAACGAGTGAATTTCGATTTATCTGTGATGATATGCGTTGTTGCACCACAGTCTACCAACAACATGTCTGGCTGTACACCGCTCATATTATCAGGGTGTTCTTTGGCCTTAAATGCGGGTCTTTGTTCGACGTTTGCTTCACCTGTTTGAACGTCAGCAACATGACCCACCACCTTGTCTTTATTTTTGCGACACGTACGTATTTTCGTTTTGCGTGAAATTCCGGCAGATTTCACACCACAAATTACATTTCTGGGCTCTGTGTCCAATCTTACCACAATTGTACCATGCACCCATAAAAATTGGCGGTCAATTTGTGTTCACATGCATTCACTGTCTTCATAAACGCAAGTTGCACTTCCGACACGCTCGGTATCTTCAAAACTGCGTAACGTAACGCGACTTTGAATTCACTGAATGTCTGCTTTTTATCACTCTGGGTACAACTACAACTACAATAAACGGTTTGTAATTATTAGGCAAACCTTTCATTACCAAAGCAAATAGAAGACTGTCACCATTAGTTTCTCCGTCATTTTCAAATGCTGCCACTGTACTGGGCCCATAACCTGTCACAGGAGCGGGGTTGGCCATGATGGGGGAAATAATCAAAGATATAGTCGGGCAAAATAAACACCATCCAACTATAAGTTCGCGCCATTAACCGGAAGTATAACACGAACATCTGGGGACTTTCATTATAAAAAAAAAAAAAAAAAAAAAAAAAATCGGCGCCAGACTGCACCTGTATACAGAGTTCTTAAAGTACAATACAATTTAGGTCACAACTACACTGTAACATGTATAACTGTTAGTGTGTGCAACTTTTTTCTTGCAGGCATTTGTGTACTTAATATCTAATGTGATGTGTAGCAATTTAAAAAAAAATGTTATTATTCATGCTAGATTTATTTTTTAGCAACTAGTTTTTGCACCTGAAATTACGTACTGCAGTGTAATTTTCTATTCTGTTGGCTTATATCCCATGCAACTTACACCAGTTCTTTCTGTGCCATAACTATGTATTTTGTGCAATTTTAACCTAGTTTCACTGTCGCTGTGCTCCAGAATTTTGTCATTAACTCACTTTTATGCATTTGTATATTCAGACATTTTAGTCTAGTATTGTGAGTAGGGATTTCAGGGGGAAATTATACACATACCATCGAGTAGTTTACATGGTGGCATTAGACAGATCTCTACTAGAGCAATACAATGCACTTTATTTGATGAAATCGGGGAAACCGTTCTCGAGATAAGAGATGCTAATTTAAGCTACAAAATAACTTAATTTTTGGACAAAGGATAACACAACAAAGCACCACTGTAGAGTAAAGAGACAGCGGCACCATTTTGGATGAATAAGCACTAATTATTTAATTGGAGCTGGACTTAAAATCTTTCCCATTTTTACCCAATTTTCACCAAATGAACTTTATATCAATGTTTATCCAATATCCTGAGCGGGCAATTTTTTTTCTTCTGTAATTCAAACTGTATTTCACGCTCCTTACTAGTTCTAGCTGATGTGTGTGGTACTTCACTTTCCTCAGAACGCTGCACTGGGTTGGCTAGTATGACTTTGTTAAAAATTTTAAAAAAATCAACTGTTTCACTGTGTACTGTTTTTTCCCTTGTGAGATTGTTGAAAAAGTTTTTTAGCACCCTTGGACTTGAGCACAATTTTATGGAATGTTAGCTGCAAGATGATTGCTGCTCGTTGATTTTTTTCTGACATGTTGTCAACCGTTGTCCAAGCAGAGTTAATTTTGTTAGTTGGATTCACTTTTTTTGAGAATTGTTTTTGTTCTGCCTGCTCTTTCAAAATCTTTCATCTCTCCATCCAAACAAGCAGCCTCTCGGCTGAGATAGCTCCGCTGTTTGCAATGCACAATTCAATTATAGAACAGAAGATATCATTAGAAAACGAATAATATGTATTACTATAGCAATGGGACTTGCTGTTTTCAACAAAAATTCAAAAATATCATTTTTCACCATAAATGATTGTGGTTTTTAACAAGAAGAAAGCATCACTTTTTACCAAAAATGACAAAAATATTCACCAAAATTACTGTAGATAATTAAAGATATCATTACAAAATAAACAAATCTGAGAGAGATCCACATGTAGTACCTATATATGTAATGATATCAAAGCAATTGGACTTGAGGTTTTTAACAAGAAGTCGAAAATATCACTTTTTACCAAAAATGACAAAAACATTCACCAAAATTAGAGAATTAAAGATATCATTACAAAATGAACAATCAGAGAGAGGTCCACATGTAGTACCTATATATGTAATATCAAAGCAATTGGTCTTGCGGTTTTTAACAAAAAGTCAAAAATATCACTTTTTACCAAAATTAGAGAATTGAAGATATGATCATAAAATGAACAAATCTGAGAGAGGTCTACCCAAGGTACATATACACCAAGTATCAAAGCATTCAGGCTTGTAGTTTTCAAAAAGAAGTCGAAAAAGTAAAACATTGACACGGACGACGGACAATCACTCATATGATAAGCTCCGCTCGACAAAGTCGACAACGGAGCTAAAAAAGGACTGCTATCAACAGACCACTGCTCCAACATTATCTTCATCTGAAGAAGATGGGCATTCATTCATGCTGTCAACTTTCTCAACAAGTTGCCAATAAAGTCCAGTGACGATTTTGTTCATTGAGGCCCAATGCACGGATTGCTGATTTATGTACTCATGTCCTCATTCACAGCTGAAAGCAATCTGTTTGGATTGGGCCACTTGCCAAGGAAATGCAAAATGTCATCCCAGTGGCAATAGACTGCTGCAGCACCATACTATAGAATATTGAATTTATTGCCGTTATATGGCTTCAGCTGCAGCTTTTCATTCTTCGCATTTAAAAATGATGTAAAATGTGAAGCAAATCCAGATTCTTTGCATCCCCTTGTGTGAAATGCTTTCACTGTGGTACGTATCAGTCTTGCAGACCCAGAGTATTTTGTCTCCATTGCAAACACTGGTTTATAACTATCTATGGCTATATCCTTTTCAAAAACCTTCAGAATTCTGATGCAAAGTTCGGCAGCACGTGTACCAGTCAGACTTTTTTGGTTATCTGGAGAAATGGAATCCCATTTTTTTGTAACTTTTGGGACTAATATTTCTCGCAGGGTTTGTAGCTCTTTGTTGAAAGTTGCCCTGGTCTGACATGGTACTACTTTACTTTCTTTTGCCGTATCATTACTTAGTGATGGTGTCGGCAATATCACTAACTGTGTTCTCAAATGCATCCAACCCATCAGATGTTGCAGATGCAGAAAGTTCTTGCATCCCAAGTGTCATTGTTTTACCACTTGATAAGGTTACTTGGTATCCTTGGTAGTGCTCATGGAATTTGCTGGAAATTTTTTGGATTGCTCAACATTTCTTGTGTTATGGCAATATATTTTGCCTCAACAAGCAGGGTACTTTTTAGGTCAATTCTAGGCAGTCTACCTGTATCCCGTCCTGCAAGCTCCTTCAAAACTGCTGATGACTATGTTTACTGCATTCGAGCTAACATTCAATGTTAGCAGCTCTGTCTCACAGGACCATTAACACTTGGTATGTTCAAACCTAGTATTGATATAATCATACAGACCCCTTTGACCAACTTGCATCAAGTCCTCATGAACAGGACCAGTTGCTATAGTGTCTGTAAAAGTTTGATTAATCCCCTGTTTTCAGTTACAGGTTTAAATGCAAAACTTTCATTTATTTTAGCAAGGTAAATTTGACAGAAGCCCTCATCATTTGTTATCACACTGTGATTCTCTTTTCTATATTTGTCTTTAGATTTGTTTGTTCTTGTATATTTTTAAGACTTGCAGCTTTGTGGGCTAAATATTTTGCCATATTATCCAGAAATTCTGGTGAAGGCTTGTGAACAGCTGTTTTCACACTTAGATTTATACACTGTTCATGGGCCTCATCCAAAGCCAGTTCCCTCCATGTACAGCCAGATAGACTGATAGTGAAACCTCCTGAACTAAGTTGATCCATTATACTTGATGGGGCTTTTAACATATCAAGCAAGTGCTTTGGTACAAGTCTTGGGTACGTAGGTCTATCATAAGCATGTTACAATGGAGAAGCTGTTTGGTCACTGCGAATGGGCGCTCTCAATTTGAACTTCTGAATGCTATATACAGACACACATAGGAAAAACAATCCCTATGTACAAAGGCCGACCAGAATTTGTAAGTTTCATCTTTGTACACCTTTTTTCAGTATACTCACCAAGTAATGTGTTTAATTTCTGCCAGGAATGTTTGGATTTGATGGAGTTCGTCCTCATAACTAGTTTTCAGTTTGTTCAACTACTGTTTCCAAGAGATTATCCATTTCACTACTTTTAACATGATTATTAGATTTAGAACTAAAAAAAACTCAGATATTTGATATCGATAGAATGTTTCCCACACATTCATGAAAAATCTGTGACAAAGTTTGAATTTGTGGCACAATATAAAAGTTTGAAAAAGACCGTCTACTTTAAAAGTAGTTTTGGCGATTTCTCCAAGACCGATATCAAGATAAATTTTAAATAATACATATTCTTTAAAATATGTCAGTCACCTGGCATGGGTATCACCCAACTGAGTTCATCTGAATATTCATATTTCAATTTGGACAAATATTTTGCCATCACCTACTACAACTAAATACTGATTTCTTTTACCAATTTGAAAAATGATATAATTTTTTTCGAGAACATGGTTCATTTAATATACTAAGATATACAACTCTTGAATTTTCAGTTTCTTGAGTTGATGCTCTTGAGAGTTCACACTTTGAATTGGGCAACATAATTTCAGGATTTAATTTGGCTGTTGCATGTTTTTGAAAGCAGTATGTGAAGGCATGTTTTCTAGAGTCAGCAATTCAGTAGCTCCAGAAACAGGTAAATGAGGTAAAAAATGTTCATCATGTGTAGCTTTTAATATTTGTCTATTCCTGGAAGTGTTCTTTTGTTTTTTGGGGTTTAGAAGAACCATAATCAAAAGATTCCATACTTGATGCAGCTTGAAATAACCTCCAAACACCAATTTCATTTTTAAATTTAGTTTATTTGGGTCAATCAATCTTGCATTTGCAAGGTACCATGGATTCGTGTCACCAACATTTGACAACTTACAATCACTATCAAGACATTCTTGACAGATTGTTATACCCATAACTGTTCCTGGTAATATGCAATGGTTCAACATTTTCATATTTTTCTCCAAAGCTATCAAGCAATATTTTTTCGAGAGAAAATATTTTCTCACATCTATTTGTTACATTAAAACATTGTGGTGTTAGCAGAAATTCCAATTCTGACAGGCCTTAAAACTGGCAGTTTTAGAGCAAATATAATGCCTTGTAGCCAAAGAGATTGTATTTTCAATTCTGTTAAAGTGAGATCAACTGGTGAACCAAAACAGTCTCTTTCTCACACTTCATTGCTATGCACCTAAAAAGAGGACTGTCATTTGAAACCTTGATATGGCGCAGCAAGTTATTTCAAAAGCATTCATCATACCAAGCAATTTTGTTGACCCACTGTGAGAATCTATACTGTTTGCTAATAATGTATGTAGTGGATGCAAACACCCATTAGACATGAACAGCAAATGGTAAGCATTCGTTTGTGCTGGTTGAGAGATGTGTCCTTGTAAAACCCCAAGTACTGCTTACTCCAAGTGAACGAGTTTTTTGTGGTTGGTTGTGTGTGTGCGTGCATGTGCAGTCATATTTCAGACATGCTTTGATAGCTGCTAAACGGTCCAATTTGAAAAGAATCCATTTTAGACCCCAAAATGGCAGATCCTGATTAAGATTCCGTGTATCTAATACAAAGTTGTTTTTATGTTGTTAATGTCAATAAAGTTCTATTATTATGTTGGTTTGTGAGAATGTTACCTTTATTTGAGATCTTGATTTGAAAATGATTGCAATAAAGATTATCAATATTTTTACCACGTACCTGAACCCTGCCTTTCCCCTACATTTTTTGTCGTTCAGGCAATGTGCTCCAGTGTTGCATCTTGGGAGAAGATTCGCTTAAGTGAGGTAAATGGTAACACACCTCGTGTTCGGGTCCTTGTTTATGGATGCCTGTTGTCACTTCGCGATAATTTTGGTATTTCACCACGTAAATATATTTCTTGAATATTGTCAAGACAAAGTTTGGTACATGAGGATTAATTTGGACAGTTTGAACGGGAACTGTGTCATTTTCAACGACTTGTTAAGATTTATTCTGCGTAATTGCAAATAAGAAGTTCCACAATATACGATCATTTCCCCAACAGCATCAAAAATGTCAAATGTTGAGGCATCAAATTGTTTGTATATTTCAAAAATTTTAACAGAGAGGTCATGTAACCGGCTATTAAAATCATCGGCCACAGTCAGGTACATTGTATTGAAAGCTGGGCATTGGTTCTTGGCTATATCTACTATTTGTTTTTGTAGTCTACTGCAAGTATCACTGAGTTTATCCTGGGTAGATTGTGTGGTATAATAAAACGTGTGCAACATATTTTTCAGATTGGCACCTTGCCTTAAAAGGAGTGTACCGTATTTGGGGACAATTCTACCATTTTGTTTCACTGTGGAGAATTGTATATGAAAATCAAATAATTGAGCCAACTCAAGTTTGAGAAATGTATTTGATTTAGTAGTGAAATAATCAAGTGTATTCTGAATTGACATAAATGAATATGACAATGAATCTTTGACTACCTCACAAAAATATTCCTTAGCTTCATTTAAAAGTACTGGTCTCTTTATCATGAGCTTTTTGCCAACAAACAGTGCCATTTTAGAAAGAGAAAAATCCAGTAACTCATTGTCATCCTTTATCATGGAATGACAATATTTTTGTTTTATTTCATCAAGAATTTTAGAAAAATCCTCATTCTTAGACACATTAACTTGTTTTTTTGTCTTTTGTGCATAGCACCGAGAACATAGAGGACTGTTCTCAGTGAGGTCAACATTGATATATTCGCCTACAAAGAACTCTTAACACTGGTAGGTTAGGAGGCTGTTTTATTTTTTATGTTATGCGTCACATACATTCGAGCATGATGCATTTTAGTTGATTTCTGAAAATCCATTTTTGGTAATATTGTTCACAGAGACAAACTTTATTTGCAATTGTGGATACCAAGTGTGTGGCATGCAAATTAAAGAGTGACACAAACTCATTCTTGTCCTCAACTTCAGTGGAGTGTGCAGTCTCAGCCTGACAAGTCAAACACTGAAACAAAGATTTTTCGTTTGCAGGGAGTGGTCTTATTATCACAAGATTTGAACATTCATTCCAAATAAAGCCTACACGTATAACAGAAACGCCCCTCTTTAGACAAGTGCTTAACACCTTCCAACAAATCAATGTACGCCTGTGGTTTGTTAATAAAATGATACCAACTATTTTGTTGGTTTGGAGGCGTGGCCTGTTCAGCATTTGTCAACAACCAATCATAAGACTGGTTACGAACCACATCGAGGTTAGTCTTGCTAAACTGCTTCGTAACCAGGCTTGTGATTGGTTCTTCACCTCCAATTGTGCCGTACGTTTGGGCAAACCGTTAAGTATTCGTAAATGGAGTCAATTTGTGTAGTTTTACTGATTTATTCTGCAGATATAGGTAAAATATAGGTAAGGCTTTGGCGAAATTTGAAAGAGCAACTAATATTCTTCAACCTGCTATTTTTTATAGATTTAACTGCCAAATCTAATACAACTGAAATTGGTGTGAAATATTTCAAATTAACGACTTGGCGGAAAACCACAGGGAGCCCAGGAACTATGATCAACTGTACGCACCCTCCATGAGCGGGGGGGGGGGGGGTATCGGCTGGTATCTAGTGTAAGAAATAGGACAAGGGATGAAGGCTCCAGTCAGCTCACATTTTTTAAACTCGAAAAAACAGACGAAAAAATGAAAAATATCTATATCCTATAATGTGAAAGTAGGTGTTATTTGTCATGCAGAGTATGAATACTTAATTTCTGTATAATCTTACCTAAGCGATATGTCTTGGTATTTTTCAAGTAGCATCAAAATGGTTTTGTTATTATAGCCAGCTTGCCACATCGAATAAATAGTATCATCTTATGGAATACAAATGAATGAGAATGACTTGAAATGCACAATGAGTCAACATATGGAGAGGTGGCGAGTCAAATTTAGAAAGACAAATATCCCGCTCTCACGAGTTACTGTAAAACCATTTATTTTCACTGACATGTTATTTCACTATTTTGATGTTTTGATCATGTTCACTGTGTTTTAATTTTATGAATTTGTCAAGGAAACAATGAGTTTTAGTGTTAATTTACAAGTTCACATAGATTTAATTTAGCAGAATTTACTTATTAGTGAACATAGCTAAATTAAAACCCAGTGAAATATTAATGCATTTACAGTACTCCAATGTAAAGTGTGACTAGTAGGGCCAGACTTTTATTATCCCTTGTTTCACGAACCCGCCGAATAAACAGGAGCCGAAAATTAAATAATTTTTTTTTTATTTCAGCGTAATTTCTCACACCCGTCGAATTGTATGTGCAAAAAATTACTACAAAAAAAAAAATTTTTATCTTAATTTTTTTTCATGCATAACAAATGCAAGTTGCATTTTCGTGGGAGTATCAATGTAGTGAAGTCTCGCTCAGATAAGAAACAAGATTATACATGGAATAAAATTTTATTTCATTTCTTCTCTCCGATCAATGATCTCACTTACAATTCTTTGAGAATCACACATATTTAATGGAAAAAGAGAATTAATTTAATTTTTTTCGTCCTTCTCAAACAAATTGCCTTATAAAAACTCGAGAAACAAGGAATAAAAAAAAGTCTGGCCTAATTAAAAAGATAAGGATCTCATGAATATGTATTCTTGCAACAACAATGACTGAATCACAGACTTCAATGTTTCAGATTATTTATTTCTGCATTTTGTGTACTTTTTTGGAAAATTTTGGATTATGTATCATATTAATATGTACTTATATAATCATTCCTAATGGTTGCCAGTTCTGTCACATTTACACTGGCATAGCGTGTTATAAATTAACATAAATTTGGTGTACAATCAGTGACATTCATAATTGTAAATTGCCAATTGTTTTTTGATCTCCTAACAGGAAAATATGTAGGTTTACTGGATTTCTCTGGAACAGAGGTGTTAACTGTACACTGATTAGAGACATTATGATCGCCTTTGTTCTAGGCCCATTGAAAAAAACAGTTGATAATCTTTTAAGAAACTATGGTGCAAATATTATTTAGCTTATAGGTTTTTTTTTAGAAAAAAACTGCAAGAGGGAGCACTGCAATTCAGAGGCGCCACCAAGTGGGGGAGATAGAGTTCTTCTACCAGGGTGTGGAGTTTTTGATAATTCTAAGTTACAATGGAGCATTCTATGGCTTCCTTGGGGCCAACATTACTATCAGACAGGTCACAGTTAAAGACTGTGGCCACATGTGATCCTTGGTCATTCAGAATGTTATAGTTGCCAGAGGATCTGCTCCCCAGGGTAAGGGGGCACATGGCCATGGCATGAGGGCGCTGCGCCCCTGTTCCCTTATTTAAAAAAATCCCTGGCTTATTCAATTTAAAAAAAAACTGTTATTCAAAAATATATGGATCAGGACAATATTATAGTAGCTGTTGCATTTGCGCACTTTAGCATGGGGTAAGAGGTCAAATATATTAACTCTGTGAAGAAAACTTGTGCGAATGCTAAATTTAACCCCGTCCAGACCCTCAACATGAGCTAACAAAGTGTGTGTAAACAGTTAACAGCCAAAACACCATTGTATTCATTGTCCCCTTGAAAGATTTACTATTATATTCATAAGTATTCTTTACCGTATGCCGTTTCTGCAATGACAATCAATACAAGTACATTCCGAGACATACTGGTAACTCTCAAGAAAAAGATGCACTGATGATGAGACTTTCTAATACTCAGCACTTTCTGAATTTGCTTGGTAATGTTTTTTAACCATAGAACTAACATGTATATCATCACGGTTACTGTACTGAGTAATCACTGCAAATTCGTTCCCTAGCCTGTGCTAACCACTGTTTATTCTGGGTCTATTCGATATGCAAACATACAAGATTAGCTTAAATCTTAGCTCATACTTAGTATACACGACATATCTTGCATTTTGAAAGGATTAGTACATCTATTAAAAATTTGAAAAAAAATACCCAGAGTTAACTATAGATGGCGGGAACAAGAATACACCGATCAACAAAACAATTTACACTTAAATCACCAAATTTATACAGCATTGTATAAATGGACATCAGAAAAGAATATACCATATGATTATTTTTTATATAACATGTTTTACTGACTTTTATGAAAATTACAACTACTTACCACTGCAGAACTGTTTAAGAAACACAGCCTTCAACATATTTAGTCACAAACCTAAAAGGGTTATGGTCCGAACTACAACAATAACATATAATATTATTAATAATACAAAATAAATAAATACAACAAAAATAAATTGTAAAACAAAACAATGCATATATACGTAAATAAAGAATAACAATTGGGTTGATGGCGATGAAAAGACAAAATACTTGTTTTTAAATCCATTATCAAACAAATTAACTCGTGATAGTAGCACGCAGGGAAATGAAGTTGTTGGAATTAAATCGTTTTTCAATGATTATAATAAATAGTTAAGTCATGAATTAAGGTAGAGATGCAGGTTCGTGGGCACTTGGGAGTAAAATTTTTTTTTTTGCTTTTTATTATCCGAAAGGTCTCGGCTATAGACTGTTGAAATTTTGTAGAATTGAGAATAGTGGAACATACTCAAAAAATCGATTTTAAAATATAGATAACAGGTGCAAAATTGTCTCTTTTGAATGCTTAGCAAGATTTAGCAAGCTGTACATAAATAATAAAAAAAAAAACATTGTGAAAAAAAGAAATGACAAGATCTCCATATTATGCACTGTATTTAGCGTTTTACAAAACGATAATACATTTAAATTTGAAACTGTAACAGCCATTTTAATTATGAGCATTAGCAAACTTCTTACTGAGTTAATTGTTATGCAAATTAGCAATTATCTCAGCTTCTTTTTAGTGCACATTCCAGAACTTAAAAAAATAGCTCCTAGACGCTTTGACCTTTTGTTTTGAAATTTTCACAAATGATTGACAATGTGTTTATCTTCAAAAAGCCGTCGGGGTATTGTTTTTAGTTGAATAGTGTTACAGCAATCGTACAGACAACTAGCCTGGGTGTTAATTTATGCATAAACTTGAAGTAATGAAATTTGAGCTGCTGCCCTACAAAATTGACAACTGGTAGACAGTTTTCAAGACGGCGCTTTCTTCATAGTAAACAGATGTTCCCATAAACCAATTTTAGAAGCTAATTTTTTTTAAATCACTTTTGACCAAAAAAGCTCACGTGCATATTTCAAACTACAATGTCCATAAAAATAAAATACTAACAAAACTTTAAAATTCATACAATAAGCTTTCCGAAAATATATAGTTTTGTGGACAAGGGAGGTCATCTTGGTTTCCTAATTAACTAATTAAAATACCTGTCAGGTAAACTGCATCTCTGTCTTAAATTCAACCCGGAACAGGATGGCCTCTAATGGTCAGTGGGATATATATGAGGTCAATAGACAGAGCCCGGGTTGAACTGTTTGGGCGCTAAAATGATGGCCCGATGTAAAACAAACACTTGACCGTATGGTCGTCCAGGGCAAACCTACCTTCATATACTAGTTTTTGTCGGAATACAAGAGGGTTCAGTAACTATGTCACTATATTGAGGCGAGAACATACGGAGTCACGCTTAGGACGCCATGCTTGTTCGATTGTACCATTTTCTGTACAGGGGTCTCTGCTTTGATTGCGTAGGGTGAGTTGCTGAGTCGGCGCGAAAATTGCTAAGTCTGTGAGAAACTTGGTGAGTCGGCGCGGAAATTGCTAAGTCGGCGAGAAACTTGCTTACATATCGCGTAAGTTACTAAGTCGGCAAGAAACT
Organism: Saccoglossus kowalevskii; assembly: GCF_978046115.1. Classification (NCBI taxonomy): domain Eukaryota; kingdom Metazoa; phylum Hemichordata; class Enteropneusta; family Harrimaniidae; genus Saccoglossus; species Saccoglossus kowalevskii. Next base: position 25,482,876 of record NC_140641.1, read on the forward strand.
TGCTTACATATCGCGGAAGTTGCTGAGTCGGCGTGGAAAGTTGCTGATTCGGCGCGGAAGTTGGTAACATATCGACGATTGTCGCCATGGGCCACCGTACTTGGGCAGAATTGAACGTTTATATTATTGTCAACAAATCTATTGTCTTCATGCCTCCAATATCCAATATTATAATACATACGCTATTGGTTTCCTATATCTGATGTGTAGGACTGACTGAAGACACAGTGCCGGCAGATGATGCAGATTGGTTTTGTCCAGAGACATGTTCAGGTACTTGCACATGGATCTGTATGGACAGTTTTCATTTAAGCTTGTGCATATACGTTATTTTGTTTTGCAGATCACATTTAAAATGAATGACTAGTGGCCACCCCCTGTTTGAACTTACTCCAAAAACATGGGATTTGTTCTCTGTATCTTCACGTATATCCCAGATATAATCCTTGGCCAATAACATTTAAATTTAACACACAGCTCATAACAATTCCCGCATATATGTACATATGCAAATCAGTATAAAAGTAAAATTTTATTTTCATGTTTTTTTTTTCAAAGCACCAAAACTATCACGTACAACAACATGATAACATCATGATCATATACTTGCGCCTTGTTGTGGCGTTGCCTTAGTGATTTGACAAGGGGGAAGCAATGCTGGCTGGCTGACTAACTGTGTAAATCTCATGATGATTAAAAAACAAAAAGTTATATTAAAAATTTACATAAAATATCTATATAAATATGCACCTCATTTTTGTTTCTCACAACAACATTCTGGATATATAATGTAAGTTTTCAGTACTGAACTATTCTATACTAGACAATTCTTCAAATCAAATATTGATTTGGTAATTTAGTCCATTGTCAATGGACACCTGACACCTGTTCCAGTTGCTCATATGATAATACTTAACATGTCAAAACACAATTTTGTTAACAATACAACTTCATTTTCTCATTCTTCTATGTGGCAGTCGGAAGGGAATCTTGTGCAGTACTGTAGATGTACATCAACCCTGTACTGTACTGTGGGATGATACAGGTATGTGTGGGTCCTTGGCCGCTTGCGATGCCACTTGCGAGTATCATGATTTGTACTTTTGTGCAGCTTGGACCTGCTCCTTTCATGTACTAAATTAGACACTGGTATCTTAGTTCAACTATGTCTTTTACCTGATCATGTTTCACATGTACACCAATGTACAAATCAGCCAGAGTTGTGTTGCGATAAATCTTCACAAGCTTTGTGGACAAATTACACATCCAAACCATGACTTGACCATCTTTATCTGTGCTCAACCAGTCACTAAATCATTTAGATCAAATGCATCCCATCAACCAGAACTGTATATGGCTTATGACCACCTTTGCGTGATGCACGACAAGAAATATACTTTTCAACCTGGAACTGAAGCACATAAGGACGACGTCCACTATATTTGACAAGCCAAATTTGACCATCTCTACCACCATGTTATGCACCATACCAGACTTCAGACTCCGCTTTCACCTTAGTCAAGTAACACCTACCCAAAACATTTCTGAAATGTGTGTGACTTGCCCTAATTACATTTGTACCTCAGTATCCTTTACAACAAAAGCAGGCACCCTACTGAAAGACTGACCAAAAAACACCTAAATATAGAACTACCTCAGCTGACGCTCCTCCAATAACAACACTACTGGGTTTCAATGTTTGAATGTTCTGGATGCTGAAAGAAAAAGGACTCAGTTATTGAAGTAATTTGGAACCCAGTGTCAATCAGGGCACAATAAGAAACACCATCAACCACAACAATGTCTTCATTTTTGTGGACCAATTAACTGTGAGTCAATTTTCTCTGAAGTATCAGTCGCAGTAGACTCACTTTCCGGATCAAGCTGCAAGTTAGACTAGGCACACAGGAATTCACAGTAGTTTAATGTGGTCCTCCGAGACATGCCCTCCGGCCATGGGTTCTAGTTGTTAAACACCATCTTCTATGACAGCACCAAGTACTGATGTGGCCTTCTTTCCGACATTTGAAACAAACAATTGGACAATTATTTTGGTGACGTTATTACCAGGACCTGATACACCATGGTTGCATTGGGTATAACTTATATTACACCTCATTAGCTGGTGGGTAAGACGGTAGTCACAGTCATGCATTGGGCGGCCACCATTCTGTCTCTCATTGATTGAACGCAGCTCTGCTTCTAAAGCTATGTTATAAGAACAAGCTTGTTCATCAAGGCGTTGGGAACGGTGTAAACGCCAGCCATGGGATCCAAGGTACACTGAGCATCACCATATTCAGCACGCAACTCAGCAAAAGCTCTGTTGGGGGCCTGTTCATCAGCATGAAAGTTCAATATCAACTTTCTAGCCTCCCCACCCAAATTGTGGACAATGGTCATGAATTGCATTGCTCCAGCATTCAACAAATACTGAGCATCTTTTATCCAGTCTTCAATCTGGACCACCAGTGAACAAAGGTATATTGCAGATCTGGTGTGATGACATCATATTGAAATGGTGACGTTCAGGCGCATACTGGGTAACAGATTGCTGTACAGATGGGGTTTGGTATGATGAATTAAAAGGAATACCATTTTTGACATTACTACTTGCATCGTATGATAGACCTATTAGGCACACCACTGGAGACTAACTACTACACTGGTTGGGTTTGACATACTACTTACTACAGTCTTTCTTGGTGGTCCACTTGGAGTAACAATTGGTGTAGTTAATTACCATTAAAGTACAGGAATGCAGGGATATGTATTGCTGAAGCCAGGTAGTTATTTTGTTGTGATAAATTGGCAACAGTTGGAATGACTAGAGTTGACGTGTATGTACTGCATCAGGGAGGGGTTGATTAATGTTACCTTTAAACTTGCTCCATGTGGAGTGTGTGGTGTTTGCATATCTATAGTAGCTGATCCACTCCCAGACTTAAAGAGATGATGGTAAGAATAAAACAAATTACATCAAAGTTATTTACTGTAAATTATGTAACTGATGAACTAAAAGAGAAATACCCGATGGGGATTTAGCCCTAAATAACAAATGTAAACGCATCTTCATGAAAGTTAAAAACAACACTGTGCAAAACCGAAGTACTTGGACATCGTTTTCGAAATGCCAGTGAGTAATACACAAATAATATTGCAGAGTGATACCACAGAACACGAAATGAAACTAACTGAAGTGCTGTTGAACACACAAATGAAGAAAACAAATCATTGAAACGCAAACTGGATGAAATTCATGCGGAGAAGGATGAAGTTTCAAGCATGAAATTTTGTTATCCAGGATATATGAAGTAAACAATCTGATTTTTGATCTACGTTCATGTTCAACACAGGGTTCGAAATAATTTTTAAAAAATGGTGCAAATCAATAATCTGGTGGTCCACTAAATAAAAACCAACTTTTCAAGAATATATTGTATTTTTTTAATAGTCTTTCTTCATAAAGCATTTGTATGTACAATGTAATTTTTGGATTGTTCAGCACCATATTTTTATCAAATGAATTAAATCTGGCTTCCATTTGAGTTAAACAGTTTCTATTAATGCCACTTCATCTCTAGTAACTCAATGAAATCAATTTCATTCTGGGGTATTGCTCTCTCTTTCTGGCATAATGTAATGCCATGTATAATATATCATTTTCCCCTCGGCCATCGTCAACTGTAGCATTAAATTCTGCTTCCCCATATCAGCTTTGTTGTAAAACACTTGTATTGATGTAGAGATTGTAAATCACACACTTGTATTTATATTCACATCAAAATAGTTGTCCTAGGAAGTGTTATCCTTAATACCGGTAATATACACCCGATTGCTGCATGGTGCAAGGAGACTCTGATGAGATCTTGTATATTTCTTCCACCACGAACAGAGATGAGAAACATTTTAAGTGCATTTATAGCTCGCATAATATGACTAATCGACAAATGTTGTGTTCGAATAATATTAAAACATTTTAAAATAAATTCGAAAATATAAATAACATTGTTGCCTTGGAAAATAATTTATCCCTTTTGTTAACCTTACTTTGCAGTTGTGGCTCACAATTCAAAACTTTATCTACCTGGTTATCCCTAAACAGATGATCCCTCTGCCATATGTAAGGAAAACTATAGAATGTGACTTGTACCATGCTAATTTAAAGAACCACAATGTGCTAGTTTAAACTCTCCCAAAACCAGCACTATTTAGAAGCCCAAATTCCATTGAATCTTTGAATATCTTGTACGACTTCACAAGGGGAATTCTAAGTATGTTATAACAAGTATTAGTCATTTGCAAAACCATATTTGTATCTTCTTTTCCTTCATTAAACTCCAAAGTTGGAGAAGGACTAAATCCCAAAGCAGGTATATCATCTAGGCCTGTTGCGAAAACAATGATGTCTTTCAATAACACTGGAGATTCACATTCTGATGAAAAATAAATGAAACTAAAGTTATCATACAATACACATTTTGTACCTATAGCATCGCATGTCTTATAGGGATAAGTCCTTGTTAGCACCATGATACTTTCAGATGAAAGCTTCACAAGTGTATTGCAATTTACAGCTTTTTTTATATGAAATCATTTCACAACAGATGCTATGACGTCATGTTTTACTCATAAAAGAAAGATGGTGGACTACATATGTACTAAATGTCTAGAAAATGATATAAAAATGTAATTCTTGGGGCTTTCACCTGGGAGTGTTTTAATGTTAGCCTGTACTTACACTTTAAATACTCATACAAAAACAGCTCATACAAAAAGTGAGTGTTTCAAAAACATTTGATTTATTGCCAGAAATCATGAGAAGAATTTTGGATGGATGCAAGGACTAGGGGGCGCCCAGGGTAGTCAATTTTCAAAATTCAAAAGAGCCGGTTATTTGCTGATGTTTCAACAATTTTCTAAGGAAGTGGGGTTGCTCAGCAGAAATACATGAACAGATATACACCAACGCTAAAACGCAGGGTATAAAACTACAAAAACTTCATAGTGCATAATTTGATTCAAAGCACAAAGCAAATGCTCACAATATGCCCAATATTTGTGATGTTTGTACCAAGTAAAATAATAAAACTTTCATACATGTGAAATTGTCGATGACATGTTTTTTCAGATTTTAGGTTAGTGGACACTTTGGTTGAATACCCCATCTACATTTTATAAACATAAACAGCAATGAAATTTAATATTATAATATTAATATTTTTTTTAAACCAATGAGCATACCTTCAATATCTAAAAAAATCTCTCCAAAAGCTTGTGATTTTCTGTTCTTCAGTTCTCCGGTCAGAACCCTCAGGGCTCAGCACCGACACCACAAACAAATCTGGGATTCCATACCATACTGTCTAATACATTTAGGGTTTTCAGTCCGTCTTTAAATCTGTACATGGAGAAATAATTATAATGTGAGCTGAGGCTATCTGCTTCCCAAAACTATAGTTCTTTTTCAGGTTGTGACTGGGCAGAAAGTAAACAGACTTTGGATTCTGCATGAATGCTATTTTACCATCAGGTCTTTAAGTAATTATTTATGAAATATGGGATCTCATTGTTCACAGCTAATATTAAATGTACAGTACTAATCGAGGCAAGGTAAAAATTAGTCCAAGCATGTCTGAGCAGGCAGACAAAACCCCAAATATATGTTTGAAGTACATTAAATAGGAAATAGTAAAATGGATTGTATGTTTGTACACACAACGTTTTGTTAAAATCTGTTTAATGGTTCATGACCACTTAATGCCATATTTTTATATAAACAATTGAGGTCATGTATTGAACCTAATGTTATTAAACTCATGCATATCTCCAGTGTTACATAATACAGGACAGAATGAAAATGCGTAATGTACTCTAACTTTTTTCATTGTGAGTGCTTTTTCTGAAGGTTGTTCAGAGTTGTTTGTATCAGGTCTAAGTACAACCTGCATACTTGAGAATTTGTTGGTGGCATGTTTTTTTTTGTTTTTTGGATCAAAAAATGACATTGGTATTACATATTGCCATTATTATGCACACGAGTTACAAAATATTACCCCCCCAAACTTCTGAAGTACCTTTCATATGCTGACCTAGTCCTAACAAGTACATAGAACTGTACAATGATGTCAATCAGTTTGTCCTTTGATTTAAGATTAGGGATAATATGCCCAGCACCTGAAACAGTTTTCAATGAACTTGCTTTTTCTAATTCCGCACATAGTTTTTCTTCTGTATCAGTTTCCATAATCTGTGAAGTGAAATTTATATCAATTAATATAATATTACGTTTATATCTATGGGTACAGTAAGATTGTTCGATAATATATTTAACAATAATTGAACTAGTTCTTGCCTTGTTAATAATGATTCAGCTGATTATCAAAATTAATTGAATAATGTAGAGAATGCATGGACAGTAAATCTTTTGATGTTGTACCAAGCTATCAACTATGTAAAAGATTATGTTTGAGTAATGGCAGTCAAATATTACTTATGTTGACCACAGAATCCCTATGTAATTTTCAAGTAAGAATATGTGCTCCTTAACAGAGCAAGTATGTATTTAATAGCTGATTTTACACAATGGTATGTGATTGTTATATACAATAACAATACAACCTGGACATATGACATTATTGCAGGGATTCCACAAGGTATGCAAAACAAGTCATTGAAAATGACACAGTCCCCGTTAAAGTTTTGAAAGTTCTATTTGTACTCGTCATATTAAAGCGGAGGGGTTGGCGCGAGCGTGTCCTTGAAACTTGAGTTACAAGTGGCGTATACAACAGATTGTTTATTTACATCAAAACACGTGTTCCATGTAGTACTGATATGGCCAAAAATAAAAACAGCCGTTATTCGACCATCTTTGATCTGATTATGAAACACACTGATATGTGTGTGCCAAATACGAATGAAAATGGTACATAAATTGTGGAAATATAGTAAGGCCAAAAAGTCAGATGGCTGTCAATCAGCCATCCTTGATCCGATTTTGAAACAAATTGTCATGGACATGTATCCTAACATGTATAAAGTACATGTGTGTGCCAAATTTGAATAAAAACTAATTAAATACCAGAAAATATATATAGATCATTTCCTGTCCAACTAAACATATACTAAATATATATATACTGTTTTTCATCTATCTCAATCAAGGCCAGATTCCGACAAGTTAGACATCATGGCAGACCTCGGACATGCATTGCAGGTTAGATTCGAGACGCTCTATTTCAAGAAAACGGCCAACACATTATTGAAAGTTCCCATCATTTTTAAAGAATAACACGTGTACTTCACTTACCGACAGTATATTTCAAAAATCCACGGAAATCGATTATGAAAAAAAGTACATGGACTGCATACACTATTTGGCGCGATAAAAGAGAACAACAGACGCCCTCATACCAATGATCAGTTTATGAAATCACGTGATCGTACTAGCGTCACCATATGCGGCGCTTGTGGAAGTTACTAACTTGAAGTCGGCGAGAAACTTGCTTACATATCGCGGAAGTTGCTGAGTCTGCGCGCAAACTGCTAAGTCGGCGAGAAACTTGCTTACATGTCGCGGAAGTTGCTAAGTTGGCGAGAAACTTGCTTGCATATCGCGGAAGTTGCTAAGTCGGCGCGGAAAGTTGCTGAGTCGGCGCGGAAGTTGGTTACCATATCGACGATAGTCGCCATGAGCCACTGTAGCCCAAGTCTTTTTGAGTCTTTCATTATCATGATAAGGATACTAAAAATAAATAGAAAATTAGAGTCACAAGAGTCAATGGTCAAAATGGCAATTTCACAGTTTCATTATAATGAGAAGGCAAACCAAGCGAGATGTTACAAATGAAAAGAAGTTTGCCAAATGATTGAAGGAATCCATTACCTTCTTCTTGACATTTTGATGTCTAAATTTGTTTTTGATGCGAGTCAAGGTTCTTCTTTTTGATGCACTTCTCCCAAGAAAAAACTCATTCATGATGTCTTGTAATTAAAAACAAATTACGAAGTTTGAATAATAAATGATTGTGGTCACATCCATGTTTTACTTATACAGCCTTAACCATAATTACAGTATTTGTGGCATCGAAGTGAATTCACAACTTGTATTCTAATTATAATGCTTTATCTAAGGAAGCCAAGTCAACGACAAACACCTGCTGATCTTAACCAAGGTTCTCCTAAAGTCACATTCATTAGTGAATGAATCTTGGTCAATGACCTTGGCTTTCTCATTGAGTCTGTGACACAATCACCAAGGGTAGGGATTGATCAATATATGGGACTTGCAAAATCAAGCATATTAAACTTCCCTTTGTTGTCGGGTTCTGTGAGCATCAATGTGCCTCTTCACACTCAATCAGTCACCATGACACATTAATACATGTGTTTGATCACCATTCACAGAAAGATACACATAAAGATGGTCCAATATGGCTATTACATCAGATAGAGAAGGATTTTGAAGAAAAGTTTACCTTCAAATTTGATAAAACAAATTATGTACAATTCATATTTGTGTAATTTGGTAACATAGCAGCATAAACACTTAAAATAAACATAGTACTTACAAAATTCCGTGTAGCTCTGATTTTCGTTTTGTCAGCTGAGATGATAATGAGTGGTAGACAGTTAGAAGTAGGTCTTTGACTTCATTTACCACATATTTCCAATCAAATTTTTCCAGATTTTCAAGTGTTACCAATCTGGAAGTTAGCCTTTCTCCCTTGCAGCATGTTTTGCTGCCTTGCTGTTGTTGATCAAGACATTCAGTGCCCACTTATATTTTGATTGCTGTTGATCTGAATGAATACCGGTGTGCTAATCCTGGTTCTCTTTGGTGGGCGGTGTGTGCCAAGTGTCTGTGGTGAAAAGGTTTTGTGAGCAATATAGCCCACCTTATTTTTTTAAAAATCCTGTAGTGTTTTGGAACTTTGAATTTGAAAACAAAATCAAACGAATATTTTTTTACCAGGTGTGACAATGGCATTGTAATCTTCTTTCAAAACATCACCAGCAGTATCATCTAATGAAGGCAATTTGACATCTATCGATTGGCGTTTATAGCCTTTAAGCATTTTTTGAAATTCAGAGTTACAATGAATGCATTTCAACTAATCCATAATCTATAAACTCATGGCAACCAGGGAATGCTGGGAAATTATGACATGCTTATTATAAATTAAAATATAAATAGCAGTTTTAAATATTTGTGTACATTTTTTCCTGAACCCAGGTGTTTAATCTATTGTAAATAATGCAGGAGAATATTTTACCCAACAATAACGTAATCCCTCTGTAATTATTAAAATCATTTAAATTCGCCTTCTTATGTATTATGAAGGAGTATGATTAAACAAATCATCCAGTCTTTTGGGAAAATGCCAGTGACTGGTAATTTGTTAAATAAATGAAATTTACCAATATATCCAGGGGCCATACCACTTTTCATATGACTTCCGCATACGGAATTTCAGTTTCGAGCTGTTTTAAGTTATGCTCATATTACACTTTTGGGAAATTAGACCCATATTGCAACTCCTAATATTAACCAACAGAACGTGTGTATGATGACATGTGGAATATATGCATTTCAAATGTATTTTTTTGTGTGAAGTTATACACTCAGTCATGAGCTCAACGTATAATAGAATAGTAGAACAATTTATCAACACAATATATCAGAGTTAGCAAAACACTTGTTCAAAATGCGTTTTGTGGTTTATTAACGATCCGCTCCGCTCCGCAATCATTAGTTGAAGGTTTCAATAAGCATATGGGTCCCAAACTATTGGTTGAAGGCAACTGCTGGGTACTTGAAGCTGGTATTCTTTTTATAGATATTGTAACAAAATTATACCAGGGGTTTGTGGATAGAAGAATCTAAAAAGAAAGTAATGCCACAACATCCCCCAGTTAATGTCACATGTGATGCTAGGAGTTAGCCAGCACCACGGAATCATTTAGTGAATACACAAAATGCGGTCAGTCAGATGCCTGTTTGTTAGGAGTTATAGGTGGTAGCCGAGTGAAACACATCTGAATAACCGTCAAAAACCGCACTCACAAGGTCCGGCTTCGCTTGTAATAAAGTGAAGTCTTAATCAATTCCATGTACACTGTGTTGTGGCGAGGGGTGTTCGTATAGCATGTGGACGAGATAGGGGTTGAATAAAGGTCACCTCCTGTTTCGATAAAGCACACAAATTATAAAGTTTACGAATCAACGGCTTAATAATAAAATTCTTATACAAACAAAAATCTACAGGAACATGCTAGTTCAAGTTGGGATAAAATACGAGGTTTATCATCATAGTAATTAATTAAAAGTTATACATTTAAAGTAAGAAAACGTGGTATCGGTAGGATTCAGAGTTGGAGGGCTGACAAGCAGCAACTCTATGCTGGGGTTGCATGTAATCGAGCCGAAATAAAATACAGTACTTTTAACGCCAGTATAGCCAAAGTAATATTAATAACACATACGAAGTGGCATGTGACAGATTTACAGAATTTATAATGAGGTACAGCTATTTCTAGCGGCTGTTATTCGAATTTAACATGACATTTTTGGAGTAGCGTAGACTACACCCAGGATTTAATTTATTATAGCTTGTAATCCCGCCCTTTTACTGTCAGTCAAGTATGCTGTTGGCACGCTTATTTCAACTACTTAGCGGTAATCAAAATATTTGTCATGGCTCGGGGTCAGCTATGATACGCTGTTTAATAGTTACACGCATACCACTTAAGTGAAATCAATTCCTCCACATATGTGCACAGTCGAATCGGAACACATTAGATTTTACTCGGAGTCATTTTCCTAGCCCGGACGTTCATGTACGGACTAAAGTTTGGTAGATGCGTGATTCCAAACAAGGTGGCGACGTGCCGCGTGATAAATTCGTGGAATTCAGTAAAAGGGACAAATAGCTAGAAAAGTACGCTGAACTAGTCAGTCTACGTGAAAACCTCATAAACTTAGTTCTGTCAATTCATATCCAATTATTGGTGACGGGATCTCGCCCAGGTTTCTAAAGTACGACCAAGAGAACGAATTTAGCTTTTCCTACACAAGTTGTACACAATTACGCTTCAAGGAAAATAATGTTTACCCGAAATAAATGATTTCAGCACAGTCAGTTACTTGCAACTTGATAGCTTCAAAACTTTAGTTTTAGAACGAAGTGCTCAATCAGATATAGCGAACTTAGCATGCAATGCAGACTGCTTTCTCCGGTCGACTTTTAAAAGTATCGAACACGTCTTTTTTATAGGGAAATTCAGCATAACTTCCATTTCTCAAATTCTTCCGACTACCGTTCACAGGTTGTGATTGGTTTAATTGGGAACGTTTCCTTTTTCGGTAATATTGAAAATATTTGCTTTTTAGCCAAGCAAGTGTAATTGTAAACACCATATTTGGTCATAACGCAAACAAATACACTTGCACCGTGATAGTCATTGCTAATGAATATGGTGACCTACAAATATCAATTTCGAAATCATCTTGTGCGTCCAGTGTTTACCAACATCAACAGGTTTGATTTCACTACATTGGCTGTGTTCCAAAGATGTTGTCTCTTCTTGACCTGTGTAGTTTACGGGGTCAAAGTCATACATCTGTTTGTGTACACAACTTGTCAGGTTTGACCTGTTATATCGGCTTACACTGGCTCAATCAAGCGATTATCAAAAGAGTACCCTGGACTTCCGACTTCTCGTTTCTGACTTATTAGGAACTACAAAAAAACAAAAACAAAAAAAATATCCTCCGAACCCACTCTACTTTTTTTCGAGACTGAAGTTTACCGTGGAATGTCATCGAATGGATCGTTCCGTGTTAGTAATTTAGTAAAGACAATGAAAGTCATGAGAAGATGTTTGAAGCACTTGAAATTCTCTCTTCAAGAAGCATCACAATTCGCCTCTGAGTTCAGAACATGATAAAACATGTCTTCATCATGATGGTCTTCGTGCAGGCAGAACGAGAGGCAGACTGGCCACTCCACCTCTGGGCAGTAGAACAAATGATGCCATATTTTTTGTCTCTGCTCACTTCAACTATATGAGTTGTACTACCTGAGGACAATGCAGCGCCTACCACCTGAAGTACTTCAGTGTTTCATGAGAGGTGAACACACCATGCGTCACAAGCCAGGACTCTGGAATGGGATCTGGTCTGACATGTGAATAGAGACAACCTTTATGCATTACGGGCATGATCCAAATAGAATCATAGGCATAACACTTAAGCCCGAAACCCTGAAACAATGGGCATACAGTATGCACACATGCAGCATGATCGTTAAGGATATTGCAGACATGTCGGAGAGAAAGAGGTGACAAGTCATAAAGAAGAGAAGTCATCATGCATCACTTTGGATGCCAAGGACAGAGACAAGCTACGAGACAAACTGACTTGCATCGATCACCTGGATCCAACTGCTCATCCTGCTGGTTTATTCAATGTTGTTACTGGACAGATTGCACCTGAAACAGTGAATGTACATGAAGCAGTGGATATTGAGAGCGGTCAACTTGTGTCATTTGAAAAGAGCTGGCCTGGCGAATTTAATGAGTCAAACTGTCCTTGCACATGAACTGTCACTCGTTCCTATCTCCATGTTTGATGAGGGCAATATGAGAATTGCAACTACGAAATCAACACTGAAGAAGCAGCTGCAGGTGCCTGTGTCACATCGCTTGGTTGAGAAATCAGAGGTAGAAACACTGGATGGCTGTGCGCACCTTTGGGTTATAAACTGGCCAAATCAAGGAACTATGGCAGATTTTGTCAGCGACTTCACAAGGAATGTGATGAAAAGGGTGACCAACCAGGGCACATAGCTACTTCGACTTCAGCATTAAAAGTGGAATGCGCGCAGCTCGAGCTGGTGATGAAGCGAGCCGACAACACAAACTGCAGTTACAAACTCCATTGTCCCCTCAGAAGGTTGTTCTTACAGTAACCTTGAATAAGAAATACAGGTCATAGATCTGATATGTCAGGACTTGATCCACAAAGCACAGGAAGAGCTGAGTAATCACAGTCTGGTCATTACCTCTACTGACCCTATACCAGTTGCAATTCAGAATGGCATTGTCTTCCACAGAGAAGATCTTTGGACTTGCCACGAAGAAGCGGATGTGAAAATCATACATCAAATGGTTAAGGCTGCTGAAAGTGGAGAACAAAGAATAAATGTTGTATGTGAGGACACAAATGTGTTTGTCCTTATGCTGCACTACTACAGGGAGTTGCAGCTGACTTGCCGTCTCACTATGGAAGGACAAAGTTATGAACGAGCCTCTATAGACATTTGGGCAACTGCAAGTGAGCATGGACACTTGCTTTCACAGCTGCCAGCTGCTCATGCCCTCTCAGGGTGTGACACTGGCTCAGTGCTTCGGAGTAGGAAAAAGCACCGTCATGAAAGTCCTTAAGAGTGGTGTAGAACTGCACAAATTTAGAGTGTTATCTGAGAACATAGGTAACATCATTGATGACGCCACAGTATTCATGGCTGCCTGCTACGGAGTCAAAAGCGTGGTGACATCGAACATGCCTGAAGTCCGTGGAGAAGTATGGACACAAAGGATGGGTAGAAAAAATGTGACACTCCCACCTTCTAAAGAGGCATTCAAAGAGAACGTGAAGCGGGCACACATACAAACTGCCATTTGGAAATCAGCTCTCAATGCAGAACCTCCTGTATTAAATCCTGTCGTTTTTGGATGGGAACGTGACGAACACACCAAATGCTTGATCCCAGTAATATTGCAACCAAATGTTAATGTTGCTCCACTGGAGGTAATGGAAATGATAAGTCGTGGTTGTGCAATGGATACACCCTGTTCAACAGCAATGTGTGGATGCTATGTAGCTCACTTGTCATATACAATATTTTGTGGATGTCGTGGGTAAACACACTGCCAGAATGAGCACAAGTGAAAGCAACTTGTTAGAGGACTGAGTCAATAAACAATCATAATCAAAGATGATGATATATTATGATGTACATTGAATGTTGTGATCTTTACAGAAATGACTAATTTTTTACTTCTCCAAACACAGGGATAAAGACCAAAATTGTTTTGATTCTATGTGTAGTTAATGGGATTTTGACACAAACAGATTTTCCATAATGACCGCGCCAATTTGCATATTGAATACATATTCAGCACAAAATATTTGTGTAAACTTTACTGAAATGGCCTAACCTGATTCTTTACCCCTCAAAACATGGGAATAGACACCGAAATCATGTTGATACAATGTGCAGTAAATGAGATATTGACGAATACAAAATTTTCTGTAATGGCTACCTTAATTTGCATATTATGCGAATTGCCCAAGGGTGACAGAGTGGCATCATCCACATTCTTAAAAGCCACGCTTCAGAGGTATAGAAACAGCAAAAAAACATTGTATGGACCGAATTGCACGCTTTTCGGTCTCTGCCACCAGACTAATGGACTTCTTGACATACACACTTTTACCCTGGTTATATACGTGTCACCACAATACGTGTCAGTTATTATAGAGGCACAATCCATGAATTAAATGGTAAATTTTTGGTTAATTATTCGCTTAGTAATAGCGACCTGTCAATTTTTAAAAAAAACCTGAATGCTCATTTTCTTTCGCCTCTTACAACGGTCACGTATGGTGCACACACACATTTGTTTTTATACAACTCAACAACAAAATAAACACACACAATAAAATGCATAAATGTTTTCCTATAATCTAATAATTAATAATATGTTTATAAAGTAATTTCAACTACATGTTAACATACAATAATTGGAATCAGACTCACACCAATCAAGTTTCATTACTGACTCTACCATCTTTCAATTTTATTTGAGAAATGTTTTCTCAATCTCTGCTATAACCCATCACTCACACACGGCTTTCTCACTCTTTTTAAGTTTTAGTGTAACCACAACCCATCGCACTTACACCAGTGGTATTTCCTATTATTCTAATTTGCTCGTATTCAAGGATCAATTTATTTGCACCCTTTTATTCTTTAACTCCAATCACCCCCTGGTTGTATAATGATGACTTAACGTAGGGAGAACGTAATCTTGTTGATTAGCCAGGGTGTGAGGTACATTGTCCATTGTCCATCACCTCGCACAACCACCAAGATCTCAATTAGTTCCGCCTACGCATTATACAACACGTTAATTTTACGGGAAGATTTTGTACCACAGTTGCGCCGAAATATATGGGATTCACTACATTCTGCGCTCTCAATTCGGGCCGCTATAATCAGGCGTGGTTTTGATAACGGACCGGTTTATTTATTTTGCGTTTTCAACATCTAAGTCCTGGGCACTTTACATCAGATTCTTTTTCTGATTTTAATCGTTTAATATCGCTTCTCACGTCAGGGGGTTTTCCCGCCAAGCTCTTCCTTCTAGTGCCAATTCTCCCTGCTCTGTTCCATTTATTTATTTCTAAACTAGTTTCCGCGTTTTCCTTAGCACAATTTTCCTGGTTATTTAAATTTAATTTCTTCTTTTTCATTTGACTACGGGTGATTGGGCCCTTCGCCCAAATAAATGTCTCTAATTGTTCCCTTCCTTCAATTAACTCTGAGGGTTCTTCATCCTCCACTATTGTGGCCAATTTATTTTTATTGAGAGCTTTGGTCAAAGTTATCTCTTCAGGGGGCTGCACTATTATTTTTCCTCGTTTCTGTGGGGATTCCTTGTATGTTTCAACTATAGCTTCGGTGATGGTTATTCCCTCAGTTGTTCCCCCACTAATGCATTTGGTGGGAGGTCTGTTTCTTTTTGTCCACCTTTTTCAAGGAGTAGTCTATTGTCATTCTTTGGGTGCCCTGTTTAAAATTTTTAGATTTCTGCTTCTTTGTAATTCTAGGGAGTGTCGTTAATTGATCATCTGGGGGAGGCCCTTCCTGTTCTAGAAGTTCCTTGTTGTTATTTTTCTCCTCCATTTCGGCTCCTCCCTCTAGCACTTCCTCCTCCTTTAACCAGTTTTTAATTGGTTCCCCCATACATGGCTCCAGCCTATCAACCTATCAAAATGTATTAATTTAGATTTTGAGCGAGGACTTCGCTGTAATCTATAAGTGACATCACTCAACTTTTCAGCAATTATATAAGGGCCCTGTCATTTGACCTTGTCGTACGCGGCCAACACGTTGCTTGGCAACTGTTCAACTATGCTTGAGTGCGCGTCTTGGACATCTCGTAGTTTGTTGTTAGTGGCTCATGATTAGTTTTCCACGGTAGTTGAGTGACGAATCTTCCATCTACTTCTTGTAGGAAATTTTCAGAATATTGCTGAAATTGTTCATTTGTGGTAGGCTTCATCATGGGCTGGTTTATCACATCACGTATTCCTACCGTTTCTAGATCCCAGTAGGAGTTGATCAAAGTGTCCAGGCGTTCTGCAGTTGATTGCGTGGTAATGTGCTATACCACGTCAGATTTGGAAGAACAGTGGGTTTGTTGTGATTCTTGTCATGGTTGTACAGGATTCAGTATAGATATGTCAGGAATGTTAACAGTTATAGATTACATGCAGATTAAATCAATACAGTAAGCATTGATACAGTAATACTCTTCTTAAAATTAGGGACCGATGTACCATTAGGGTTTGAGAGGCTGGGGAGTACCAATTTATGTGTACAAAGCTTATGGTTATCAACAGTCGTGTCAAAATGCAGAAAAGATTGTCCATCACTGTTTATAAAAAAAAATGATAGATGTTTTTTTTCTTCTACCAGGGCAGTAAGTTGAGTGGCATGAAAGGGACTAAAGTGGCGGAAAATATAACCATATATGCTTTGATTAGTAAGTATCTAGATAGATTGGCTATAAAAAGTAGACATTATAATAATTTTTGAAGCTTTTTTACATGCAATATCTTATCTTGTGGTTAATTTGTTCACCACACCCCAGTATACAGCTGGATGCATTTTGACAATGTCAGAAAGTACAAGAAAGTACTTTCTGCATAGTCCTTTTATATATATTCATCGCTGCATAAAGCTGAAACCTTCGCGATTCTTTCTCACATACTCCCTTTTCAAAATAGTTTGCTGCATAAAGTATGAACCTCGCCACATAAATAATAATTTTCCGCATAGCTAATTTGCATGCGAAAAAGACATCTATCTGGAAGGTTCCCGATAGCTATCTGGTGCTGAGCAGGTACACTATGCAGGAACCCTTATATTTTTATAAGGGGTATTTTGCTATATCTTACAGTATTCTTTCAAACACATTTTCATGTACCTAAACTTTAAAACCCCATTGCAATCATAAATTCATTTCACGAATCATTGTTAAACACAAAACTAAAATATATATGTATCAGTTTATGTTATTGTGTATCACCAGTACAGTAGTGACCAGAGTATTTTGTATACATACCTGTATCAAAAATAGTTAGTGGGTGTGATTTGTATTCTATAACTTATGGTCAAGCTACAAAGCACATGAGAGCTGTAATCCACATCACTCGCAGATAATTTATTCCCATATAGTTGGAACAAGCTAAAGACAAACTGCTATGATGTGAAAATACACAACACTTTATAAATTCTCCTTTCTCTGTTTAAACATATATACAAGGATAGCAAAGTTTGAGAAAAAAATAACAAGCACAACAACGTACCTTAAATTTAACAAATCTCACCATAACACTGGTAAAACACAATTCACAGGAAGTAAATGAAAACAGCCTGTGAATAAACTGTATGATCATCGTTCGTATGTGACTATTTGACGCCATCTTGAAAAAATGCGTACACCAGTCACATGTGGCACTATAATATGCCAGATACGCCTCGAAATCGTAATGTGCTTTTATTATTCTCTAATTTAACAATGCCGCTAGTTCATTTCTCTTTTCTACCACATCGATGTCATTGCGGAAAATGTTTTCAAAGTCATTAACCTCATCAATGCCAGCTGCCATCAAGATATTACAGGAAGTCTTCTTCACTCATAAAACTTATGTTGTGCAGAACACAGCATTCACTGACAAATTATCTTTCACAACGCTAACATCCATCATCATTTTAAATTTTCGAAAGCGGCCCTTTAAAAGGGCAAATGTTTGTTCTATACGCTGTCTCTTTGCACTCAATTTTCTGTTGAATGCTCTTTGATTACGATATGGTGTCATCAACCAGTCGCAAAGGATAAGCCTGGTCACCCAGAAGATATGTTCCACCTGGAAAATATCTACGGACAAAGGCGAGTTGCGCCAGACTATGGCATCATGTACAGAGCCTGCCCATCCAGAATAAATACCAGTAGGTAGGTAATCACACGGAATGAAATCCCTTCCGATTTAGATAATCTTCTTCCTATTAAGAGAGAGAAATATATAATCATCATCTAATACTAGTAAATCCAAGGTAAAATACCGCATACTAAACTACTCAACTGCTAGAGGTTTAAATACATAAACGTAACCTTTACGTTGATGTATAATTTTTTCTATGAATATAATGAAACAATTTGCATACGTAAACACTGAAGGAACAGGCACAATATTATGAATCTTCCTGTTTTTCGGTCTGACGAGCACTTATCATATGACGCCTTACTAGCAGATTTTGGCTAAAATAGCGCTCCACCGCCTCTTTACACCAGTGTTTATACACGAAACTTAATATTGCTTTTTACAATTTATAGGTTGCCTTTCAATCACATATTCCTTAGTGAGTGAAATACTATTGTCATAAATAATTCAATCTTTGAAACAACATAAACTAACACATAGTAACGATAATCAAATTTGTGTTTGGGGTTCAAAAGTAGTTGCGTAATTTCCGGTTTCAACTAGTTCGAAAATAGAACGTCCATGAGTTCAATAAAGTCACGCGTAGGACGCCTTGGGAACCAGACACTAGCAGCGTAAACTTATTGCAAATTTGCCCAATTTTGGGGCCAGTTTGTCATTACAATATTTCTAAATTTTATTTATTGTTATTTAGTGAACAGACCCTTGAAACGATTTAATTTGTCCGTAAAATAGGTGCAAATCGACGTTTGACTTCGAAAAGTTAGAAGTTTCGATTAAATTCCCGGCACACCTTGCGCGATATTGCGTCAGATCGGTGTAGAAAGAACGCCAACCTGTAGCATCAACGCACTCAGCACGACTAACATTATTATATAGCAAAAACGGTGGAACTGGTGTGTTTGATTAATAAATAAATGGTTTTGATGAGCTAGAAATGTTAGCACAAACACATCTACAGTTGAATTGTTTGCATACAATTTCTTGTAAACAGTGAATTATATAATAAAACAACGTATGCACACGGAAGATGTACAATGAATTACATTTAATAGCAAAGCACATGCATAATTAAAACATACAAACATAAAAAACTTACACTAATTATGCAATAATAAAAAAACAATTATCTCTTCAACAACTAAAAATGTATTATTTCTAATAAAACTAAAAATTTAGCAAAGGGTCCCTTCAGTCTAGCTGACCAGGGCCAAGGGCATAAGTGAGGCCAACTGAAGGTCACTATGCTGCCCAAAGGATGAAGGTCACTGTGCCACCAACGTCGTGTGTCACCGTGAAGGTTTCCGAGCGAGTGAGGGGTAGCCTGGAGAGTAGCTGAGAAACTGAATGTGGGGCAGGATGAAATCCTATAAAACAAGGCAGAGTTCTGTTTTCACGAATATAACTCTGCCACCACGCGATCTTATGCTTGTTGTTGATTGGTCGATGTGTCACAGTGGTACTACTTTCAAAGACACCAAGCAAAACATTGCCATGCCGTTGTGTCGTCACAGGAAGCGCTGTCCCAGATGTAGACGAGTGTATACAATGGAGATGTAGATGAGTGTACACAATGAAGATGTAGACGAGTGTATACAATGAAGATGTAGATGAGTGTATACAATAGTGAACAGATGCAAATTGGCACATAGTGGTATAGTCTTGTTATAGTGGTGATGTAGACGAGTATATACAGAATACCTTCTGAATACCTTCATGAATTTTGTTTGATGTAATATACAATCATTCTTACTTTACATATGACTTTCCTAGCTGTTATACCATTATCCTTGATTTCATTCACATACCAATCAAGCTCTGTTGGTAAACTTGAGTTTGATACAGCAACATATTTAAGAAATATGTTGGACCTAATAAGGGTTTAAAATTCAATTATATATATATATATATATATATATATATATATATATAGCATTACATCATCATAGTTGTTTCACCTAGTACAATTCCTTGAATATGCCATTAAATTAGGTGACTTGCAGAATACAGGTTCTATTTACTTTATTTATATATTATTTACACACTGTTATGTAGAGTTTTTTTTATTTAAACATTATTTTAATCTGTGTATGACATTCTACTGACAGTGATTTGCTGTATTACCAGATTAATGGTTCATTACATTATTTTGTTTCAAAGAATAAGAATTAAAATTTTATTCACCTGTCTGGTAAAATAGCCACTGTATTTATCTGCTGGAAGTGTAACTGCTTTAAAATTGCAGCCTTTATGGATTCTGTGCAGGTTGCAGTACAGATTAAAAAAGGCTTAGAGCTATAATGGCTTCTGATCTCATTAACCAATTTGTAGTGTGGTCTGAAGGTATCGCCCCTGTAAAATTTGAAAATATAATGTAATAAAGTTTACATAGACGTTTGAATATTTACACAATAAATAATGGAAAATAAATACATCTGCTGAACTCACACATCTCATCATGGTACATGAACAAATTAATAAAATTGAATTAAAGAAAGAAAGAAGGATACACAATACCTCTCTTTATAATTCTTACCATGTTTCTAAACAGTGGGCCTCATCAATGGCCACCATACAAACTATCTTGGTGTACCAAGAGTAAAATAAAACATCTCTCCATTATTCCATTACTTCTGGATTTAAATAAACAATGGGATGTTTTCCACTCACAATGCCTAGATTAAATATGTTAATTACTATGATTAATGTAAGATTGAACAGATCATACATAGATTTTTTACAAATATGAAATATAATGATAATGATTTTTTTTTACATACCTTGAAGTTTCTTTTTCCATTTTTGTTATGCAGGCTGGACTTATTCCATATTTATTTAAAGTTTGACATTGATCAAACATTAAACTTCGTAATGGTGAGATCACCATGGTTATATGTTTTTTCTTTGGAAATTTAGCATTCAATAATAGAGGGGGCAATACGTAACAATCACTTTTGCCATAACCAGTGGGTAACACCCCTAAACAGTGTGTATTGCCCAAAATAAGTGCAATTAAGCGTTGCTGTTCTATCTTTAAGTCATATTGAAAATAATTGGGGTATTTGTTTCTGACTTGTTCATACAATGGTTCAATATTGTCAGCCATTGTCACATGTAACTGAATATAAAAAGTGAAATTACTAAATATGCAGTCAATTAATTCATTATTTTATTGATACAGAAATATACATTACAAGTTTATTAAGTATACATTACATGAATTTTTTTCTTTATATACATAATAATTAACGTTATTAATATATTTTCAGTGTAACTACTTTTTTCATTGTTATTTAAATCCTTTCCTGGCTCTGAGCGCCGTATTCGTATTCGTAACCAGAGAAACACGTGGATTTGTTGATATCTTGAAGTCACTTGATCGTTTTGCGAGACTTGGCTTTACTCTCGTAGTTTTCAAGATGGCGGCGTTGTCGCTAACTGAGGTTGCAGAAATCGTGAGAAATGGTTGAAAAATAAACTACAACGAAGAAATAACGAACCCAGATTTCTGTCGAGGGAACATTATGATTTAGTTTACCCGTGGAGGTATTTTACTTGAGGGAAATCTGTATATTTTTGTTGTTTTCCGACCAGTTATATAGGTCGGTAGTGTCATTTGCCATTTTTCTCCACAGTTGGGCCCGCGGCGTTAGGGTCCGACTGTATACCGACGATGTATATATAACTGATAGACGAAGCAAAATACCTTCCCGGACCCAAAACGCCGCGAAACCACGGCTACGATATATCAGTGCTTTCATCTGAAAGGATGCTGAACATATCAGAGCTCTGAATACATTTCGAGACTTTATTTGTTATAACGTCGCTTACTGTTTGCTGTAAGTCTTCGGCTGTCGTGGACGACTGATAGGTAGCTTTACCGCCAACCTGCAAGTTGGCAACATGTTCGCAACCAGACTCGCGCAATAACTCTAATAACGAAGAATATTTATCGGTAGCAATAGCCTCTTTAGCTAACCAATATACGGTTTTCATTGCTGTGATAACGGCGTCTTGCTTTTTGGTGAGGACGATAGAGACGACTGCTTCCATGTCCGCTCGCATTATCGTAGCTTTTACAGCTTTCAAATGCAAAGCGCTGCTGGCGTGTCGTGCAACAGTCGATGTGCGGTAGTTTTTACAACCGTCTGCGTCAGTGAATGGGTTTCGCTTTCCAGTTTTGAGACATATTCTGCACTTCATGCCCGTGCCATCTTTCGGTTGTTCCAGCCATTCAGACCATCCCGGTTTATTGAGCCATGACGACTGGAAATTACTTTGTTTTCCCCTTTTAGCAGGTGGCGACGTCGGGTCTACACATGACTCCAGATAGAGCGGTCCTACAGCGTTGTCGGTTTCTTCGTTTTGCGTTGCATTATTTGCATCATTGCTTTCGTCGATTTCGTCTTCATTTCCATCGACGTAGTCGACCCCTTTTCATGATATTGACGTAGTAAATAACTAGGATGCCGCATAGAAAACCAGGACACAGAACGTAAATTTGAAACTGGCGCTCAATGAAAACCAGAATCACGTCACAAGTTTAATTAAAAATCAAAACAATGATTTCACTCCCTCAGATAATTAAGGAATCGTACTTCAAAATAGTTTATTCATCACAAATTTAACAGGGGAAGCACCGTTTTTTAAGGAGCGTTGATGGAACCTACTCGATAAAATGTAACAACACAAAACACACGCAATCACACGTAAGAGTTTATTCATCACGTACTAAGATCAACCAGGAAGGCAACATTTTTTGGAAGAGTGTGATGGAATATACATCATAAAATGTAACAAAAACAATTCCAGGCACGTGGCATTCACGCACACTACTTCCCTGGAAGCGATTAACTTCCCACGCGTAGGGTATACAATGTTGCATTTGCAATATTACTCATGCCCAACACGTGTAAAGCAAAATTACTTTCTCGAGATATCAATAAACCAATGCAGCGTCTGGTGCTCGATACTTTGCCCACTCCCTTGTACTTCTAATAATATGAATGAAATAATAGTATGTGTTTTTGCTTTCAGATGCATTCACATGTCCTGTAGCCTATACAACACCGGACACAAAAGCTGCCACTGTGGCAGACAAATTATGGGAAAGGTAATATTCCATGTAGCAGAAGCATTTGGCGTGATTAAAAGAAAGAGTGCACCATTTCACATATAGGGCAGAGGGGAGGTAGAACGTTTTATTCAGACATTAACCCAAACTATATCTATATACGCTCACAATCATGGGACAGATATATTCCGTTTGAATTATAGGCATGCTATACAGAATTTCTCCCACTGCCAGTACAGGCATTTCACCTTTTATGGCACAATTTGGTTTCCAACCAGAGTTAATGTCCGACGCACCAAAACAAAATTCTGAACAATACAAGTAAAATGCTCATTGTCATCCTGTTTTTTATTATTTGTACAATTTTTAATCGGTAACTCGAAAGGATTACATAGCAGTAAACACTAATACAGGTGCACATAAATTGCATTATATTGTCATCCTGTTTAGGGACGACGTCAAAAGATCGATGTCGGATAAAAAACTTATTTCCTTTAGTTTTGGGGTGGGGGTTTTGACCTCAAAAAGTTTCCATCCTACAAAAACGATTTTTTTTAATGAAGTCAAAAAAATCTTGGAGTATTTGTAGTTCTATCCAATCATGGACAGAAATAACCGAAAAGGGAAAAAAACAGAAAAATGGTTTGGTTCGAGTGTAAATCTGTGCGTCAAATGAGGTGCATTTGTAAACTCTTTTTACACCCACCCGACAACCAACTGCTATGCAATACTACTGTCCGATTATCAATTTGTATTGAATGGTGAATGTAGTCTTACGCCATGACCAATATTTATCAATTAAGTTTCAGTGGGGGGTAGGGGAGTTTGGAAAAAAACTAAAGGAATTAAGTTTTTTTATCCGACATCGATCTTTTGACGTCATTCCTTATTTGTTTCAGCCTCACAAGTTTGGAAGGAGCGGGGCCGTACAGAGTATCTAATTTGTTACCAAATAACACAGCTGAATTCACGTTGAAACAAATTAAACAAGCGCATAACAAATTTGGTTCATATTAATAGAGTATCGCAAGAAATTTGGAGAAATAAGGAAAAGGAAGCCAACAGAGAAAAAAAGAGAGGGCTGGGAGGCAATATTAAAGTAGTGGTGGATGTGAGAGAGAAGTCACCATCGCTACTAGCACGACCAGCGAATGAAGCTCCAAGATCAAAGACTGCCAGTTCGCACAGTGACATTGATTCCCGCTAAACCTGGATGAGCCAAAGTGTGTGGGAGAGTCCCCTGCACCTTCACAGCCAGTGAGGAGTTCAGTTAAAGCAGACGCCATATTTATTCACAACAGTTCAGCCCAAAACTCCATAATCTCCTCAACTAGTCGAATCTGGTCTCACATTTTACTGACCCTCCATCTTTTCATGATTATTCATCTAACTTTAGCATAATAAACAGCACGACACTTTTTCCATCCGATTGGCTAAATACACCAGTTCAGTCTACTTACAATGCCCTTTCAGCTTTGCACACTTCCCCCCTCAGTTGTGACCAAAAAACCTACAATCGATCGGGACCCCATTTTTATGTATGTCCTTAGCCCTCTCCATGATAACACTATTATTCTCCGTTTTACGGCAATGCCGTGCACTAGGAATTTGCGAATTTCGGGACGTCCCGAACTAAATTTAACTTAATATTTGTGCGTTTGTAACACGTTGATAATTTTTATGCTGGTCATCACAGTTTATAGCTTTTTTGTTGCTATGATTGTGAAAAAAAGCTAAATATATTAAAAATACGAAAAACAAATGCCTGTCTCACTGGGAGTCTTTTTTGCTCTATTGACGTCGGGTGATTATCAACATGATCATCGTCTTCCTATTACTTTTGCTGCTCTTTGTTCGCCATCTTGATTTGTGATCATACGCACAATTCTATCAAGTTATCATGAGCCACATGGCAAATTGTCCTTCAGAAGTACGATGTCACTATGTTTTGGGTTTTCCATGGCATTTATTATTGGACCTCGCACATGGGTATTCGATAATGATTTCTCTACACCAACACTTGTTCAGATGTTTTTTGCCCTTAAACCAAGTCCGTAAGAGCTCTGTAGTTATCTATTAAACTCAAAGCTTTTAGTTTCAAAAAAATGTTCTAGAGTAGGTTTGATAAGACAGTAGGTTTGATAGATCCAACATACACTAATGGTCTTGAGCTAACTACTGTTTGAACTTCAGTTACAATTGTCTGTAATTTTTCCAGTAAGACAAATCTTTCCAATTATCTTACAAAGTGATCTCTTCACCAAACCAACAAGTCTCTCATAGGAACCTCCCTTCTAACAAGCAAGATCAATGATGTAGTTCCACTGGATTTCATGGTTGCCAACATATGTTTGATGTACAGTGAACCAAAGTCGTTTATTTCAGTATAGGAAAATGGAGTTGATTTTGTTGCTGTCTTCTTTGACATCTTCAATTCTATAACAAGTGATGCAATTCTGAAGAATCTTTTTACTTCTGAACGACAATCAGCAATTCAATAGTTTTGGCGGATTTCAGCCAAGGTTTAGGAAACACCAGGTGGAGTGATTTTTTTGAAATAGTTCTGGATTATCAAGTTAGTGAAGTGTGTACGGGAACGCGTTCCCACCACAGCCCTGCGTACATCCATAGACAAAAATAAATCGGTTGAAATGATGATATAGTTATCCTTAACAACCATTACAAAATTATCTGAAACTGAAATGTCTTAAAAAACGACTAGCAAAGATGGTACTGAGGAATCATCCACCAAATGCCACCATTTTTAATTTAATTCACGTGAGACTAGACGTTGTTGATGTCAAAAAGTGTTTCCACATGACCAAACCACACTTGAACGAGAAATTCGTTTCAATATTTATTTCAAATCATTCCATAATGATAAGAATTTGTCTAAATATAATATTCAAAACATTTGAATGTGGTGTTTTGAAGAAAATTTGGAAATATTAATTGAATTATAATTCATTTTTTCAATTCACCATTAACAACGAAATTAAAAGCAAATATGTAATTATGGAAGACACATTTGTCAACTGTAGTGGCCAATTTGTTAAAAGAAATAAGGGTTATGACAGGAAATAAATTGAGTCAAAGTTACCTTATTCATCTAGTGCAGGATTTGAGGTGTTGCACCACGAATTCAATGTATTATCATATCCTGGGACGCTCATTTTTTATGTTTCAGTTGTGCTGGTTGTCTGGCCAAGATTCTCAGCACAAAAAGAATATCAGGAGAGCAGCAGCGAATTGTTAAAACTAAATATAGGGCTAGCTATTTGTCCAAAAAGGAATTCACAACCTCTGTCACCCGTGGCAACATCATCCAAGATGATCAACGTTACTCCACCAGCTAGGATAGGAGAAGAAAAATCTACATGACTCCTATCAAGCACTTTAATGTAAGAAGAGTATCTAAGGTGAGAAATAATAACAATTTATCTAATTTATTATAAAATGTGATTTTACCAGAATCGAATCAAA
Organism: Saccoglossus kowalevskii; assembly: GCF_978046115.1. Taxonomy (NCBI): domain Eukaryota; kingdom Metazoa; phylum Hemichordata; class Enteropneusta; family Harrimaniidae; genus Saccoglossus; species Saccoglossus kowalevskii. The sequence continues at coordinate 25,509,734 of NC_140641.1, forward strand.
CATTATTAAATTATGTTTTTTTGTGTATTCACAGGTTACATCTCTCTGACATGCAGCAGCTGAGAAAATCTAAAGTTCAAAATATAGACAGGCATTTCAAATTTTAGTACAAAATAGTGTTACTGCCAAGCATGCCATACTACAAGGGACTTCAAATTTAATCCAGGAGTTAATGAAATACTGCCATGGTGAAAGATTTACAAGCAAACAAGTTACCTTGGAAAACGTGAAGAACTATTGATGGGATGATGTGCTTCATGAAACAAAACAAGAACTGCCAACTACCTATACTTGTCTGTTATCAATGGTAACCAAAATAACTGAAAAATTTATTAAAATGTATGTAAATATTTATGTAAATGCATGTGCTACTAATGGAGCAAGTACAGTTGCTTAACAATAAAAATAAAACATTTAATCAGCAGCCTGAAGCTAAATTTAGATTATTATTGTTGACCATGTTGCACTTGCGAGCATCTTTAGCTGGTGCATTACAAATGTGGAAGAATGGTTGCAGTGACAAAGTGAGTTTATGACCATGAATTTATTTTCCCACAAATCTCTAAATATTCTTCAAAATTATATTTTTTATTTCAGTTTATAAATCCTACAATGCTTTCGACCATGAAGGGGAGGGGCGCTGTAGACTTTGACTTTTTGCTTGGCATATCAAATTGCCCACTCAAGGGACATGAAGGGATGTCTGTAACTCAATGGTTGACCATAAAATGACATTTGTAGCAATGGCTTAAATCAAATTTCCCTGTATATGGGCACACAGACGTTGTCTAAATCCCCACAATAGGACTCCATTTCTGGTCACCCCCCCCCCCATAATGGAAAACATTGAACGATGTATAACATAATGAACTCTAATACTGTGAAAAATCAGAAAATACCAATGTAAATTTGGTATATGGCTATCGACAAGTGGAGCACGTAAACTTGTGGACAGATTTAAGGGTGAATATGATCATGAAATTATGAAGTGGAAGAGAGACATTGAGTGAAATGACTGCTTGCATTTATTTGAACTTATACAGTAATGGTTATCTCATTCATAATATAAATATTAAAGGTCAGAATTGCATCTTCTGCACACAGACCGTAAGAATGTTATGTTATTCGTTATACTTACAGGGTCACTTGTATATCTGCATTGCCAGTAACCATAGGAACTGGTTCGATGATATTTTGGTTACAATTGGAGTCAGTATAAATAGTCCAGTGGATTTAGCCCTGAAACAGGGCCGAAACGGGAAGTAAATAGTACATTAACAAGTTTGGTATCAAAAGATAGGTATTTTTTTGTAGATTTACCAAAAAACCCTCAAGAACTGATAACTTGGGCAATTTTTTTACACGGGTAGATGTAAGGGTTAGTGTTTTTCGTACATTTTAGATTTTTCTTACATTTATATTACTTACAGCCTACACATTTTAATATTTCATATACATATTGCTAGTGTTTTCTATACACGTTTTATTTAGATAAACCGAAGAAACTATCCGCCAATTATAGAACAGAAATTTGCTGATGTCAGCACTTTTTTTTACAATTATTTTAATCCTGTCAAGTAGTCAACCCATCTTTTGTTTTACCAGATACCTATCGGTATAACAAAATATCTTTCCTTTATTTCTAAGCACCAGCATCTACGAAACTATGCACTGTTTGAACTTTTAATGACTCGTTTGTAATTTCCAGGTTTTTTTAAACACCCTGTTATTAATTGCTCTGTTTAGAGTAATCATATTTTAATATAGTTCTTGCATGACTGTCAATAATAATAAATTGCTCAGTTTGTAAATTCAATGTGACTTTTGATTATCATCACGTGATTTCCTTATATGGCAACCAGATGAATCTTAAGTAGCACAAGATTATGTCGCAATTTCTTTGCTTGGACACCTTCAGACTTTCTGAATGCAAATGTGACAACTTTTACCAAGATTTAAAGGCTTTGTGCGTACTAAACGCGTCTTGTTTATGCTTGTGATAAATTTAGATTCGTACATTGCAACAACAAAACTCAAGATCCACGAAGATGAGTGGATGCAACAGGTACAAGCCAGACTTCTCAGCATCAGCAATTTTACATGATTTCCACTATCGTGCAAAGAATGAAGACCCTGAATCCGAAAAAAAATCGGCTGATTAAAACGGCTGCACAACTTATAAAATCGTCCAGCACAACTAGTCATTTATACCCAAACACTGAAGAAATGCAACGCACTGAGAAAGAAATTCAGTACCTTCCATCCACCCTGAAAGTTTTACTTCAAGATATGTTTGTTGGAAAAAAACACTGTGGCATCCATAGGGCAGGCCATTATGCAGTCAGTTCACCCACGAATTATAGGGATGCATTGCCAGTTTGGCTCACGATTTCTCATTGATTCTCTCCGTAATCATGGGTTTTGTTCATCATATGCAGAGGTACAGAAGTTTGAACGTAGTGCCACCTTGCACCAAGGAACTGACATTCCTGGTTTCAATCCCAGATATTTTATACAACATGTAGCTGATAATGTTGACCATAATGTCCAGACCAATGACAGGCTGAACACGTTTCATGGTATGGGCACAATAACGACCATAACACCAGGGATATTGTGGAACAACACCACACCTAAAGTTCATGTCACATCCGAGGATATAGTTTCTATTGCAAAAGTCAATATTAAATATTATAAGCAGTTATCAAAGGGCATGGCCAAATTAAAGTATACCTAGTTACCCAGTTTGATAGCAGGTGATGATACATTGAATGTGGATCTTCTGTGGAAAATCTCTTGGTTGTTACATCCATCTAGACCATCTTGGAATGGTTTTATGCAAATGGTACATCAAGGTCCTCATCCTGGGGTCTCATCTATAATGTTCATGCCAATTGATATGAAATCAACTAATGAAGCATGTATCTTCTCAATTTGATGAGTGGATCTGGACTTAAGAAACTATTGGAGACAATTTATGCCGAGAATGCTGCTGGACATATGTTGAGTGGCAAGGCCATTTCAAAAGTTATTAGGGGTCACATTCTAGTGGAAGCAGCATTATATGCATTGCTTTTGTCAATGATTTATGACCTTTCATTACCAAGAAGATACCAGTGCTAGTGAATTAACAGATATACCGCGCCTTGAACTTATGGGTGCAGTAATAGCAACAAGATTGAGTAAATTTGTAACTACAGCTTTATCCAGCAAATATAACGTCGCAAATATAACACGTCTTGTGGTCGGACTCGCACGTCACTTTACATTGGATAAATAACCGCGGTAAACAAGACATATTCACAAGAAACAGTGTTAAGGAAATCAACAGTTTCAAGCAGGAATGTAAATATGTACCGACGAAACAGAATCCTGCAGACCTGTTAACACGCGGCATCGGCCCAATCGAATTACAAGATTCTCAGTTATGGTGGCATGGGCCACAATGGTTATCTCATCGCGATTCTTGGCCAATGTGCAAACTATTCGATTCTAACCCTGAACTAGATCTCTCTGTCAATCATGTAATCACAGAAGATGATCATATACCAATCGAGTCGATATTCGAACCACATACCGGCGATCAAACGACGCATCGCGAGCCTCTCTCACATTCTACCGTGATCAAAGATTCAGAAACTTCAAACGGCATTCACAACATAATCGAAATTAACGCACATCGTGACTTTCATCATTTAATGCGTGTCACATCGTATGTACTCCGTTTCGTCGATCGACTCAAGAGCCGGCTCGCAAATAAACGAAACCCGCAATTCGTGAATAACATTACTTCTGATCTGACCTCTACAACTCAACATCAAGAGACTGTTAACACTCCCTTCAGCAACAACAATTATGTACGCTGAAAAGATATGGCTTCTCGACGTCCAGCATACAGAGTATGCAAACATAATATGCGGCCTTCAACGGAACAATAAAAAACTAGGTCCACTCAATAAACAATTGAAATTATTCTTGGACCAAGATAAATTATTGAGGACGGGCGGACGTATTCAAAACTCCGGACTGGATTACGACACCATTCACCCAATACTTTTACCAAGTAATCATCCGCTTACCACGATGATAATAATCGCTACCCATCTGAGATTGAATCACAGCGGTACTCTCGCGACAACCACTGCACCCCGTACACATTACTGGATGACGTCCATTCGCCGCGCAGTAAACAACACTTTAAATAAGTGCGTAACGTGCAAGAAAGTTGACGGTCATCCATACGCTCAACCTATACCTGCTCCCCTCCCGAGTTATCGCGTTCGTGAGGCACCTCCATTCTCTATATGTGGTATAGACTTTACCGGCGCAATGCAAGTCAAGACCCCACATACAGTCTAAATGGAGGCTCCTCATTAACATAATAACCTTTGCCTGAATTACCCCCCATGAAGGTCAAAATTCAATATGGCGGACGTCGGAATTTATAGTAACGTCTACTCCACGTTAATGCACAGATATCTAACTATGCGTGCAATTAATACAGTTACTTTGAAGGTAAATACATGTATAACGGTACTATTTTTACTGTAGGTGTGTTTTATTTAGTGAATAAACACGAACATAATTGAAATGAATATCTCTCTGCTGTGTTACATCGAGGAAAACGTGCAAATGGGTACTAAAGTAAATATTTCGTGACCCCGTTCAGTGAGCTAATAATCTTGAACATTAATGAAACTTACAGGGTTAAAACATAGTTCTATAATCGATAACTGTGTCAAATTTCAGCTTTATAGTTTGATTTCCATATATTTCATGCAGTGTTGAATCAGGCCATGCGACGATGTCAACAGCGTATCAATACCCGGAAGTGTAATAAAGCTGTTGACGTGCGTTCGTTTTTTAAACGCACTGGAGATCTTGGCGAGAATTACAATGTACTCTTTCGAGATTAAAAAAAAAAAAAGCCATTTGATTGGAGAAAACATGTATACAGTAAAACACCCACAAAACAGTACTTGTGCAGAGTAATATTTGGTGTGGGTACTATCATCCCGCAAATTCCTTTTGTACTCCACCTCTCACTCTAACCCTACCCCTCCATCCCTAATTCAATTGTGTATGCCCCTTCTTTAGGAATGACATATTTATATAAAGTGGTGGAGGGTAGGGATACAGTTAGGAATGCGGGGACATAAAGAATTCGTTTGACTTTGTAAAGTTCTGTAGCCTTAATTTAGAGATGTACAATGTGCATAATAATATTATGAAAATTATATACAAGTAATCTGTGCTGATAATGTTTGTCTTTTCATCAACATATTTTACACTGAAGTACTTGTTGATGTTAGTAACTTGCTATAATATACCATATACTATGTTATCAGATTTACTGAGATTTAAAAATATTGATTACTGTAAAATCTGTATTAGAAGCCGCGGCTTCTATTAAAGTGATACAATGAAACAAAGGGATGCAGCTTCTATTAGAGCATCTACACATATGAGAAATGGTGAATTTTTGGTTCTCAGTTGTTCAAAAAGAATTAAATTAGAAATGCGACTTTTAATACTGATTTAACGGTACTACAATTTGGCAAACTGGAGAGGAGCACTGCTCAGCATGACTTAGTGTATTGTAACATCAATAAAACTGAAAAAAAAAATATTGCAGAATGTAATCAACATCTGACAGTATTTCAACGTCCAATATGTGGGCTGTAAAATTATTTGTAGTTATGTAATTATTTATTTTTATTGTTCATCCTCGTATTCCTGTTCATAATCTGCTTGGGCTGCCTCCTCATCTTCATCAAGTTCACGCACATTATCCTCTACAAGTTCATATTCTTCTTCCTCTTCTTCAATAATATCCACTTCAAGATTTTCTGTATCTGCTGACTGCATTTCTTCCACTATTAGATTAGATGTATCTTTGCTGTCAACTTCTTGGTTTTGTCCTGTGTTTGTACAATTCTTGCACCTGCATCCAGGTCCACACTCTTTGTTAATTTTAAAACAGCAACATCGACGTGTAGTGCAGCCAGTCTTACATCCACACCCCTTTGTATACTCAAATACAGTGGCTTCTACCATTTCCATATTTTCTTTTGTATCCCAAATAATTTGTAAACTAAAACCATGATCTCCATATTCAGGCAGTACAATTTCACTTTCATGAGCCTGGTTCAAAATTTTTGAAACAAAGCAAGAACGTGACCAGTGAAAATAAAGCGCTGTTGGATTTGGCATCCATTCTTTTTCGCCACGAATTCTACTTTGAATAACATTTCGAATCTTGTGCAACCAAAAGTGATGAAGATGTAATTCATCATAATGTGGTGTATCATGTTTCATTGATTTGTACATATCATCTGGATTAGAATAATCCCCTGAAAATTCACTTAAATAACGTTTGAAATAAAGTGTTCCAATCAATCTGTAAAATGATAAGAGACCTTCATTACAGTCACAATCGCTTAGACTTCCTTTCGCCTGGACAGATTTTCCTGATATGAAACTAGAATGTTGAAAAAGTACATTGAGAAAAGCAGCTTTACCAAATCCAACAAAAAAAGAAATATAGTCACAACCTGAAACAATATACATAGATTGGAGGAGTTTGCCTCTTTCATGTGGTTGTATCAAATCTGGATCTCTTTGAAGGGCATCATTTAATTTATTTAAAAATAAATATGATAAATCACCAGACCTGGCACTTAGTTGTATTATCACCTCCTTTGTACCACCGATATCACCATCTAAATAATCTAACTCACCAGATGACATGTAAGGTAAACCTATATGGTAAACATCTGTATCTGGTGAGTATATTAATATTTTTGAATACTGTGTTTTAATCGCATGTAACCACACCAAAGTGTCAGTCTCTTCATGATTACTATGAAATGCAGAATTTTCATGAATAATGCCATCGCATATGTAAAAAGCTTTACCTCGATTGTTTCCTTCAAACCCACCAGCTACAAGAAATGTCTTACTGGTACCAAGATGGGCAGTTATGAGATGAGGCAATTCATTACAAAGAAGTTTAATTAACAAATTTGTGTTCGTTCTTTCTCCTAGGAACACCATCCAGTGTTCTTTAGGGAGAGGAGTATCTAAACGTATATAATCATAAACTTTACAGTTTGGTTTCTTTAGGTCCCTCTTATCTCTCTCTAATGTTTTAGGACTAGGTGTTTCTGCAGATAAAGAACCTGGATCATCGAATAACAAGTGGACTGCCTGTGTGTAATATGTGAAGTGTGGTATGATCCAGCGGCGGAGGAGATAAAGAAGGTAGTCATGGAATGTTTTATGATATGTACGGATAGGTGCACTTAGTAATATTTGAAGGAATGTTTGTAATACAAACTGTGGAACCCATCCATTTGGTAAATTATCAGTGACTATTTTTTCTTTCTCATAGCGTGACTTAAATACTTTTGTACTGTTTGATTTTGTTGATTGATGATGCATTGTACCATCTGAATTGCATATGGCCCTAGCAAGAGCAATAAACTGATTGAAAGAATCTATTGGGGTACCTGTTTTAATTGAGTAAGAGATTTGCTTTTTTAGGCACAAATCAAGCAACTTTTTATCCTGATCACTACTTCGAACCTTTTTATTTTTGGTTGTTATTGATGTGAATGTTCTTAACCTTTTTTTTCTTACAGGGGCATCTGTACTGGGCAAGTGTAATAACCTGCTATTGATGTAATGTGACTGCTGTTTTTCCCGTTTCATAAATTTTTTTCAGGTCTTCATGTACTGAACCTGATGCTATTTCAGTAGTGAAAAGTTTCTGTAAACCTCTGTTACTTTCAGCTACAGTGAAAGCTGAAGACTGACATGCTTTGCTGAAATATTTTTTACAAATTTCATTCTCGGCCTCACACACTGATTTCTGCTCATCTTTGTATTTTTTCAGTTTCATTTCTGATTCTGGTAATAACTGTGCTTCAAGATTATTTTGACAGGCAGCACGGTATGGTAAATACACTGCCATATTATCAAGTAATTCTGGGGATGGCTTGTTGATAGATGTCTTGACATGTAAATTTATTAAAGACTCATGGGCTTCATCCAAAGCCAATTCTCGCCAAGTACACCCACTTAAAGATGCAGAAAATCCACCTGACTTGAGATGCTCTAGAATGTTCTTTGGCATCGTAATAATGTCCATCAGATGTTTAGGTATTAAACGCAAGTAAGTAGGACGATCATAAGCATGGAATAGAGCTCCAACTCGAAGTAGCCAGTTAGAACTTCTAAATCCCAAAAATAATGACATATAACCAAAACAATCTCTATGTATGAAATTTGACCAAAACTGGAAGGTATCATCTTTCATATTACATGTTTCCAGAAACTCTGAAAATTCCTCTTCTAAACCAGAAATTTTGATTTCCATTTCTTCCAAAATTTCCAAAATATTTTTTAATTGATTGTCATTATCAAAATCATATGTTCTGAGAGACAATTTACAAACTTGTTTCAAGATCTCATCACAATTCATGTCGCATTTCCAGAGATCTTTGTTGACTGCTTGGCAGTAAGTGAAAAACTCTGATATTTGGTGTCTGTACATTGCCTCCCATGCATGTAATATAAATTTGTGACATCTTTTGAAGTTGTGACATTGCAACGGAGAAGTCAGTGAGCCATCCTCTTTGAAAGTTTCCTTGGCAATATCCTTTAATCCTGCCTCCATGTATATTTTGAATATGACTGGTTGAGTGTTTTTTAACAAATGCCAATCCCCTGGAAATGCTATTAACCAATGAAGTTCAGATGAATATTCATGCCTCAATTTTACCAAAATGTCAAATGTTTTGCCATCTCCAACAACAACTAAATATTTTAATCTTTTCCCTATTTAAAAATATGGTGTAGTTTTTCAACTACATGCTTTACTGTATCAATATTGTCGCAGGGTTCATTCAAAACCCCAAGGTAGATTGCCTTAGCTTTCTCTGTAATAGGGGGGTGATGATGAGACAACATAGATTTCACATTTGGTAAAACAACTGAAGATTTCAGTTCAAATATGGAATGTTTTTGTAGAATGTAATTAAATAATTTTGTTCTAGTATTGTTAAGAGCACTCTTTTCATTTTCAGAGAGGTTAAAGTCATCAGGAGATATATTCTGAGTAGGAGGTGCACTCTGAAGACTCATATATGGTAAAAAATGGTGTAGACTATCAACATGTGATTTAACAGTCTTTACACTGGTTACTGTTTTCCTTTTTTTAGCATTAGGTGGATCATCATCCCCAGATATACGTGTTGCTGCATTGTATATATTGGGGTCAAAGATGCTAATCATTGATTTGTTAACAATTTCAGGTTCTAATAACTGTACATTGACCACCATCCATGGTTTTAGTATCATGTCAGGCTCGGATAAATCAAACAGATCAACATTACTTAGTTTCTCGTTGGATATAAGAAGACTGTAGTTTTCAAGATGATCACAGAGTAGAAATAATGGTTCTACTGTATCATATTTTAATCCAAATACATGTGTTAATTCACCTTTATCAGAATATACTTTTACAGGACATTTTAACAAAAATGATAAACATATCAATTCTGTTTCATTGCCAGGAACATCAGAATTACACAACTGATCAGCTCTTGCAGCAAAAGTAGGAAACCTACTTGTTAGTAAAACAGAATGATCGTGACTTGAAAGGGTTTCTTCAAAAAAGTCATAGCTGTCTGGAGAAAGTAGTACATTAGCAATGGCCTTTCTGACAGCACACACTAGTTCTAATTCAAAGTTACACAGTTCCTCAAGTTCTGGTTGTCCATCATCATTTCTGCTGCACAAACGTAATGCACGAGAAGAACAAATAGCAATACTTCTGAATAAGGAATCAGAGTCATTATTCACTTTAATCAATTTTAATTCAGAAAAAAATCTTTCTCTTGTACTGCCAGGCATGAAGTCATCCCCTGAATACTTCAAAGAATTTGGTTTTGGTTCTACAGCCTGATAAGATGTCCCATGAATGCCTCTGTTTTTAAAATCAGCTCTTACAGCTGCATGTGGTTGGCCAACATCAATGTTGCGAACTCTTCATCAATGATATCTGCATGTAGTTTTTGAACTGACAAGCCCGAATGAATTAAACAAATTAGCCAACTTAGAGGAACCACTGTACGTGTCAATGCTATCGCTCAATATTAAGTGTAGTGGATAAGAACAATTGCTATTCTTCAGAAATAATAAATGACACACATTAAAGAATAAACGCAAGTATTTTTTGTGTTTAAAAATGGAGGATTCTCTGTAAAATCCCATATAATGTTCCCCCCAAGAAAATTTATTTCTGAACATTTCTACTCGTTCACATTACTTTTTGTGATAAGAAAAACAAAATTCCACAAAACTGGATCAATATCATTTATGACTTCATTGATTTTAAGTTTAGACAGATTAGGATGACAACTGTGTTTGGCAATGAATCTATTTGCTTGGTTATACAGTCTCTCATTCAGATCTTCAGAAGCTGCATAAAGAATAGACATTGAACTTGGACTTTTTTTCTTTTGTGCTCTGCAACAATTGGTTTTCAAGTTTTGTGCATGTTTCCTGTATTTTGACAATTGTACCACGTGTATTGTGATATAGCACATGTAAAATTTTCCTAGTATTTGTACCGTGTCGGAGTATAAGTGTACCATAATAAGGCTTGACAACACCTCCAGATTTTATTGTGGAAAATGTAATGTGATGGCCAAAAATGTTTGTCAATTCATGTTTCAGCTGTGTTGTAGATTTGTTTGTGTAATATTCCAGTGTTTTATCAAGTGTATATTTATTACTCATTTCTGTAATCACTTGTTGATATTTGTCTCGAGCTTCTTGAAGAAGTAGTGGGTCTTTTTTAAGCAGCTTATCTGCTACATAACATGTAACTATGTACATTGCTTCTAACTCTATATCATGGACATTACCCATGCACATTTGTTGTCGTATGTCATCTACAATTTTTTTTAAGGTTGCATTATCCGAGAGGAAACCTTGATTTTGTTTTTTAATACAATCTAACGTTCTATATAAATTCATGTAACATGACATCTGACAGTCCTCTGTGTGGTTCAACTCAACATTTAGGTAATCTCCCTGATCCCTGCAGTGAGCTAAAATTATTTCAGGGCTAGGGGGGTATCGAACACTACCAACAATAACAATACCACAATCTGGAATAGTACAATGAACTCTATTCCTTTTCCGCCATAAATCATAGTGGTCACTGCACAGAGGAACTAAATCTGGAATGTCATCTTTTAAGTGCACTGCTCGGGAAAAATGGCTTTAAAAAGTTGTTTATCATTGACAGTAGCTGTAACATTACTACTGTTTTGGCTGTCAGTACAAATGAAGCATGATGACTCAACTCTTTTTCTTTTGTCAACAAAAGCACTGGCAGTGTTTGATGCTTTTTGTTTGAATTCCTGTTCTATTTTTACTTCACAGGATGAACATATACACATATACTGATTAACACCATATTTTGTTCCCATCCAATCTATAAAGTCACTAGATTTATTTATTTTATGGTACCACCGAGAACTAGATTGACAAGAACACATACCACAAGGACCACAGTTTGGCTTACTAGGATGGGCCTGTTTAGCCAAAGATCTAACCCCACATAATCCAGAAATATTAATGTAAATTTTATTAGGTAAAGGACAAGGTGTGACATATTTAAGTGGCCTTCCAGCAGCTATGAGTTTAAATTGTTGTTTATCTATCCCTGTGATTTTCATTACAGTCACTGACATTAAGAGATGTCAAAGGAACTGTAAATAGTTTGTCATTTAGTGCAAAGTTAACACAAGTGCATGACCAGACCTGCAGGAATTTCTTCTTCTTGTTTCTAAGTTTATTAACCCTTGACATTCTCGTCCTAATATCAGTCAATAGCAGTTTAATTTTTTTCTCAGATCGATGGTTTCTTTTTAAAGATTCTATTGTACACCATCGTTTGTTAATTTCTTTCACAACAGATGTTTTACAAAGAGAATGTTTTGCAACATTAGAAGGACATCTTTTTTTCAGCTTTATGTATGACTGATAAAGTGACCGGAAATCCTTGGCAGTTTTATCATCACCACATACACTAGACATTTTTTCTACCCAATATTTGTTTATTTCTCTGACAAAATTTGTGTACTGCCTGAAATGCAGTACAGCAAAAGCTTTCACCCTAGTGCTACATTTTTTGGTTACTTTCAATAAAAATTGCTTTCGCTGAGTTATTAAATTTTTAACTATGCATAAAGTATGGGTGAATTCACCTCTAAAGCAACAAGAAAAAGAGAAATCCAATAGAACAATCTCAACCAAAATACAGCTTTACAATCAGCTACTGGAACACATTAATCATTTGGGCACTCTGAAAAAAAAAGAATACATTTTTTTTATTATTAAAATGTTTGGCCTCAAAAATTATACAATTTATTCAGTAATCAATTGAAAGCTTCACCCCCAGGGAATGTAACAAAATTATAGGGTAGGCATATGTATGTCTGAACCATATCCTTGGTAGGTGGGTAGGTTTGATATGCTATGATTCAAGAAGCGAGATGTATTAATTTTGTATTGGTGCAATACAAACATGCCAAAATGTAATAAAATACAGTCTTGGGTCCAGGCTTGTACAACATTATTTTTTTTGCCCAAGGTTTGTGAAGTGATGGGGGGTATAATACCTGACAGGGCTTCCCAGTATAGAGCATTAATGCTCCTATATCCAAAACAATTTTGTGGAAAAAACAGTTAATGAACCAGCTGTGTTGTGCTTACTTACTTATCTTCATAAATTTCACAAATCAAACCCAAAAATTGGTTTCTAATGACATCAATGTGCTGGTTGGTTTCAATTTAACATTGAATTTTTCAAAGAGTGTATTTCTGGTAGTTATTATACACAGTACTGTTAGTAATATGAGGTATCACGATGATACCGGGTATATGTACGAAGACAGTACAGCGGGAGTATCGACCGAAGAACAGCGGAGGTCGATGCAATCACGTAAATTCAAGATATCTAAAATACATATGTTTTTTTTAAAAATGACTGGCAAGAGCCTGGGCGCCGCCATTTTGAAAACACCATAGTCGATATAGGCTATATTTGAGCACGATTAGGGGAGCTTGTGCAAACACTTAAGGAGTATATAATGCTTTGCAGGTAGACACAACCATTAAGTAAGATCATATTTGACACATTCTTTGCAGGCCATGCTTTTCATGCAGTGTTTTAGTAGGCCTTGAACACCGACAGTCAGATCACGAATTAAACTGCTACGAGGTATCACAATCAATAAAACAATCTAAAAACAAATCAGACGTGCTTACCTTTGTTAGTAACAAAAGCGATCCTCTTCTACGGGAGAAGAATAGGTTTAAGATGCCAAAAATCTACTGAAACTACCTCTGACAAAAATCATAACGGTCACCAAGTAAGCAGTGAGGGCGCTGTTCATTCAAATCACATTTCGTAATATTTTATGTTAATGAGGAGCCGCCTTTTAGACTGCATAGTAACACTGTATCGAAGACATATGTGTGCCTATTCACATGTGCCATTACGCGAACGATTCACTTAGAGCTGGTTCCTGACATGACCACTGCCACATTTATGCTCGCCTTCCGTCGCTTTGCGGTTCGTCGGTCAACACAGAGTATGTTGATCACCGACAATGCGACGACATTTATTTCAGCGTCTAATGAACTCAAAGAGATCATGTCCGACTCGGCAGTACAGACTCTCCTTGCTAAAAATCACACAACTTGGAAATTCATTCCGAAGAGAGCCCCCTGGGTGGGTGGTTTTTATGAACGGATGATAGGAATAACAACGAATTCTCTCAAAAAAGTATTGGGAAAAGCATGCGTCACTTATGCGGAACTTGAAACCCTTCTCACAGAGGTAGAAGCGGCAATAAACGACCGTCCGCTTACTCACATGTCATCTAGTGTAGATGATTTAACGCCGCTAACGCCATCTCATCTCGTCACTGGACGAAAACTTACAAGTCTACCATACATAGCACCTGGCGATATCTCGGACTATTCTGTGAATAACCACTACACTTTAAATCGCCGTTATCATCATCTCGCCGAACTCCAACACATATTTTGGCAGCGTTGGTCTGCCGAGTACTTAACGGCATTACGTGAGCGGCATCTACTCACCGCCAAAGGCATTAAAACTAACACAGCGAAAGTGGGAGATGTAGTACTTATACACGACGACATCCGTAAATGTATCCACTGGCATATGGCCATAATAACGAAACTTCTCCCAGGAAAAGACGGCATCGTTCGCGCAGTTGAAATTCGAACCCGTCTTGGAAAAACTAACAGACCGATCGCAAAACTGTACCCACTTGAGTTAAGTGTAGAAATCCCAACGAACGCGCAACCGAATGAGATAGTTGTTATTTAATGACCAGATTCGTAATTATGCTTATTTCAATTGAAATTATTCCATTGTTTACTACATGCAATTATCATTATGAGTTTTTTTTATTTGTATGAATAATCGTTGATAATATTCGTTATACGTTTCTATTCTATTATACTGTCAAAGTTGCTAGCGTAGTGTATTTCTATCATCATAGCAATTACGATACGATAGAAACTACCATCGTCCGGCTATTTTAAACCAATTCCAAATATGGAGTGTTAGCCAGAGCGAGGCATTATGTAACAGCCAATCAGAAGTTTAGGCTGACGTTTTTGAATTCTCTAGTTCGGTATTTTTTTTGCTTTCTGTCCATGTTTCAGTTGTGCTGTGCAGCCATTGTTACTGTCGGAATAAAAGGGTATTCTCTGTTTTGAATACTGATATGGTTACATTTGCGTAGTGTTTATCATCTACCGAATACATTATTGGTTGACAGTTACAAGAATTCCTGATTCAGTAGCATAACCCGCTACAAATAGAAAGGACTGCTAAAATGGCCATCAAGAGAACTTGTTCTCAAAAACTTGCCCCGATCATTTCGGAAATACCCTCAAACCCGTGTAGTGATTGACTGTACAGATTTTTTTTGTTCAGAAACCCACAGCTCAGTTAGTAACCTTGTCAGAGTACAAACAACATAATACCTTCAAATGTTTGGTAGGGATTAGCCTTTATTTTTGTTTCTGAACTCTGGTTTGGTATTATTTCTGATAGGTAAATTGTCAGACAGTGGTTTTCTTGAAAATCTTGAAGAAAATGACCATGTTATCGCAGACAGGGGATTAACAATCTGGGACAAAATTCTAGACAAAACATGCCACCTTTCTCAAAGGGTAAACAACTTTCTCGTAAGAAAGTTGTAAAAACCCGCATAATAGCTAGTGTCAAAATCTATGTGGAGAGAGCTATTGAATAATTAAAATTTTAGAATTCTACAGGGAGTGATTCCACTTACATTGCAGTCTGTCACAGACCAAATTGTCACAGTTTGTGTTGTCATGTGTCATTTTCATGACAGACTTGTTCAGTGAGAGTGGGATTTCATAAATAATACAACATTCTTTGACTTGTTACAAAATATTTTAATAAATATGAAGTGTCTCAGAAATGTATACTGTAAATAAGTAATAAATACATTATTATTTTTATTTTTTGTTACTCTTTAAATGTTACCCCCAAACAAAATTACATTACAATAGTATTACTTTACAAAATTGGTTATCTACTGAAAGTAATAAATGGTAAATATTGTCAGCACCAGAAATGCGACAATGTTCAACAATGTGATAAAAGAAATTGTTTCAACATTGCTGGAATAACATTGTGCTCATAAAATAATCTCATTTTATTATGCATGTATTTCCAGTGGTCATAGTCGAACTGTACATTTAACAACAGTGATGCCCTTCTTTGTAAATACCACAAGATGACAGGTATAAATTTCAGTAACTGCCATCTGAAACTGAATATGATAATGCCAAGCATGGTTTGTCTTCAATTTTAAAGTCCCATCAGTCTCCTCTATGATGTATCCTTTATGAAGTGCAGCTGATTTAGGTTCTGATTTGGCCAGACTATACAAACATTTAATTTCTAACAACATTGGCAAGATACAACACCATCTGGGCTTGCCCCAAATATTGGCAATTTAGCAGAAATGTTCAGTCCAGTATCTTTAATGTTCAATGAAAAATGATTCTTTCTGTTGTCTTTCAAAGTGGAGAGGATCAGGTAAATTGTTTTCATCAAATTTACTTTCTCCTAACAATTTAGCAAGAATGTTTTTAGGATCAGTGTTTCATATGACACACAGTGAATGCAATGAATCCGGTAATTCTACCTTTCCTCTGCTGAAACCATTCATCATTGTTATTTTGGCCCTGAGTAACAAGTGGGATAGCTTCAACCCTTTCCTCATTAAACTTGGCATTAACAAAACTTACAAAATCTGTGGGGCTGCCATATTTGATGAACTGGTTGGCTAATTGTTCCATAGTTGGAATGTAATTTGTACCAGCAACCTCAATAAAATTATCTTGGTTCAGGTCATTCTGTATTTTATCTTCAGTTTGCTGTATGGGATCTTCTTTTTTTATGGTGTCGATTATATTTGCTTGTGGATGTAACTGCAACATTACGTCGTATATCTGTCTATGCCAAGTAGTTGTTGACTTTGCATCATATGAAGCACGTGATTCATAGTCAGAGCATATGTTTACTGTGCTACTTTCATCTTTGCCATACTTGGACTGTGTAATGTTAAGCTGTTTAACACGCGTGGGCCCAATGTTAGATTTTTTCCTTGCAACCCACTTGCACTTAACATCAGTAACGGATGGGTTCCTACAGTTTATTCTGAATGTGGTTACTGTATTTTCTAAATCAAATAATCCTGCTGCAACATGTCTGCAAGCACCATCACTCCTGAGGGGGGGGGGGGAATTATCCAAGATGTGCACACTCTTGGAAAGAAAGTTGTATTGTATACATATATTGTGTTCAAAATAAGAACATTATCAATAGTACAAGTCCTTCAAATTAAGTAACTACATACTGATTATTTTTACCTCATTGATAGGATGATAATATGCCACTGACTGAGTTTTTACTCTTTTTTAATATACATGATTTATTATATAGAAATATGAAAATACCCATCTTGACAAGGACAATATGCACTGTGTACAGATCCTGATGAATGCAGCACTATATAACACACACAATGACGCTCATTACTATATGGAACCTTAGAACGCTGTGTTAATTTTATAAAATTGTATTCTGATGTTTGACTGACTTCATTATACTGTAAAGTTGTAAAGGTCCATGTATGTAAAATTTGAAGCCATCTGAGAGAGGTCCACCTATATATGTAATATCAAAGCAATTGCACTTGCGGTTTTTAACAAGAAGTCGAAAATATCACTTTTTACCAAAAAATGACAAAAATATTCACCAAAATTAGAGAATTGAAGATATCAACATGAAATGAACAAACCTAAGAGAGGTCTACCCAAGGTACATATACACCAAGTATCAAAGCATTCAGGCTTGTAGTTTTCAAGAAGATGTCGAAAAAGTAAAACATTGACACGGACGACGACGGACAATCACTCATGATAAGCTCCGCTCGACAAAGTCGACAGCGGAGCTAAAAAAACAGTGATATGGTATCGCATTGAGCATTCACATGTTACATCATTTGCTACAATGAAATTTTACTTTCATTTCATAATAATTCAACAAATTTATTTTTTGTATGTTATAATCACTACTTAGTAATCAAAACCTCGAAAACAAGCAAGTTATTCACTTGTGAAATGCAGTATGAGTGGATTGCACTATTGTGATCATTTGCTACAAAGCAATGCATTAGTGTTTGTTTTATTTTAAACTTCTTTTAGAATATACTTCTTGAACCCCCCCCCCCCCCCCATGAATACAAAGCTGGAGAAAACACTGATTGAGTTAGTGCTGTTTCCTTGAATTTTAGATGTGTTGTACAGCAGTTCGCACAGAGCCCATAGAAATACCTGTTACCGTTAAAGTCCTAATATAAACCGCATACGTAATAGTAACCGCACCCCCAATTCCGGCTTCGGGGTTAAAGAGTTCTTAACAAAAATTGAAAACTTGAAAAGTACCTATTACTAATCGCACCCCCAATTCAACAAGACCGTGACTGACTTCATTGTTTCAACCAGCTGTTCCAAAACGGCATTGTTCCTAAATCCTATTCATTTGTTTCGACAACATGTCTAAAAATATTGACACCTATTTATTGTTCAGCGGTGATAAGATGTCAGACAGGCAATGAAACTGCTTTTGTTCTGGCAGCGACCTCTGTCAATACTCTTTCTGAATACGTCTGTGTTTCGTAAGTTTTAGACAATGAGCTTTTATCACCGTAAAAGTGTTAAACTGAGCATTGAAGAATAATTTATCTTTCGAAAACAAATAATTTCTTGATTTAAAAAAAAAATCATGCCGTTTTCCCATGGAAATCAAAGGCAAAAGATCGCACTACATTATGGGTAAATCTCTTCCGCGTTGCGTTCACCATGAGGTCGCTGAACTGTCATTAACATATTTAAATGAGCTATGTAATTTAGACACGTGGGCACCATCCAGCATTTTGATTGGTTAATTGGCGACTTGACCTATCCGGTCAATAATACGTCACGTGAGCATTCAAAAGCATGGCGGATATCGTATCGGCTGTTTACATGTGACTGAAATCATTCGCTTACGGGGAAACTAAGTTGAATTTTACTTGCATTTTATAACAATTCAACGAATTTATTTTTCGTGCGTTATTTATTGTAATCACTACTAAATAATAATCACCAATATCAACACTTCGAAAACAAGTAAGTTATTCACTTGTGACCAGCAGCATGGCCGGATCGAGCTACCGTTATGTGATCATTTGCTACTAAGCAGTGCATTCGTGTTTTTATTTGAAACTTCTGTTAGAATATACTTTTCGTTACCAAGAAAATTAAAAAAATAAATGCATATTACATTAAAAATACTGAGTATTTTTTGTATCATGTAGAATTTTTTTTTGATTGACTGTAATTTTTCAACATTTTAGAACCAAAATAAGGCCTTTCACTCTTCCCCGACGCCTATTCAAGAGATTGTACGGTGTATTGTTTGTTTTGTGCATGTGTTGTGGACAAAAAATGACCACGCCCATTTAGTGATTGCAGTATGTACGTAATAGAAACCGCACCCCGAACTTGAGCTTTTGATCCCAATTTTTAAATTGATACATTGTAATATAAACTGCGGTTTATAATAGGACTTTAACGGTAGCTGAAATGACAGTGTTTCAGGGTAAGTCGTGCAGAAAAACAGCATGGCAGAAATTAATTGCTCTTCCCACAATATAAATAATTAAAACAATCTTGCCCTTGATTGTTTTCCCACAGGCCCCCATTTTCACACCAGAAATTTAGACTGTATGTAAAAAAATTGTCCATATTTTTGTGAATATATTTCTCCATTGTAAAGGTGTTGTGGGAATCCATGACACATTTTGAAAATTGTTGTCCCCAAATGACTTGATAAATTGCTGGAATCTGTGACGATCAAGTCTGGTGCTCATGATATAGTAGTTGTGTGCCAATTTTATTTTCATATCAAATTTGAATGAAATATCCCAGGTTGATGAAATAATGGTGGATTTTGATTTTTGGGGGACAAAACTGGTCGCTCGTTGGTCTGTCGACTGAGATAGCTCCGCTGTTAGCAATGCACATTTCAATTAAAGAGCAGAAGATATCATTAGAAAACGAATAATATGTATAGTATCTAAGCAATAGGACTTGCTGTTTTCAACAAAAAAAAATATAACTTTTCAACAACAATGACAAAAATAATCATCAAAATTAGATAATTGAAAATATCACCACGAAATTAACAAATCTGAAAGAGGTCCGCATGTAGTACCTATATATGTAATATCAAAGCAATTGGACTTGCGATTTTTAACAAGTCGAAAATGACACTTTTTACCAAAAATATTCACCAAAATTATAGAATTAAAGATATCATTACAAAATGAACAAATCTGAGAGAGGTCTACCCAAGGTACATATACACCAAGTAGCAAAGCATTCAGGCTAGTAGCTTTTAAGAAGAAGTCGACACAGATTTTGATCCAATTGCGAAATAAATCGTCATGGACATGGATCCTAACATGTATAATCTATGTACTAATCTAAGTTTGAATGACAACTGACAAAGCATGTCCAAAATACAACATTTTCAAAAAACAAGATAGCTGCCAGTCAGCCATTTTGATTCAAATCGCTAAACCACTGCATGTGCATATGTTCCACATAAAGTACTAGGCACATGCAAAAAATGAACGGAATCGGTCCACAGGATTCTGATATATGACTCTGGACGGACGCACGGACGGAGACCGAATTATAAGTTTCTGTTTTCGGACTTCGTCCAAATGAGGACTAATAAATAATATCAGTGATTTTAAAATAGTGTGCGAGATTTTGGGGGATGGAGTGATAACCTTATTAAAAAAGATGATACCGAAACAGTTTTGCAGGCATAAGTCAACCCTATTTTTTGGTGATTTTCATGTCCAGACCCCTGGGCTGTTATCCGGATAACTACCATAGGTAATAACAATGTTCATTTTTGATAATCTCTTGAGCATGCAATGTCTTTATTGGAATGCTTACAAGTTAAGGTGTAAATTTGGCATTTCTTTCACAAGACGATCGAATGTACTAAAAGTAATGTAAGTGTGCATAGGGAAAAAGTGTTCTAGGAGTGTCTTTGTTTAACTTTGTGGAGAACTTAAGCTGTGACATGTTGGTTTATATTTAATGATGTTTTGCAGTGAAAATTGTTTATATCAATTTGTCAGTGCAGCCTTGACGGCCTTGAATTTGTCTTGTAAAATACTTTCGAAGAAGTATGCTGAGCAGGGAGACCCATAGACGTAAAACCCCCAGTAAATCGCTGCTTCCACAGGTTCCTCGTCGACATAAAGAACCTTCTTCCTGCTCTTGAATAGAACAAATTACTTCCAGGCTGTCCTTCAGGAGCCTTTATCATCATCTCTGCTGTTCACTTTACCAATTTGAGGTATTTCCTCATACTCTGGAAAATAAACTGTCACCAACTGCAATCGAATCAAAATTCTCGACATGATCTGCCATCACTGGCATACCTCCAGTTACAGTGACCTTCAAAATAAACAGAGAAAAAGAAATGAATATTAAAGCTTTCCATAATACCAAAAGTGCCATGAGCAAAGCATGGCAGATTTATTTCTGTTTTGATTCCCTGTGTTTTTTTAATGAGAATAAAATAGCTGTTCATGATTGATTCACCAGCTTTTAGAAATACTTTGCTTTGACCTATGTTTTCAACACACATTTCAAATATGTCATAATGCTCTCTCTACTTGAATCTGTATGTTTAAAATAAAATAATATTTTACTCACCCTAGGACAAGGATTTGTTATCCTTGCTTCAATGTCCATGACATTGTCCTGCGCTTAACTTCTCATATCTCTTTTTTTCTTGTGCAGTCTTTGAGTTCATACAAGACCCATGATTCAGGGGTTTCACTGGGAACCTAAATACATAAAACAAAAATATTTTTTTTCTAAAATTACAAGAATACGAATTCCTGTATTTTTCAACAAATATTAGTCTTGGTGATAAACAAGTGACCTGACAGTCAAAATAGCCCTGCTGTCTTACCAGTGAACAAGAATGAGCAAGATGTAATTGGTGGTCAAGCGTTCAAACAGCAGTGTGCGATCAAGTTCTGTTCACACGCATCAAACCGACACTGTCCATTTATGGAATGTCAAAAACAACATTTTTAAAGTAAAAATTTACTAAAAATACTAGTAGCTTCGCGGTAATTTCACATTGGCAGAATAGGTGTAACAGTGTCACATGAGAAGAACATCGGTCAGAATCAGCCTTGGGTGGTTTCATCTTATATAACAGTATTTGTGATAAGAATGTTGTGAATTATTTTGAACTGAAATTCTCTAGTCCGCGTGTCTATAGTTATCAGAAGAGTTAGTAATATAAAGAGGTAATATTTAGTAACACTGTGACAAATGTTTCAGAATGAGGGGAAATAAATTTATATATAATCCACTATACTTTGACTAACATTCCTAGTTGTGCAGTTTTTAATTTCCAGTGTATTGATACCATGTTTAAATTTACAAGGCTCTTCTAATGGGTTTACAATTTCCTCATTATTAGATTTAAGCTTGAGCTTATGAGGGACACACCCAATCAAGCCAAACCATTTCAATATACAATATTTAGGAACCCCTCTCTCCAAAACATCCTCCCACGACCGGTGTCACTGTACATTTGTTTGACGTAAAAAAGTCCTGCATTACAAAATTCCTGTATAATAACAGATTTACCACCCATCAGAATGTTTTTGTTATTCCATATAAGTTGATTTCAAATTTCAGTGATTTCTGCTGGACCTATATCCGAAACAAGTTTTATCCACATATCCAACATGGTTCTAAGATACCCAGGGAGCCTAACTGGCAAATATTTAGAATCAAAGTTACATTTCAATAAAAAGTCAAGCCACCTACAGATTTAAGTTTACTTGTAGAAAAAAACCTTTCATGGATGCATCACTGTTTCGTCACATAGCCTTCTCAACCAATTTATTCTCTGAGCTGCATAAATATCAGACATTGAAAGCCACCCCTTTTTTCAAAACTACTTATAATTGTATTTCTGGCAATCCGGTCCGGACCCCTCCACAGAAATTTAAATAAAAATGCATTAATCTCCTTGAGATACTTTGATGGTGCAACAATAAGGTTTATAATATACTGAATTCTGGACATAGTTTTAATGATTAGTATCTTCCCCTAATAGGGTTAGATCTCTGGATTTACAAGTTGACTCTTTTTCATATCTCCTATTACATTGGATAGATTGAGCCTCAAGGATGCCTCCATTTCATGTGAAAAATATACACCAACAATCTTAATTAGCTGAGTTGGCCATCTGACAGGGAGTGGTTTTGACATGTTGTTCTTACATTTCCCTAACCACAATGCTTCACTTTTATCAATGTCAATCTTTAGACCTGATAAAAGTGTTTCAATCTAATCTAGTAACTATTTTGCTGACGTAACATCCTGAACCAGACATGTTAAGTCATCCGCAAAAGCCACATATTTCACTTCAGTTTCTGCACATGTGGTACCATTAATTTTATTTTCAGAGCGCACTGAAATTAACTTCAAGTGCTACAATAAAAAGCATGGGTGAAATACAGTCCCCTTGTCTCACTCGCCTGTGCTACTACCTCTGTATTCTAATATTATGAGTTGTGTTATGAACAGAGTTTTTATCCAGTTAATAAAGTTTTCACCAAAGTTAAATAAAGGCTTCCAAAGATCTAAACAAAAAGTCCCATTCCAGAGAATCAAAAGCCTTCTCAAAATCAACAGTTACAAGAATTCCTGGTAAATGACACCATCAATGAGTTGCACAACGTCCCCAATATTCCTATTTTTGACAAATGCAGATTGTGTCTTATGAATTATAAATGGTAACACTTTTTCTATGCGTCTTGCAAAGCATTTGGTGCCAATTTAATAATCAACATTTAGCAATGATATTGGTCTTCATTTTTTTTATAAACTGTCTATCTTTAACCTTTTGTTTCAAGCAATGATATCACGCCCTGTCTCTGAGATTGTGAAAATTCACCCTTTCTCTAAGGCACAATTAAGGGAATTGACAACATATGTACCAACCAATAGCCAAAATTCTCTATAAAAATCTGATAAAAGACCATCATTGCCAGGACATTTATTTGATGCAAATGATTTCAGTGCAACATATGCCATATCCCTCAGATATCTGATTGCTCTGTTGTTAATTTTGGGACATTAGGATACTGAAGAAAAGCTACACTCACCCCAGATTGGAACCTTTAACAGCGGAAGAATACAATTGCTCATATAATAACCTGATTTCTTTGTTAGTTTTGGCCGGATTGCTGATTAATTTATTATTGCTTCCAATAATTTTATTGATCTGAGATCCTACTCATACTAGTTTGAACGTGACTTAATAATACACCCTTCCGTAGCATAATTATACTCGTGTTGCAATGCATCCCTGACACACTCAGTTTTTGGGCATCTACAGTTGTTTGGTCAACAATAAGATTCAAATCAATTAGCTCTTTTTCTAGTTGAGCTACCTTGGACCTGCGATTTTTTGGTTTCATCCTACTGAACTCAATTGATGCGTGTTCGATTCAATCCCATTTCACTCCGTCGTCTGTCAGATCACCACCTTCAATTACCCAAGTATCATGTAACAAACTTATTTATTTTCCAATATGATGTTTCCCTCTTAGTTTCATCCCAAAATGATTCCAAAATTATTGCTGCATGATCTGGAAATGCACAAGATTCAATACCTGTATTGCTTGTAATGTGTCACTGATTAAAAAAGTCTATCCTACTTTGAATAGTTTCTGGGTAAAAACGTTTCCATTCTTCTTTTGGTCACCCGCTTGCTTATCTTTATCTTTCCACCAACCGGGCATTCTTGTTCTTGGTATATTTATAGTACCCCTGAAGTACTTTACATCTGTGAGAGAATATTTCTCTGTATAAGTTTGTAACCATCACGTGACCAATTGAATAAATTGTTGCCATGTTAGAAGCCGTATACATAACAAGCCGACCAAACACTGAGTGTCACTATCCAAACCATTTTTAATCAATTTTAACACAGGAGTGCTTTGCAATTATGCACAAACCAGACACAAATAATTACGGAAGTTTAGGCATTTGAAAAAAACAACACATGCATTAAAAATTGGTATCACAGTCCTCGTTTCTACCATTTTTTTTACTTAAAAACAAAAGCGCATATGTAACTTTTCTCTATAAACATTGACAACTAATGTTATGTCTATGACATCCGGCTCGCACCTGTTACACAATAGATGGGTTTTTAATTGGTGCAAATCACCAATGAGAATCATATGTACACATCCAAATGTATTTTCATTGCCTTTGATTTTTTGCAGTCTCTGATGGACAAAGTAAAGCAACATGTTACCCAGCACTGAGATCTCATCTATAATGCCCACAGGTAAGTTCGAGCATCTCGGAACCCTGTGGACCAAATCTGTTTGTGCCTAGTGCCTACCCATAGTTCAAGCATTCACTGTCCAGCGATTTGTGAACTAATCCACGATTAGCTGGTACTGCAAATGCACTGTGGATGTTTGTACAACTAATGATATAGGCAGCTTTTCCTGATGTTACACATCGCAATATTCTACAGTCATGTGGGTCTTCACCAGCTGATGTACACAAATGTCTGAGTAATGTTTGATATAATGCTCTAATAACATTTTTCCCAACTATTGTTTTATTCTGATTGTAGTAATCTTCTTGGCAATATTTCAATTTCTACAATGAAACTACTGTTTGCTAATCCAAGATCAAATCCAATGTCATAACTGTTCAACTCTGGAGCCCTTTTAGCTTTGAAGTAAACAAAATAATTACTTTCAATGATGCCAGTTTTTTCATCAATGCATTTTGTTCCTGTTCATCACGTTCAGAGAATTTGTTTCAAAAGAAGTTAGAATATCATTGTACTCTGCATATTGACAATGCATATTGACCTTACCAACAATGACTGAGTGTACTTTTGAAATGTAATTCATAAATTTCATAATCTCCAAGTAAATCAACACAATAGCAATTTTCTACATCTGTTTTTTTTATTATTATGATTAACATAGCATATACTTCTGGGTGTTTTCCTTTTTGATTACAGTGCCATTATTTAATGTGAATAACAAATTATCTTTTATGATGATATTATTTGTTGCTATACTTTTTAGTAGATAAGTTCTTTCATATTGAGGTCCAGTGATAAAATAGAAAAGTTGTTTCGAACAGCATACTATTTAGCTATTGTTGAAAGGCCATTTTCATATTTTCCAGGACTGTGTCATTTACAAGAATTGAACAAAGTCGTCGACATTGGAACTACGTATTATAATGATAAGCAGTCAGCTACATTTATACATTATATTTCCGAGTCACCGCGTGAGGATTTAAAACGCGTGGTGGATTGCAGTCAGTTATTTTTAGTTTTAATCGATTCGGCAACAGACGTTGCTGTTATTAACTTAGAAATATTATATCTCCGTTTAATTGAGGACGGGCGTCCTGTTACAAAATATTTTTCTCTTCAGGCACTTGAAATTGCAACAAGTAAAGGAATATTTAATTCCATAGAGGCTGCTATTAACAACGAACTTGATATGGACCCTAGATCCTGGCAAGACCAAATTGTTGGCTTTGGCGCAAATCGCGCAGCAGTTAAATTTGGACAAACCCAAGCAGTCAGCACTAGAATATGTAAATATCTTGTAGCTGTGTACTGTATTGTACGCCGATTAGAACTAAGCATGCTTTAAAAGAACAATATTTCAATGAAATATAAATGTTCACAAAGAAAATGTCTAAGTTTTATCGTAACTAACCTTTAAACTGGACAAATTTGCAGAAAGCTGGGGAGCTGTATCACAGCGTGTTTACAAACAATCCAATGTCATAGGAACCCGTTGGATAGGACATCATGAACATGACATTTTGAATGTTGTAAATAATTATATACAGTTGCTCGCTCACCTTGACCAAGTTTCCATAGATTGCCACTCGATGCAAATTTATAAATTTATTTAATTCCTTCATGTGTTATTTGATATCTTGTCAAGATTGCCATTGATGTTCCAGCGAAATGACAGCTCAGTAGAAACTGTAGAAACCTGTTTTCGTGGAAGTCTCAGACAACTCGGAGATACCCCTGGGTAACAGGAAACAGAATGTAATGCTAAAAAAATGATATGGTTTTACATGTATGCCAAAAAGAGGTTGAGCGATACCCCAGGATGAAATTGATCAAGTTACTTGAGATAAAGTGGCACTAATAGTATAACTCAGCTGGAAGCCAGATTTAATTCATTTGATGAAATGTGGTGCTTGACAATGCAAAAGTTATTAACCACAGAAACTGGCCTGTAGAAAATATAGAAGCTTTTCAACAGTATGGTGAAAGAAAAATTCAACAAATGGCAGCTCATTTTGAGAAGTTGCTTATCCATCAGAACAGTAAACTTGGAAATATATCACTGGAATGGAGAGAACTTAAATTAACTGTTCAGGAAACGGTGGTCAATCAACCATTATTAACATACGTTGATTTTTGGCAGGGATTATTAAGACAGCGGCCCAAAGAATTTAAAAACATACTTACACTTGTAAAGATTATATTGCTGATACCAATACAAACAAGTGATTGTGAAAGAGGTTTCTCAATCATGGGAAAACTAAAAATTTACTGGCATTGTAACTGACCGATTAATTGAACTTATGAGAATAAAACTACTAGGCCCACCACTTGATCAGCTGTAAATGCATGGTTGAATGATGGTAGACAGGGAAGAAGACCAACCGTAAACCCATATGGCAGTCCTACACATAAAAAGTGAATTTTGTCAATGAGTGCGTTGTACATGTAACTGCTTCATAATGAAGGACTATTAAAAAAATATTTTATTTAGTGTACCACCAGATTCTTGATTTGAACTTCCAGATTCAAAGTTGGATGGTCCACATGGACCACAATTTTTTCAAAATTATTTCGAACCCTGCTATATATCAGTTGACCTGGTAGAAACGCCATTGTTTTTCTCGAGCATCACACTGGCACCGTCACTGATTTTGTTTTAAAGCTACTGATATTGTCACCGCCATGCCGTCTTTCACGTTCACATTACCAACATAACGCGTTCTTGGGTCGTCGGCAATAAATAGCCAATTTCTCTGTGGCGGAAATATCTGTACTGAAAGAACACTGACTTTTCTGAAGTTGGCGTTTTATTTCTTTTGATATTACAGTCGCGATTGCGTCTTGCATTTCTACGGCCAATGATGTACAAGTCCCATTTCGTCCGAAATTTAATTTATCCAAAGTATCAACATCTTGCAGCTTCTGAAATATCAATAACGATGCATTCTTGCGTGTGGCAACGTCCTCTTTTGTTAATCTATATTAAAATGGACTGCATTGTCGAAACCAATACCGTGTCACTTTCTGATAGTGTCAAAAGTGGAGCGTAAAGCGATCTGAATACCTTCGATGTGGTCACAGGTTGCCATGTGACGATCCACCGTTGAGGTACCGAAATTAGAACATCCAGGCAAATCAGTAAATGGGTTCTTCTTTCCATTAGATTGACAGATACTGTAGAGCAAGGCAATATTCCCTATCATACTGCAGCCAATGAGCATATTTGATTTTTGATTTTTCTTCCACTCTGTTTGGTACCGGCGTTCAGAATAATTCTTGGCTGTTGGTTCCGTGTCAGGATCGTTCTGTACTTCATAGTGAGCACCTGGTTGATCGTGTTTTCTAGTATCGCCATTGGGCTTTGGTTGTATCAACAACGTCCTCATCTACCTTGTTGTAGAAACGTAAATGATAATCCTTTCTGTCCTGGTTTCTGACCGCGTAGAGTAGTGACAAGTTGTCGACTAGCCATTTTCACTTGCTGTCACAATATTAGCAACAGCGCGTATTTTCCCACCTTGTAAGAACGCAGTTCCAAATTCTGAACCGGCATTTGAGAATGACATGCTCTTACGAGTTGTATAGTTTTAGTTGGGCGCACAAGTGATTTTCTGTGTAAATCATGCCCTCAATTATCAAAAAAACGGGACAATGTTCGAAATTTTGCGGTAATCCTGAGAAGTGTATCAGTGTTAGGAACGACGTCAAAAGATCGATGTCGGATAAAAACACTTGTTTGCTTTAGTTTGGGAGTGGGGATTGACCTGAAAAAGTTTCCATCCTACAAAAACGATTTTATTTCAGCTATACCCACATTCTCTAGACCTCTGTCAGAGCGACACGACTTGGGCAACCATACTGCTCAACGCCTATTTTGAAGTGATGCAGAAGAGTATCAGACTTATTATTATTGAGGCAAGCTAAAACAGTGGGCAAACGACTAAACCATTCAATTGAACCAAATATTGCTAT
Source organism: Saccoglossus kowalevskii (assembly GCF_978046115.1). NCBI lineage: Eukaryota > Metazoa > Hemichordata > Enteropneusta > Harrimaniidae > Saccoglossus > Saccoglossus kowalevskii. Next base: position 25,538,826 of record NC_140641.1, read on the forward strand.
ATACATTTTGTACCATCGAATCAGTTTATGGTTCGTGTCCACATGCCACAAATGATTAGGGCCTTTAACATTATAAACTCTCCCGTGCAGTTGTGTAATCCTTCGGCTAATGACTCCATCTTCACCTACTCAGTACACTGTCTCTTAATCTTATACGTTGAATCTTTATGGAATGTTGACTAAGAAGTAATTATCTAAACATGTTTTCGCCACAGTATGGGAAATCTCGTGTTATATTCAGAATTTTAGCATCTAGTTCAACATCAGATATCTCTGTAAAATTCACTTTACTCAGTCCGTATTTCGAAATTCGTCGATAAACTGTACTTTCGGAAACAGTCAGAATCGTTGAAATCTCCTTTATGTTAAAATATTCATCCAATAAGTTTTCTAAAACAAATTTAGGGATTGAGAATTGTCCTCCATATGTTGAACATGCAACTCTTAGTTTCATCATATCGCTTGAATTGATGACACCTAGTGTTTCCATTTGTGGAATGGACAGTTTACAAATTATATCAGGCGTTATTCGTTTCCATTCAAACTTACTTTTCAATGATTGCAAATTGAGACTGACCAGAATATTCATCAGAGGATTCCATCTCTTCCATTGCTGCTTACGTGGCGCAAAAGCTACTCAAACATGCAGTTCACTAAACAGTAAAACTAGCACATGCGCACTGAATTGACATATTGCATTGTATTCTGGGATGATGTCTAAAATGTCGTCAAACCATTGCATAATGTGTATGCACACAATGCACTGTAAAATAACGAGTAGGCACAGTATATTAACAATTTACCAGTGTATAATAACGAGTATGCAGTGTATTTTACACATGTATTGGATTAACTGGGGCATGACAACCATACGTTCCTGTTACCAATACATATTACAGATGGAGTATTTTCCTCAAGTTTTGATTTTTACAGACGAATCCCATTGAATATAGTGGGTCATGCCTGATGAGTACATTTGCGCGATGCGACAACTTGCCCATTTCGTGTAAGAACGTGTCTGACATACTTGTGGAGATCGAGATCAATATAGAGAGCGGTGGTACAGTGGTTTTTAACTTTTTCTCATACGTCTATGATAAATGTTACAAAACAAATTTCAAATTTACTACCAGGCAGTTTTTGAACACATTCACTGATATTACAGTTTATCTAACCTTATCTCACAAATCAGAAACAGACTCGGGGAGGGAATGAAATGCGTTTTTCTCTTTGTATTTAACAATAACAGAGTTGCCTTTATAAAGATAAGAGCGACGAGAAGCTATCACAAAGGCAACAAGCAGCAGACAGGAAGAAAATTTAAGAATGCCCAAAAGGGCGCCCGGAGGCGAAGTTCTCAAAGGGGCAAACCTGTCGCCAGTAATATCAAAGACAAGAAATGCCAAGGGATGCCAGACAATAATAGCAGCACCAGCTGATCTCAGCCGCAGGTTTAGGTTTCAGAAACATTATCGGTCTGGAACACAGCAAAGAAACTCCCCAAAGAGGGCCACAGATGGCACACTCAGGGGTAACTGCAGCCAGCAAAGACAACCCAGGAACAGTACTAGAGGGCGTCACTATTTAGCAAATATTTCTTTTGGATTGGACAGGAAATCGCCAGGCAATTTTATTAGTTGTACAAAAACGATGCTTGTGCCCAGTAAAGATTTTGAGAAGTTGCCATCAAATAGAAGGTAGAAGGTGACACGTTTATTGCAATTTTGGTTTCCTCCAAATATTTTATAAACGATCAACTCTCACAACGCCCATAACATAGCAGCAAACTCACACTCAATGAAGATGTGCGCGAGTTTTGATTGAGGTGCATCCTGCTCTTGGACAGCGGGTAGACTGCACCTTGCCCGAGCATTATGGATGATCTTCTAGCTTACTTCTATTATTTTGTATTTTGTTCTCTGTCTGTTTATTATGGAGGTTCTTCCACACTTCACCCCAATCATAAGATGGGTTTGCTCTGACCATATTTTGGATTACCACGTTTCGGCTTTGGAGGGTTTTGTAAATCACTGTTAGAGGAAACCTGAGGTAAGATTTTACTGGTTAGCTTGTCGAGTGTGATATCTTCTTGGTACCATGGTGGGTGTTTTGAAACATGTGGAGACAAATTATTTCTGATGCCTGGGATAATTTTTCTCAAGGCATCAGCACAGTGAGCTATGAGAAAATATCTGCACAGTTTGTTTTCCATTGCTGCAAAGCGTAGTGATTTCAGTAAGAAGGCGTTGAGGCGAACAGGTAAGTTACTGAACCCCATCCTCCCTTATTGGGCGGTAAGTAGACTATACTGCGTTTAAGACATTCTCGCCTCCCTCCCCAGAAGAAAACGAACAAGAAGCGAACTGTGTTTTTGCAGATGCTAGTTGGACTTGGGAAAAGTGGCGCAACATAGTAAGGGTAGTAAAAGAGAGTTGATGAGAACCATTTTATCGGGAGCGTCAGACTGCGCATTTCCCACTCCTTGATGGTGTCTTGAATTTTAAGGTGAGCATCAGCCCAGTTAAGCCATTGCGTACCGCTGTTAGATTCCGTTTTTTTTATTTTGTCATTTTCCAAGGTAATTTGCCCGGGTGTATCGCTTTTTTCTTTCCATCTTCTCCTTAATTAATTTCGAGCCAGATGTGAAGCCAAAACGCTCAGCAAGGGATGAAATATTACGAATCGATTTGGTGTCAGAAAGTGTGGCAGTGGAGTCATCGGCATACTGCAGCATTTTGCATTGTGTGGATGAGCCAGGAAGTATAATGCCTACAATGCTTGGGAAGTTCTAACTGCTGCCACAAATGACTCAATAAATAAGACATATAATAGCGGAGAGACACCCCTGTCTCACTCCACGTGAAGGATAGAAGGGAACGGAAACAAAATCATTGACAATAAGAGAGCTTGTTATGTCGGTGTACAGAGTTTGGAAGTAGAAATTCATTTTGGTCCAAGCCTTGAATAGAAAAGCCCATTCAACCCCGTCAAAGGTCTTTTGCTGGCCAAGGGATAAGAGTGCACCTGGCCAATTGCGTTCAGAATCATATTGGATGGTACGTCCAGGCACACCGAATGTCTGAAAGGGGCTAACTAAAGATGGTATCACAAGTTTGAGGCGGTTACAGAGGCATTTGGATAACATTTTATAATCAACATTTAGCAGTGTAATTGGTCTCTTGTTTTGTGGGTGGAGATGAAAAGATGCGTTGCCCGGTTTGTTTACGAGCGTGATCAGACCTTCCCTCTGGGTGGTGCAGAGACGTCCAGCTTGCAGGACGTGATTAAGTACATCCGTAATGGATTCTCCCATGAATGGCTGGCAGGTGGTATAAACCTCTTTTGGCAGGCCATCACTTCCCGGTGTTTTGTTGTTTGGCATAGAGGTCAGCGCTTTTACTACCTCGTTGGTGGTGAGTGGGCGCTCAAGCATCTGCTGTTGGGATGGAGTGTTTGCTCAACATGGCTGAGGAAAATGTTTTGTTCTGAATGGTTAAGGCCTAAGAGGTGTAGATTTGTGATATCAATTTTTTTTCACCAAGACGTTTTTCCTTTCTGAGAAAGTAGTTTGTGCATTTTTCATCACAGGAAAGATTTTTGGCCCCTTCCAGGCAAATTTTATTGAATTTGTTAATCTTTTCTTTTTTAGCCTTGTAGCTTTCAACAGTAGTTTTTGAGACATCCTCCTTGTTTAGCAAGTGAGTAAGTTGCGCCAAGCGAGTATTTGAGGCCCTTAGTTCAGATCGGGCCACAGCTGCATAACGCCGTGAATGACTTTTAAGGAGATTTGTGCATCGCTCTTTTACCATTTCCCACCAGTCTCCAAGATCTGTATATTTCTTTTTCAGTTGCGCAGCATTTGATTAGTAATTCCATATTGATTTTAACAGTGGATGCATTACAGTTCCAAACGCCTTTACCATGTGCAATGTTAGCAGTTAGTGACACTGGCAGTGATGGCATCATGGTCGGAGAGAGGACATGGCATAGTGACTTGTCCGTTGTTTGAGATGTAAAAGCGATCTAGACGCATAAATATAGTTAAATGCATTACGCCATGTGTACTGGCGAGCAGTGGGGTTGGTTTGTCACCATGCATCTGTGAGATCAATACTAGTGTAACTCTGTTTTCCCCCTCCAGGGTGTGGCCCAAGTTTACTGAGCCACCCCTCCTGTCCATATGATGTTCTATGCAGTTGAAATCCTGGTGGCCTTTGCCAAGGTAAGTATGCAAGGTGTCAAAAAAGCCCCGCCGAGCATTGGGGTCATTTGGGGCGTAAACACAGCAAAGGTAAAGGAGGGAGACTGTTGGATTTGGATGGCTATAATTCGTCCTTCAGTGTCGGATTTGAGTTGACAACATTGCCTTTAAATTTAGGAGAGAGTAGTATAGCCACTCCCCTGCTGTTGTTAGCACCGATGCTCCAGTATGCTTGACCGCCCCACTCTCTGGACCACTGCCTTTGTACTTGCTGAGAGTCATTGTATGTTTCTTGAAGGAAAAAGATATCATAGCTACGACACATGCTGAACACCTGAAAGCGCTTCCTGTAGTTGCGCAAGCCATTCACGTTTAAGGAAAGGAATGTGCTAACAGACATTAAGTGTTGGTAGAAAACAAAGGAAGAAACATAACTACTTCGAAAAGTGGATGTGCCTCGCGTAAGGGATGTAGTTGGTCGCAGAAAGTAGGTAAGCAGCTCAATTGTAAGGATAAAGGGAGCTTGTGGATTGACTTGGCGAGGTCGCACATGACTTTCCAATTTTTGCAGGAAAATGAACAATTCGATTTAATGTGCGACTAGCGCCCTCATCTCTATTTGCCGCATTTTTCTGGGAGTCTGCGGAATTCACTGACTTTCAGTCCCGTCTTCCCCTTCAATATCGTCAGGCTTTGACATGTCTCTGGCGCTACCAAGCTTCTCATTTTTAGTATTTGATTGGTCATGGTTTGCCGTTTCTTCTGGAACAGAAGTTCCATCTTGTAAACTCTGTGAAGTGGCTGGGTTAGGATTTGTATTAATTTTGAGGGTGTCTAGGCGCTTTTTCCCACGTGTATTACTTTTATGACAGAGACGACATACATCATGTACCTTCTTCCTACCGTCTTCTGTATATGTAATTAGGCTCGCCTAGGGAATGATGTTTTTCGGGGTCTCAACTATGGTTGTTTGTTTCAGTGTTTCAGTGAGCGTTGTCTCTTTGTTATCGAAGGCTGCTGACATATAATATAACGTTTGATAAAGGTGTTGAGACAGAGTCAAGCCCCAAGCCCAAAACCATGTATAACAGTTGCTTTATTGTGCTCGAATGCGATACCCGTGTGACGATAATGGTAGTTACCAAACCAAGCCCATAGTAGTGAGTGATTAGCGCATTCCAAAAAGACGTGATTAAGTGTTTTCGGGTGCTTGCAGCCCGCTCTTGGGCAAGTCATTGAAGTAATGAAACCCCAGCGAGCCAGATGAATCTTGGTTTTTAAGGCATTATGAATTATTTTCTAGCTCAATTCTTTTAAGGTGTTGTCAACAAGAGCGCTATGGGCAGACATAAAAATGCGGTCCCAGTCAATAGTAGGGGTTTGGGCAAGAACTGAGGGGGTAAATATATGCAAAGCTGAAAAGGGCATTGTAAGTTGACTGGACTAGTGTGTTTAGCCAATCAGATGGGGAAAAGCGCAGCGCTGTTGGTTAAGCAACAGTCAGATAAATAAGCATGAAAAGGTGGAGGATCAGTAAAATGTGGGACCAGGTTTGACCAGCTGAGGGAGAGGAGTTTATCGAGTTTGTGGTTGGACCAAGCCAGGGGAAAAAAGCGACATGGCGAGACCTACAACTGTTATGTATAAATAAATATTGCATTTGCTTTGACAGAAATATTCGTTTGGGCCAGTCCACCCTTATTGAGTGTTAGAAAAGGGGCGTTCTATTTGACTGCCTCGTGTTTGCCTGACCACACAAACTTAAACATGAGCCAGTTTATACAATTGATAATAGCGTGTGGCATATTGAACACAGGGGCAACATACCATAGAGTGGTAGTAGCAAGGCTATTTATGACAAACTCTTTTCCCAGCATAGTAAGTTTCCTTTTCTCCCATTGAAGCAGCACTGAAGCAAATTTATTGGCTGCATGTTCCAAGTTGGTAGTGCACATATCAATGTCCCCAAACCAGATCCTATTTATTTTGAGTTTTTTATTCGTCCAGTGAATGCCAAGAGGCTTATCAGTGCGGCTTCGCCATCGCCCTGACCACAAACCTTTACATTTTGAAGAGTTTACTACTGCATCCAACACGCTCCCAAACTTTTCACACAGTTTGAAAAGGGGGGGGGGGTAAAAAATCTATTGTCGCTAATCAGTGCCGTTGCGTCATCCACATATTGGGTCATTTTACATTCATTACTTGATCCGGGTAGTTTAATGCCTTTGTCAATTCGTCAACTGACCATGTTCTTTAATTCAGGGGACCATTCATAAAGTTACTATTGATTTCCATCTCTGAATCAGCAAGGGGTCCCAAGGAAAAGTCAATGCTAACATAATACTCCCAGAGCTCGGCAAAATGTAAGACAAGTCATGCAATTCACATTTTTCTATAACTTTTCGTTAATTTATGTAGTTGGCCATCTTTATTCTCGAGCAAAGGATCATGGGTAAAGTATGACATCATAGAGCCTGTTGCCAGAAATTGATTTCATCTATAACTTTTAAAGTTGGGCTTCAAAAATCCTCAAATCTCCTTACATTGTATACAATTTACCAATGTGAGTAAGTTATATATTACCCAATGACCACAAAATAGTAAGTAACAATTTTTATTTGTTCACTTTGTGTATTTGTAACATTCTAATTTCCATTACTATAATTATATACACTTCGATGTGCAAAAAGAAATTTGTACAAATTTGCATCAGTATCTCATGATGAAGTCATTTTCTTGATTTCTGACAACAGATTCTATGAATAAAGATGGCCGACTACATAATACTGATGAAAATTGAATTACCTAGAGAATGAAAAGTGATATAAAAAACTGTAAATTGCATTCTCCTACATTTGCAGAGCTTATTCTTGAGGGATTTTTAGCTAGACTCTAAATTAAATCATAGATTTAAAAAATATGCCACTTTTTGTATACTGTCACTCTCACACCAATACAGATTACGCATTTACACATTTACTGTTTATAAATTTATTATTATTATCACAATTATCTCCCATTTCCCACCTTCACTGTCCATCACCTTTGATATCATATCGCAGAATACACCAAGTTTATCTGTATTGTTTTCTGCTGCAATGCAGTGACGACCTGTCTCAACCGCAGCTATCACCTGAAACAAAGAAAAATTTATAAAATTATAAGTAATTAACAATTATAACATTTTAAACCTAATAAATAAGTCAGGCTATTCTGACACTTATTAAGTTATACAAAACTGGAAATGTAAGATAATAGTACGTCAATGTCGTCACAATACAGCCCAGAGTTATGAGATTTTGCAGGAAAAACATCTGGTTATAATACAATCAGCAGCATAAAAACTTTCCATGACTAACAAGTGTTAGATGCATGTTCATGAGAAAATTGTATTTTTACTTTGCCTGTATCATTGTAGTTTAAGAGAAATGTATGTGAATGGATGAATCTATGTTGTTGCTTTTCACTTAGTCGTCAAAATAACCTTAAATTCGAAATTCTAAATTGTTGCTTTTCACTTAGTCGTCAAAATAACCTTAAATACGAAATTCGAACTTAAATACAGTACATTTTCTATTGTGAACTTTCTCTTAAAAATACATTTAATTTGTGGTCACAATAACTCAAAACTTTTTTATGAATTTGAAAATTGTTATAAAAGTTAAATTTTGGTGGGACTAAGCAAGTGGCTGAAATAAAGAATAGGTTGTAATTAAGACGATCAAATTAACTACTATACCTGACTTATTAAAAGCCTGGAGAATTCATCCATATGGCATGCTAAAATTGTTGATGATATGTTCGTACAATTCTGTTGGTCTTTCAAAATTATCTTGCTGGCATTGCCACAAGTTTTCTGGGCGATTTTGTTTAAAAATTATTGCACATTGTGTCTTTCCCCTCTGCATTGTATTACTTCCTTCATGGCCGATGAACTTAGGGTACCTAAAATAAAGAACAACACAATTTGGATGTATCAACAACAATTTTAAAATGATACCATATCATGCTATGAAAATGAATATGGTGTACCAGTATAGAAGACAAACATATGTTGTATAAGAATGGCGAGTAGTCAAAACTTCTTACAGAGGTTTGACCCGAATTGCAAATTGTTACAATCCTTATAGTCACTATTATTGGGATTGGGCATTTCTATGGGATCAATTATCAGTGTTCACTGATGACATCATTTGACTGGCCCTCTAGAGGCGAAATGACGCCAGGAAAAGCGAAAGTTTGTCATCTGCTTCACAATCCGTTTTATACCCGATATTTAGAGAATTTCGCAGCACAAGTAACACAAGTTTATTATTGGGTAATACCATCAGAATCATGGAAGTAAATCGAGGTCTTCTAACAAATTTGGCAAGATAGAGTATTTGTGATTAAGCATAATCAAAATTTACACACAATTCTATGGTGTAATTTTTTCTGCATAATTTTGAATTGACGACAATAAAAATATTCAAATCATTATTTTGTTCCCTTAAATGATTTATGGGACTCATACGAGTAAACTATATCCTGTAACCTTGCGTGACGACGACCATATTCAGCACCATTGCTAAAACCAGGGCTGGCGAACCCAACGTCCTGGTCTGCGAGCGCATGCCCTATATAAACATGGAACTGCACTGTGAGGGTCTCTAAGATTGCTGAATCCATCTTACTTACAGTTTTATTTTGAATAATAAACGTATTAAATTATGGGTAAATCAAATGTTTTATTGCGGCAACTGAAGCTGAAGCAATTTCATTTGAAGAAGTTTGCAAAGTTTGCATTATTTTACAGTATTCATACCTTGTGTGGGCTTCTGTATGTGGCAAAATCCGGGCTGAATTTTCTGTCGGAGTCCAATATAGCTATAACGTTGCTTAAATGGTGCATACTGCACATGATGCAGATGTTAAAAGTTTTCTTTTGACAATCCAAATTTCCAGCTCTTACAGTAACAGCCAATCTCTTTACATCAGCCATAGTCCAATCCTATTGGGATTGAATGGTAAAAGCAATTGAAATAAAACACCACTTTGATACTTCATTATGAAGTAAACAAAATTACATGCAATTGTTAGTAGTTATATTTGTTTTCAGTGCTTTGCTACAACAGTCTGGGCATACTGATTACTATGATTAACAAATGTCACATTATAGCGCACGATTACTTGGATAAAAAGAAATCATGATTATTTCAAATCTATTATGGCTAAATCCAACCCGCTGAATCCAGGGCACTGTGTCTCCAGGGATGTGCGAGTAAGATTCAGGACATCTTCTGGGAGGGTAAATACAAATATGCCGTTCTTTGAAAAAACTGCATGCTGGTGAGCTCTCTCTTTGTTACGCTCCATAAACAGCTGTCTTTGGCAATACTTTGCCAATTCTTCAGGTATACCACGAGAGTACGTCAATTTGATGAACTGTGCAAGTTTTTCTCTTGTTGTAGCATGGGGAAAGCGCTCGATGGCTTCTTGCCAACCTCCCTCAAGACAACCCGTCAACTGACAAAAACATTTTTTTAAAGTTGCCGCTTCTTTTGCCAAGTCTGTCAGAGATATCTCTGTCTCCAGTAAAAATCTGAAAATATGAGCGGAATAAGGGAAGGGTTGGTAACAACATCTCCTTGGGGATTAACCACAGCATCAGTATGTTTTGTTTACCATTACTTCGCTCTGCAGAAAGGAAAAAATGCGAGCATTTTTCGCCCTCCTGAAAATGCTTTGCCCTGGAGCGGATCAATGCTCCCTTAAGTTTGTGTCGGTGCATATCATTGATTTCATTTTTGATGTTGTAGTACGTTTTCATGGTTTTATGAAAACGATCCCCAGAGTTTAGCTGGGCAGTCAGCATTTCAAGTTTCTGGTTGAGCGAGTTTACGCAAGTCTTGCGGTGACGAGCGATGCGCTTAGAGTGGGACATTAGAACGTCTTTAAAGCGTGACCTGACCATGTCTCACCACTCGCTCAGTGATGTAAATGCGTTTTTTAATGTTTGCCAGTTAGTTTAATGGCTCTTTATACTGAGTTGGACCTCTGAGTTAGAAAGAATTGAAGTGTTACATTTTCACATCCATTTACCAACAGGGAAAACGCAGGGGGGACATTCAAGGTACAAATGACAAATTCATGATCAGAAAAAGGACAAGGGGCAATGGTTGAGGCAGAGGCGAGATCGGGGGGGGAGATGAAAAACTTATCAATACGAGAGGCGAGGGTGTTGAGGGAATTTCTTCATGTAAATTCAATTTTATTTGGGTGGGAAATGCGCCAGTAGTCAACGAGTGAAAAATCATTACAAATGCGTGAAAGCTCTTTGACACCTTCATGACAATCGCAGTTAACCCTATCCCCAAGTTTGTCAATGTGAAGGTCACTGACGCAGTTAAAATCGCCACAGAGGACCACTTCCTCTCCTGGTGGTATGTATTTGAATAGTGAGTTAAAAAGGATTTGCAAGTAGTAGCAGCACAGGGAGCATAAACCGAACAGAGTTGAAAGGAAGAATTATTAATTGAGACACGGGCAGACACAACTCTACCATCTGTGTCAGTTAAAACATTGTTACAATTTGCTGAAAGAGAAGGAGAGACAAGAACAGCAACAACTTTGCTGTGGTTCGTGACCAAGCTATAATACATTTTCCTCCCCACTCACCTTCCCAATGTTGGGCATCTTCTGAAGACACCATATAGACAAACGATGTCATAGTGGGCATCGCGGCAGTGTTGGCCATTATTGTTGTGAAGAGAAATACGATTCAATAAATCTTTAAAACAGCTGAATCTGGGGTGTGTCAAACACACCCTTGCATTTTCAAAACGGCATCAGATACGCGCTTTTGCGTGAAGGAGGGAGGGCTGTGACACTCACTAAATTTTGAATCGGAATCTGCATTGGGAAAAAGAACACTGGGATTGTCAGATACTTGTTTTTACAGGTGAAGTTGCAGGATCAGTGTCGGGAAATTGGGGTTTAACATTTGTTTTAGGTTTCATACGCTTTTCTTTGGCACTAGCCTCGTCATCAGATGAGTCAACTGCTGCACGTCTTTTGTTTTCACGTTTGTTTTGAAACACATCAATTTCTATATCAGTATTTAATGGTTTACTTGTTTTGGTTCTGATTCTGGCTGTGAAACATTGACAACTGTGGGTGCAGGGGATTGTGCTGAAGGGAGGGTTCCACATGGGCAGAGGAGGTTGATTCAGCAGGTGGCGCAGTTGGGTTTGATTCAGATTCTAAGTCAGGCGCTGTTCGCTGACCACAAATTATACAAGTTGATACAGTTACGATATACGTGGCCACTTTTTTTGCAAATGGTACAAGCAACTTAATTGGGACAACTATGGCCAACATTCAGACGGCGAAAACAAGTCATGAGAGAGCAGTTTTTGGCCATGTGCCCATGACCACCACATTTTACACAAGTTTCAAGATTGATAGGTACATTTACGTGATGCGACAACTTCCCCTTATTGTTTCACACATAGTTGTCGTTGAGGTCAAGATCAATATAGAGGGCGGTAATTATAGTAAAATCTTCAAAATTGGAAACTAATACAGAGTCGATCCAAGGCCCATCCACGCTGAGTCTAGGCACATGAGGTTACGATCCTCCCCTCCTACAGTTGTTAAAACAAAAACAAGACAAAAACAAGCAGCCTGTCAGCTGAGATAGCTCCGCTGTTAGCATTGCACATTTAATTTTCAGAATTCAAAAATATCACTTTTCACCAAAAATGACAAAAATATTCACCAAAATTAGAGAATTGAAGATATAATCATGAAATGAACAAATCTGGAGAGGTCCACATGTAATATCAAAGCAATTGGACTTGCGGTTTTTAACATGAAGTCGAAAATATCACTTTTTACCAAAATTAGAGATTTAAAGATATCATCATGAAATGAACAAATCTAAGAGAGGTCCACATGTAGTACCCATATATGTAATATCAAAGCAATCACTCATATGATAAGCTCCGCTCGACAAAAGCGGAGCTAATGACTAATAAACAACATGAAAGACGAAAAGGACCTAAAGTTTAGATTTGGCTCCGGAGTCGGTCTTTTTGATCAGGAATTGCCATTTATCGGAGATGCTGGCAGCGTTCTCATCATTGATGTCAGCTTCGATTCTGGATCTTATATACTTATTGATGTTTATGAGGACTTCTTCATATGTGGCATGCTGTTTTTAATAGTTTGAGCGGCATCTGAATTTCCAAATTTCATGTTTGATAACATTAACATGTACAATACGACGGCCTGAATGTGAGCTTGGAGTGGTGAGGCTAGAATCCCATAATACACAAGATTTTTGTTGCAGACAATTGTGATACCAGTGTTTTGAAGGATATAGTGTTCGAGCCAGGACCAAAGCAAATATGGTGTGTCACATCCTAAAAACAGGTGATCGAGAGTCTCTACTTGCGAGCAGTCATCTCTTGACAGGAGCATGAAGTTATACATCCCCAATGATATAGGGTGCTCTTCGTCTTCATTGCCTTGTGGACGGTTTTCCAGGACAGCTCCTTCAACAGAATATCCAATGATTTTACTCCAGTTCAAGTACGGAGCTTTGGTGATGACGTGTGAAGTAGAATAGAATGTATAATATGGGGATTTAGGAGAGATAACAGTCCAGTTGGATGGAGAGAGTGCCACATGAGGTGTGTGTGCCATCTTGGGCAGTCCGAAAAGTGAGGATATATACTTGACTAAGGCAAGACCAGAAAGGCTAGTAGATTTCTAAGAAGTGATCCGGGAAATTGGATATCATAGAGCAACAATCCCCATTCACACTGGGGGAGATGTTTCCCCCATTGATAAACTGCTTCTTTCCATACCACAGGAGGTTAAATAGCAGTGGAGTGAGTGTTTTTTATGACAGAGTTGGATGCTATGTACCATAAAGGTGCAGTTACTAGATTGTTAATGACCATGACTTTCCCGACCATTGAAAGTCGTTTCTTTTCCCATTGCATAAGAGTGGTTATACACTTCTTGACAGAATTGTTCCAATTGATGACGCCCATATTGATGTTTCCAAACCAAAAGCCATTGATTTTAAATCATACTCCTGTCCAATAAATATTATGAGGTTTGTCTGCACAGTTTCAACAAGAGACCTTTGCACTTAGTATGTTCAGTCCCAAACCTTACAAAAAGTTTGAACAGAGCCTTGGATGACTTGTTGTCAGTAACCAGAGCAGTGGGGTCATCTGCATATTGGAGCAATTTGCATTCGATGTTGGATCCAGGTAGTTTTGGGCCTTTAATTTCAGTTGAACTTTGCACAGCTGCTGCAAACGGCTCCATGAATATGATGTAAAGCAGTGGTGACAGTGGGCAGCCCTGACAGACACCTCTTGCCAGATAGAAAGCAGGGGAAACTTGCCCATTGTCAATGACCAAGCTCACGATATCATTATAGATTGTCTGGATGTATGAACAGGAGAGGAAGCCATCAAGCTTGACGAGGGTTTTATGCAGAAGAATTTTTCTGGTCGAAGGAGTCAATAGCACTGCCCCAATCCTCTTAAGATGTGTACGTTTTGATGGATTGAGAGCCCAGCAACACCACAGGTTTGAAAAGAACCAACGAGAGATGGGAGAACAGAATACAGACGGGTAGCAAGAGCTTTTGTGAAGATCTTGTAATCCATATTTAGAAGAGATATGGGTCTTTTGATCTCAGGGTGCACTGCTTCAAGATTATTACGTTTCTGGGAAGGCTTGTTCACCAGGGTGATGAGATCATTGCACTGGGAAGTAGAGAGCTTACCTTCTGCTAGGGCAATATTTATAACTTGAGTGAGGTCTTCTCCCAGATCATCCCAGACGAATCTTTAGGAATACAATCCAAGCCAGGAGTTTTTTTCTTTCATGTTTTTCAGCACAACATGTAACTCTTTCAGTACGACTGGATTATCAAGATGTTTTTGCGTGTCAGAAAAAGACCTTGAGGGTTTGCCCAGAAAGAATTCTTGCTCGTTGCCGTCCAAGCTTGGTTGTGAATTATATAACATTTTGCGAAGACAGATAGAACTTCGTCGGGACTAGACACCACTTTGCCCTGAGAATTAATAACACTAGGGACCAGCTTGTTCTTTCTACGTCTGCGTTCTGTGGCAAAAAATAAAACATCTTTCCTGCTCTTGGGAGTTGCGCACGCGAGCAGACTTTTGCCCCTTCCAATTTCATAAGCCAATTTCTTTTTGATGATGTGGTAGGATTCCAGAGTAACCCAAGTATGATCTCCCGTATTAAGCTTATCAGTCAGTTCTTTGAATTGCTGGGACAGTTTTGCTCTACGATTTTGTGATATGCCTTTTGAGTGTGAGATGATCAGAGATTTGACCCGAGCCTTGATCATGTCCCACCAGTCCAAAATTGAATCAAAGGCATGTTTTTGTTTCTTCCATTGTTTGATGCAGCTCTGGACTACGGGGGCTTGAAGGGTTGAAACATTACATTTCAAGACCCCTTGACTTCTTGAAATGGATATTGACATAATATTTAATCCAGTAGTGATGTTTTTAGGGGTTAGAAACTTGTCGATTCTATGCGCAAATGTATTGCTGGCGCTCCTCCAAGTTAATTCCTTGGTAATGGGATTAGAAATGATTAGTGATCGAGTAGTTAGAGCTAATGGAATTAGGGACATCCCGGACTTTTGAGCTGTCAAGTCCACTAAATTTGTCAAGCAAAGGATCACTGATACAACTGAAGTCACCGCAGAGAATTGTCTCTTTGTTGGGGGGGGGGGGGGCAAATATTGGAAGAGAAAAGAAAAGGACAAATGGGCCTGAAGATTAATGGGGCGTAGACAGAAGATAATTAAAAAGATCTGCATCCATGCATAATTGTTCTGAATCATCTTGAGAGCTCAAATAAGTTTCCTGAATGCGGATGAGGTCAAATTTTGCATTGTGGCAGTAGTTGAAGAAAGGGAGTCTGGAGGCTGGGTTAGGTAATCCCCGGATGTTAACTGAAGCGATAGAAGTCATGATAAAATTACTGATAAGAAGTATGTTTGTGTTATATGAACATGTTTGGCCCAAGCCAAAGTTGTGCCATATGAAAATCCGCAGACTTACACAGAACAGAATAATTGTAACTGGTAAGCTTGGAGATGTAATAAAAGCAGGGACAGAAGACTCTGCTGTGTTTCCGCTGTCGCTCGTTTTTTCGTACTTTCAGAAAAAATAGAAGAAAATACGAAAATATTAAATATATGAAATTAGTCATTGATGAACAAAATATATCTGAATTAGATAGTGCTGGATATTTTGCCATATTGATAGATGAAATGTCTGATGTTTCTATGGATAAAACTATGATAATTTATCTGAGATATGTATTAGCTGGTAAAATAGTTGTCAGATTTTTTGAAGTTATTGGTCTTGCAGGGTGTAATGCTGATGACATATCAGGCCCTGGTCAGTGTACTTGAATGCAAAGGTGTTCATGTAAAAAACATGTTTGCAGCAGGCACGGATGGGGCATCAGTAGGAAAACATGCAGGTGTTACTACAAAGTTAAAAACAAATATCAATCCTTATATGATCAGTGTGCACTGTATAGCCCATAGATTAGCACTTGCATCAACTCAAGCTGCTCACAAAGTGAAACTTATTGATAAATTTGAAATTAGAATGAACCAAATATTCAATTATTTTCACTATTCTACTAAACACATGTCCAAAATAAAACAAATCTATCAGGTAGGGGGTAATGCAATGCATCGCAATTTTGTGAGGCCATGTGATACAAGGTGGCTTTCAGTTAGAGGGGCTGTTGAAGCAGTACTCATCAATCTTAAAGCCATGTTCTACTGCCTGCAAAGTTATGCTGAAAGTGGAGATAGTACAGCTAGAGGAATGGTCAATGAAATGGCTACCTTTGATTTTTTGGCCATATTGCATCTTATGGCAGATGTATTGTATTATCTTTGGCAGTTGAGTTGTGTTTTTCAGAAAACTTGCCTAGATTTATCATCTGTTGATTGGCATATTAAAGCTGTTGTCAATGTACTTAAAAATATGAAGGATGACCCAGGGCGCAGACTGAAATCATTTCTTAGTTCAGTCCCAGAAACTCCCAGTGAATTATACATGAAAGTAGTAGCTGCCAATCTTACAGGTGATATTGAGTTTGTTACAAGTAAATCTCCAAGTGATGAAGCCATGATTACCATCAAAGATAATTCCAACTTAAGAAAGTGGTTTGTTTCTTGCAAATCAGAATTTTTTAGACAAGCTTGTTGATAATTTAGAAACAAGATTTCCTGAATCTAATTTTCTCAAGGCTTTTCATATATTTATCCCATCTCATTTACCTAAAGCAACATCTCCTGAATACAAGCAATATGGTTTTGATGAAATTGAAACTTTGTGTAGTTTTTATGGGACACCCAAAACCACAAATGATGGTATACAACATGCACCTGTTATTGATTCTCATAAGCTAAACAATGAGTGGCCAGCGGTGAAGGAAATCTTGAGAAATAATTATGTGCAATGTAATTTTCAAGATACTTGGGGATCTTTACTGGGACCTACTCTTTATCCAAATATTGCTTAATTTGTCACAATTTTACTTATAATACCTGTTAATACTGCAGACCGTGAGCGTAGTTTTTCTAGATACAATTTAATCAAAACCAAGGGGAGAGCTAGATTAAAAGTTTCTTCAGTGAGTGCTTTGATGTCTATTGCCTTGGGCACACGACCTCTGAGGGAAATGCTGTCCTTCAATTTTAGGAGGGCATTTCAAATATGGTGTTCTCTGAAACGAAGAAGAATAATAGACACTTCTAAGTCTATTCAGATAGCAAGTACTGTGAAAAATATAAATGATTGCATGCTAAAACTGATTGACAGTGTTAAACAACTGACAAAATTAGACCGAGAAATTGACTGTTATGGTGATTCTGATGACTGTATAGATGAATAGAAAGTCAAACATGTTTGGTAAATAATACCAGATTATTTTATGTCAAAGATTTATTAATAAATCTGATTATCTGCAGGATTATATTGTCATTGTGAATGATTTGGTTGTGTGACAATTTCAGTAAGAAATTTGTTGGTACCCAATTCTGACTTTAAAGAATTTTTTTCATAGACCCAGAGGAAACAGCTCTGGCTGAGGGTTGGTGATAGTGGTGACAGGAGTGTTTTTTCAGTGGTGTTTCCTATAACCATATCTTCAATAGTATGTACACACTCCTCGCATTAGCAAATTTATTTAACAAATTATCAGTCGCTGGCATTTTCCAAAATGACTGAGTGATTTGTTTAATCATACCCCTTCATAAGTGGATCGGAATGATTTTAAAAAAGTATAGAGAGATTACATTGTCATTGTTTGAGTAAAATATTCTCCCCCGTTATTTACAACAGATTAAACAGAAAAATGTCCTTCAAATGAAAATCAAGCAGATTTTCTATTTGCAGATGATTCGATTTTGTTAAGCTCCAACGTTATTGGCTTACGAGGACTATTAAATGTATCGGCTAAATGGAAACTCAACCAAAACCAAAAACGTGATCTTCAGGAAGCTGGTACCACGAGGCAATCCGATGATACTATAATGAAGAAATACTCCCAGTCTAATCCTCCTTTACTTACATGGTTATCACATTTTCCTCTAGTTGCCGCTGGTTTATGGCTAAAAAAAACTTGCTGAACAAGCATTTAAAACGTGTTTTATCTCAATATAGTTTCATTGACATACAAGTTTATATGAACATTTTTTTATTGTAAGATACTACCAATATTAACGTATGGGAGTGAAGTTTCAGGGTTTTGTCATGAATTTGTTTTTACGTATCTGTTGATCGACTTAATTAGTTGATTATTAGCGAATTGCTGTGTTATGTCTGTCATCGTTTCAGCCTATTTGAGATCCTGGACGGAACTTGGCTCAGTGATTTGGAACTAATTACCAGATAACCGTCGCGATTCTGACAGTTGGTATCCATAGTTATTAATGTAGTGAACGATTAATCAAAAGATATGACGTATTCAGTACTTAGTGTGATTGGTTTTATGATTGAAGGTTACGCCCTAGAGTCTTTTTACTGTTTTGTAATTGGTTAGAGTTTTGAAAATGAATAAAGAGAGTTTGAGTTGGTCTTGGGGAGCACAGCATGACAGACGCAGTAGAGAGAGAGTGCAGTCCTGGGCAGTCGAGAGTGCAGTCCAGGGGCGAGCCTTGAGGCAGTCCAGTCTTGGGCGAGTCTTGGTTCAGCCTTATGAGAGTCTTGGGGACTTTTCCCCAGGGCGCTGTGTCTTATAGAGTGCTCCAAAAGATCGACTAAGACGAGAGTTGAAACGTATTTTGTTGTGTGTGTCTTATTTGACTGTAAAGTATAAGTGACTTCCCCGATCCCGTACCTCAAGGGGACGAGATATAGAGACGAGACGAGATTCCCCCCTGACAAGTGTGGAGAACCCCCGAGAGGAGAGAGAATTACCCCCTGATAGTTTGATGACGATTCATATCATGCATTTATACGCCTTGTGCAAACTGACGATTCTACTTTTGTTTTGTGTGCTTTTAAGCACAGAAAATTGATAAATGACCAGTTGTAAACCACTAAATATAAGATTCCTCCAAATAAAATTAAAAGCAAAAAATCTATTAATATATTGTCAATACATGATAAATACAGGTAAATATATCCTGTGTATACCATGTGTGGTGTTTATGTATTTGTGTAAGTGTGTATTCACCAAATACAGACAAATACATATAAACAATACAAAAAACAACTTTATCTGTAGCATAAGTTGTGATGGGTGTGCCAAAATGGCAGCCAAATATTTATGCTTAAATTTAAAAAAAAAACGTGGGGTATTCATCTGTCAACTTTCAATTTATTCAGATTGGAACTTTATGGCCATTTTTCATAAAAATTAAAATCAAAATTATATACTACAAAGCACATTTCAATCAAAGAGTGCCTAGTGTAGAAAAAAGTAGAGTCGAATAAAGCAGTGTTCCACCGATAACACAAGGGGTCTAAGCCTGCAGACAATCTGACTAAAATAATTCCCAATTTGTTTTTTAATTTAATTCAATTGTATTTTATTTATTTATTTGTTGGTAGTTTGTAAATTTGTGGTAATCGCAAAGCCCGGTAAAATCTGATCCAATGCATATTACCTGGTCTTGATCAAATCTCGTGAATAGCCAATAACAGCGACTCTTCTATAGGAATTAGCAGAGAATGCTGAAGACTCTACCTTGGGTTAAATTTTGGAGAAGATATTCTCAATCAAAAGAGTGCCAAATCTACGGTAGTGTTTTTCATGTAAAATTGTGAATGGTACCTATACTAGATTTTTATAATGATTATATATGATTCCTCAGTTGTCATTGAGAATCCAAATACAGTAAACTGATTACATCTTTAACAAAGTATGGACGATATGAAAACATTAACATTCTCTCCTTCTGACCTACAGTAGGGAAAACAAATATTGTGTTTCACAGAGATGTAATGTCCCGTGATGCGTTGTACAGGAATAAATGCTGCCCCATCTACAAGTTCAAAATCTGTCCCCCACACTTCAACATGACCACCATAGTATTGATGCATTGGATGTGCCCTATACCATGACACCATTGCAAGGATGTAAGAATTTTTTTGTTTGTTCACTTCACTCATGGCGAATCATGTAATTACTCCAGGTGGTCATTTGCATCTATCTCGCAAACGCTCATACGCTCAGAGCCAACCCATTCGGCATATGTACAAGAGCTGCTCTCCCCTACAGATGTATATGTACAGAATATACGTTACTGCAGGACCTAACTCTCCTAAACTGCTCAGCAAGTTGAAGCACTGCATTTATAGGATGGGTATATACTAGCATACACTTCATTAAGTGATAACACTGACCAACTGATCAAAATTGTCACTACAAACAGGTGATATTGAAATGATCTTGTCATTCTCGGAAAAGTTACAGATGCTTAAATCAGAACTTCCACTAGTACATGTGAATTGAATTGAACTGAACTGTCAAGTTCAACAGAATGCGTTTGAGATAAAGTTCATCTGCACTTCTCTGACTCCAGGATATTTCCAACATGAGCTGTATTCAATAGGAAATTGTATATATGTTATCTGCTGCCCTTGTAGAAATCGTCGGATGAATCCCACTGAATCATTCAAAGGAAAAACACCAAAATCCGTCTATGGGACTATTGTAAAAAATGCATTCCTTCAAATGCAAGTGCATATGCATGTTAATTGTGCCTTTATCGTCACCATATATTCTGGCGAATATCATGAGCCTTGCATGTATCTTCAATAGTGATTGCGAAAGTATAGACCATCCTACTAGCTTTAACAAATAACTGCCAACAGCTATAATGTTCATCAGGTATCGTATCCTTGAGAGCAAAGAGAGAATAAACTCAAACCCATTTTTCTCACTGGTTTGTTGCGTATGACAAGAACTCAGCATCAAATTTACTAGGGACTCTTCCAATATTAGATGGAACACTTATCCATTCGTTCTTGAATTTTTACCATATTCTCAGAATTCAGAACTCTCATCTCTGTCAATGTTTTGTCATATGTTTTGCTGTGCCATACAAGTTGTTCATTGGGTCTACAAAGTGGAATCTTAATGACAGAAAATAGTTGAGGTAGTTCAGATTGGTCAATCGAGCTCCATACGTCTGTTCAATTTCCATTTGTTCTAACAACTGTCTTTGCATGAAATGTTTGAAACACATAACATTTGTGATCATCATTATCATCCCTTAACGAAATCAGCATAGTTAGCCTTTTCTCTAAATGTTATTCATGGAAACTCTTTCAAGCATTTACTGCATCCTAAGAAGAGAAGAAAACTGAGAAACAAATTTACTGTTTTTGTAGTGGGTCATTTTTTTAAAACAACGTTAGTGTGTTGCAAACTAGCCGCAAGATAATCCTTGTTTATTGGGGAGAGTCTATGCATAATGTCTATAGTCTTAGTTTCTCGTTGTCAGCACAGTGTTTACAGAACATCGTAATCCTCTAGGTATATTTACAAACAGATTATTCAACATATCAAATAGTGTGCGAGCTTTTTCCCGGTTGTACGAATGATTATTTTTTGATGCTTATTGTGTATGCACGTGCACCATCAGTTTGTCCCAGATACTGCTTCTCCATGTGTACGTTTTCTTCACGACTACACGACTCCGGGTACACGACGAGCAGCTCGCCTACGAGGTGCTCTCGCATCCTGCCCTGTCGCCAATGATGTTGTCGGACGATCCACATTTTCATTCTGTAATTCGAATTGAGAAGAAAGTTAATACAGGGATCGATATTTACACTCGCGTACATTTAGACAAATATATGTAACACTAAAATATAAGATTATACATACCCAATCTAAACATGCGAGTTCGTATGTATCGTTCCCAATTACAACACGCTTGTCTTGGTAGGGTAAACACACATTATTGTAACTCTCCGCGTAATGAGTATCATTGTACTGTAGAATAATTAGGACAGGATTTAGTTTCAGTGTAATGGTAATTTTATAGCGATATTGAACATTACGAACGTTAATGTGTTTTGCGCACATTGACAATGCATGAGTGAATTGAGTTAAACTTACTTCAACATAAGAATCTACTTGTTTGTAAATCATAGTATTTGTGATGAATTTTGATAGCAGATTGATGGCTACTTGGATTCTCGTGACCCTAAATGATGGCTCGTAGTCCGCCTGACGTCGACACCACGAATCGAGAGAACAATCGGCATGGTTATACTGAAACCAAAATAAGAATACAATATCTCTCACGTATATGTATATGTATATGAAATTATGATAATTTGTGAATTTGTTCTCAGTACTTGACAAGCCTCTGCACGTGTATCTATATTTGTGTTGTCACTTCCCGTAAATGTCTTTGCTGCTTTCATGCTCCAATATAAGTGGGTTTTGATGGAGGCGCATGTTACAGAATAAAACAGTAATTGTGAATGTCCATTCATAACCAGTGTAATGTGGTAAAAATATACCATGGCACATTAGTGGTTGTTGTATTATACATATTCACGTGACATGGTTGTATTTTATATATTTGTCTGATAACTCGGTGTACCACGTCCTCCCGTGTCTTGATTGCCTTGACTTGCGTGCCAATCTGCTGTGTCACTGGAGAGAGGGGAACGAAAAATATCACAAGGGAATTCATGTTTCATATGAGAATATTGTCAATTTTTGAATATTTATTTTATTATACCAAAAAATACTCACCATGCCAAATGTCATTTGCATTGATTGTGTCTTGGCGTTCATCTCTGAGGAATTTATTCAGACATATTCCTGTCATGGGCATGCACAATTATTTGTACGTCTGAAAGAAAAAAACAAACACACGACGTGTAAGGGAAATATTTTTTTACCATGACACTGAATATCAACCGATATTACAGATGGCCGACATTATATTAGTATTCAGTAATTGAGTTATGTAATGAGATACAAATAACTAACTAGTTCTTGCATGTAACCTCACTCAAAAACGAAATATGAATGAACAAGCATACATTATTGGTCATCGTCCGAATCGCACAGTTTCGCTAAAGCCGGCCATTCATAACCGGCACACGAACCCGTGCGTGATCGTGTTAGGAAAAGCTGTATTTCACTGCAGCTAAATTGAGTCATTTGATTGGGCGCGCCAAGGGGGTGTTATGAAAACATAAACGGAGCCAAAAATGCCGAACGGACCCAAATAAGTACAGAACGGACCCAAACGGAACCAAATAAATACAGAACGGACCCAAACGGGCCCAAAACAATACAGAACGGACCCAAAAGAAACGAAAAACATGCAACATGTATTGGAACCGAAAGTGAGCCCTCAACGTCCGAGGTCATACCCTTCTAAATACAGGCCCTGGCCGGTTAATAATTTAGTAGATATACATGTAGATTTATTAACTGAACAAAATAAAATGTAAACATATTTGTTATGTTGCTTGTCAGAATAATAAATAAATTAAGGGCCATAAGCTGAGTTTGGTGTATTTTTGTTATGGTTCGGTTGTTAATTTATATTGTACAAATAATAATAAATAATAAAGATAATTTATTGCATCCTTAGAAATACAGTGTTTCCATCAGTTTATAGCAACAAAAGTGAGATATAAAAAAAATAACAAAATAATAATATAGCAAATAATAAAATAATAAAAGAAAGATTTTAGTGTTTTTGTTAAGTATCTTTCTCGTTTCTCATTAAGAACGAGTTGTGTATAAATTCTCCAACAAGTTTGATTACATTTTTGTTAGAATTTTTCATTAAGTATGTAAATTTCTGTTGGTCAGTTTTGGTTCCATCAGGAAACATTATATTTTATAATATATCCATTCGCAATGTGTGATATTTTGGGCATTTGATGTGGAGATGCATTTCATCTTCTATGTCTGCTAAAGTACATCGTTTACAAATCCTGTTTTCCAAAGTAATTTTAGGTTGGGCATGTCTACTCTTTTCTATTGCTAGGCTGTGATTACTTGTTCGGAATCTAGAGACGGAAATTCTGTGTTTTAGATTCAGTATAGTTAAGTAACTTTCAAATGATGTTCTTATGAACTATGACCGGGTACAAAAAATCCTGCTGTACGCGTTTCTCAGTACAGCCATGGCAAAAATATTGATTTGCAAGTATTTGCGAATTTATTTGCCACCTTGTTTAAAATCGGAATTAAATGTGTATAGCTCCACACAGTCTTCAAAACTAACAATGCTCAAAGAGGCAATATGGATAACTTTGGGCATTTTGGACCAGTTTTCAAAATCGTCATTTGATACTGCATTCATTCGTAATCAACAATATTTGATTTTTCGTGAACTAAAAATCTACTGTTTGAAGCGATCTTAGAAGTATTCGTTGGCCAAAGAAAGGAAAAAATTGAGTGCGCGTGCGTACTATCAGTTTGATTTACCTATACGTATAGGCAAATCTTTTGGCACATGCGCACTCGATTTTTTCCGTTCTTTGGCGAACGAATACTTCTAACTCCGCTACAAAAAGTGGAATTTTACTTCACGATAAAGCATATATTTTTGATTATGAACGAATACAGTATCAAAAGACAAATTTTAAAAACTGGTCCAAAAATGCCCAAAGTTATCCATATTGCCTCTTTAAATCCTGCGCCCCTGTAACACTTTATATTTAGTTTCACAGCGAAAATAGTATTGTTACTGCACACATTACGCTATTTGGCGTCCTTTTAAGTAAGCTCTAGATTGATCAACAGAAACAATATAACTGGATCGGCGGAGTGACTCAAGTCAGTGCACGCAAAATTACTACAGTTATTCGGTGAATTATTGTTTGAACAAAACAGATTGTCCCCGTGACCGTATTGATAAACACGCACAGCATGTTTTTTTTTATAACCGGCCAAATTTCACAAGGACGTCACTAGTACTAGCCGGACCATAAGAAAAATAGCCATCAGACTCAGCTTATGCCCCTTTATATCATCCCAACGAACGCGTTTTTTAGAATTGCAACCTTATTTTAGTATCTGTACCGATTTTACTAGTGTCATATTCCATGGCCCCATAGCAATAACGTAAATGAAACAGACAATATTTCAAGATAATAAATGATTGATTTATACATTACCCTTTTCTGGGAAATGCAGTAAAATGGTACGTATTCTTATTGCTAAAGTAGAACAAAATGTCGAGTAGGTGCCTTTGCAATCATATTATACGTCTAGCTCTGTTTCCATGAATAGTCCTGTTTATGTCAAAAAAACGGCAACTGAAAGAACTCATCAAAACTACAGTATTTATTTCACAAGTACCGCTTTTATAAAATGTTTTCCTTGAATATGTGATGTTATTTTTCCTAGTTACCATTCTGCTGATTCTCTACGCGAAACAAGTCTGAAATCGGTCCATCTAAATTAGAAACAAAGACTCAACGTCTGGCCGTTCCTTGATTACAGTATTTTGACCAAGCATAGTAAAATGTATTGTCCTTAGATGAGTTGTTGAACTTTACAAACATCTTCTATAATTTTATTCAGCTTCTTGGTCACATTCTCACCATTTAAGACAACACAAATATAGATAATTATGGTTCATGTAATCGGAAATTATCAAAATAAATCATTGGTTTGATTATTCATACATTTAGTTATATTTCCGAATTGTATGATCAAAACCAGAAAGAATTTCACGTCGTGAACGGCAAGTCTTTATTGCATAGTTGGGCATGTATAAGAAGGAATCTTAATGTCTCGCCAATGTGCCTTGACAAATATAACGAAATGCAACAATGCCGTCAATCTACGTGACGGAGTCGTGTTTTGTGTGTAGCGGTGGGGGGTCTAGTTACGATATGCTGGTGTAATTTCATGTATGCCCATTCATTGCGAAAATATTTCTGTGTAATTTCAGCATATTAACGAGAAGGGTCTATGAATAACCAAACGTAACACAGAATAGCATAATGCAAATAAACAAACTCTTTAATGAGCAATCTTGAATACATTGTACTAACAGGAACAAAAAAAAAATACATTTTGACAAGCTCAACACGTGAAATTGACCTTAGTTTATCATTTTGTTATACATTGATACAACATCAAAACAATATGCATTGGTTATAAGGCCCGTACCTTTGAAAAACGTGAGGGATTCACAAGTTCCATTGTCCATTTATTTGCAAGGAAACAATGGTAAAGTTTTGCATTATAGGATATAACGTGGAGGTTAGACAATTAAACCATGTATATAAAGTGTTTGGAGGTCACAATCTTCATTTATTATGGTAAGGATAATGCTTGCATGTTCAAAACGACAGTACACTTATTATGGTAAGTTTAGTAATTGTATGTTCAAAAAGGCACTACAATTACTATGGTAAGTTTAGTAATTGTATGTTCAAAAAGGCACTACAATTATTATGGTAAGTTTAGTAGTTGTATGTTCAGAAAGGCACTACCATCATTATGGTAAGGTTAGTAATTGTAAGTTCAAAAAGGCACTACACTTACGGCAAGTTTAGTAATTGTATGTTCAAAAAGGCACTACACTTATGGTAAGTATAGTAATTGTAAGTTCAAAAAAGGAATACACTTATGATAAGTTTAGTAATTGTATGTTGAAAAAGACACTGCACTTATGGTAAGGTTCGTACTTGTATGTTCAAAAAGGCACTATACTTATTATGGTTTAGTAATTTTACATGTGTATGTTGAAAAAGGCAATACATTTAATATAGTATGTTCAGTACTTGTAGGGACAGCACACTAATGCTGAAAAGTTATTCAATCAATCTCAATGTTCAGCTCATCTCTCAGAAAGGTCTTGTGCGATGGTTTAATCTGGCGTTTCACTTCTGGAGATACTGTTACTAGCTCGGTTACAAAATATGGATGGCGCTGTATAATACATCCAACTGAAATGTGGTAGTACTTATCAACCCACTCGTACTAAGGAGTGTGATAAGTACCTGTTGGTGATGGATATTCATACCTTTCTTTGTGCCTCAGGCATATATCGAAGGGGATGCAGGGAACTCTGAGTGGCAGTTCAATTTTACATGATTCACAACATGGATACTTAGTAATCATAGAATTTAAAATAACCTCAAAAGCATTATTGTTATGATAGTACTTAGTAAAGGTTGAGGGTGAGATAGGTGTGTCTTGCATGGTTCCATCTTCTGAATTTGCTGACATGCTATTGGTGGCTGTTGAAGGACTAGAAGAGATTGTGCGCTTCACAACATTTTCAATATCTGGTCTTTTCTGGAAGTGTTGATTTGGTTTCTTGCCACTGCTTGCAGGTAATCGGTTGTTATACAGCTGTGAAAGATTGACTTGTTTCTTTGCAATTTGTAACCATGTCAAATACTCTTCAATGACACCTAGGCTATCAGCAGTTGCCAGTGCATGCGCACATATATTGCAAGAAGAAAAAAAGTTGCATGGACATTTTATACAGCCATTGTTGTATGTAACATGTACAAAGGTAGATTTAGGTATTGTCTTCTTGTTTGTCACAGTCGGTAGTGGTGATTTTTGTTCGATGTCTCCAATTACAATTTTGGCAATAGGACAGCCAGGTGCATCTACTATTGCCGCACTTGTATTGAGAATCTTTTCTGCCTTTTCCCAAATATCATTTATAACTGACTCACTGATGGGCAGTTTGTAATACTTTGATACATCGTTGCTACTTGGTAATAGCTTTCGAAGGTTTGCATCAGTGGACTTTCCTGCGACTATCATACTTTCCTTGTCTTGAACTACTTGACTGCTCGCTGAAGTACTATTTGTAGTGGTCAAAGTTGAAGTTGCAGTGAAAAACTTCTTCAGATGCTTGATGTGTTGTTGCTCGGTCTTGTACTCATCGCTAAGTTTGTAGTCTCCCTCCATGAAAACTGCTTTGGAAGCCTCTCTGTAATGTGCTTCCACAATGGTATTAAGATGTT
Organism: Saccoglossus kowalevskii; assembly: GCF_978046115.1. Classification (NCBI taxonomy): domain Eukaryota; kingdom Metazoa; phylum Hemichordata; class Enteropneusta; family Harrimaniidae; genus Saccoglossus; species Saccoglossus kowalevskii. The sequence continues at coordinate 25,566,534 of NC_140641.1, forward strand.
TATTAACAGTGGCCCAGTCACTTTTCTTCTAATCAACCTGTCTTTTAGTTAAGGCATTCATCGATTCAACTCTGTTTTCGTTGTAAGGAAGGGGTGGACTTCCAAGTCCTGCATGTTCACGTACTGGTCGTAACATACACTCCAAGATTTTTTTTTAATTTATGAAGTTTGAAATATTGTGTAAAGCACAGAGGGTTGTTCCTGGTTTGACTTCACTCAAGGTCATCCCACTTTGGAAATAGTATTTCCACCTGTTCTTTATAGTCATTTGCACTAGAAGCATCTACAAGGCCTTCTTCAAAAGTAATTCCTTTTTGAACTCCAAATATGTCATTCAATATCTCACTACTAGCTTCTTTTGATATTCTGTTTAGAATGGTTGAAACACAGTAAATTTTGAGCATGTTTTGTCCCAAGACCACACATTAGACTATTGTATATAGCTGGTGCATCATCAGTTCCTATGCACTGAATTTCTTTAAGCTTATTATTTGCTGATTGCAGATGGCTCCCAAATTTTTGGAACACAGGACGTTCCATTGAAAAATGGACTAAAGTTGGTCCCGGGAAGCTTGGATGTTTTAATGTACGCCTTGAAATTAGACTTACATTTTCAAATACGGTATTAGTGACATAAAAGTCACCTAAATTATATGTAGTGTCAATGCTAAAGATGGAAAATTTATCGTGGTGCGTACAAAAACGCTCAAGGTCAATTATTTGCTGTTTTGTGTAGTTTATGCCCACTGGGCCATTTTCTGAAAAGCTTACATCCTGAACATAGGGATCACTACTGTTAGATTGTTTCGCCAGTTGTTCCAGCACTCCTGCCAGCCAGTCTTGGGATGACTTAGGAAAGGATGCAGTGTTTCTTCTCTGTCTATATATACACTTAATTGGTATCCCGTGGAACACATGATCCATCATCATTATGTATTCCGCCTGCTTCCTCAAAGGCTTCTTTGTAGACATCTTTTACAGACTTGTTTTCTATTTTTTTTTGTAGTTCTTTAAATGTGCTTTTTTGTGTTCTGATGTAAGGTCTTGTAACTTGGTTATCACTATTTCCATGAGGTAACATGTTGAATGGTCCAACAGTGCCATGCCAATAGTACTGTACCAAACAAATAAATCTATACAAGCTGGTTATATGGTTATTGTGTTCCCTTTATGTAATGTTTGATGTTCAATGACTGCATTTTGGTCAACATTTGTGATGCAAGCATTGCTGTGAGCATCTGCGCAAGGTATACTGGAAATAATAATTGCATAAAAATCAATTGCAATCCACTATTGACCAATCAAGATATATAGATATAGGAGTATAATATAGATATAACTCTTCAATTTAGAAGTCTTTAGCTCCAAGTGACTTAACCACCATAATCAACAGTTTAATTTGAGAAAATGCTTATAGTTGCATGTGTTGGATGAATAACAAACAAGAACGCTTATTACTGTTCATGATATTGGCCTTTATTTTATTTAGACATACTTATTGACATAATTGATCTCATATATTCCCAAAACAAGTAACTTGTAGGCCTAAAAAGTTCCGCTGCTTACTAGGAAGTTAAATCATTTATAGCAGCTATGACAGTATATAATTACCTTTACATTTTCTTGTGCGCGAACTTTTCGTTTCTTTTGTCTATACGTTTTCTGATTAGTAACTTTCTGCTCCTTAAACAAATACATTGAAGCTGGTCAGTGCATTAAAAAGGATAATGTGATAATTGCACTAGGACACCATTTTTTATTTTGCTTCCAGTGTTCGTCTGTTTGTTGTGTCCATTGTATTTTTAATTCAAAAAGACAATTTGCTTTGAGATTAATTTTAATCCAAAGGTACACATAACAGCATCATCATGATCTGACGGTTCCAAGTGATTAATAACTGGAATTCCTAATTGATAGTGATAGTTAAATTAGACACATAGATATGGATGGGAAAAACAATCAACCAATCACTGCAGCTAAAAAGTTGTTAACTTACTGTGGATTTCTTTGTAACATGAGTGGCCAGGTGGTAATAATGGCATGAAGTCACCATCCTCTTCAACTTTTCCATATTCTTTGTCATCCCAAATAGAGTTTAATGAAATACAAGATGATGTATGGGATTCATCTGATAGCAAATCATATAATCCATCCTCAGAAGACACATCCTGTAAACACATTGGGCATTTTATCAAGCAGAGGTACAACTTAATTTTGAAACATGTTCAACGTATGACAAGAACTTCCAGTTAGTCATTTCATAGTTATTAGTTAACTTTTTATATAGAATGAGTTAGTTTTGGATTTCAAACAATACAAATACCATACAACACAAATGGACATTGACATTCCTTTATGGTTGCATACTAGTTCTGATATTGATCATGCAATTTCTATTCTAACACGACTATGTCAATTCGACCAAGCAGCATGCTGGATTTGCTGTGTAGATTTCTCATATAGATTTTATATATGCGTGCCATCCTAGCCTACAAGTTGATGACAAAGACGCACTAGTTTACGCTGCACTACCGGGTGATTTAGCAGTCAAATCACAAAAAAACAACAACGGCCTACATGTAAGTCCAATTTAAAAGAAATTTGTTAGTGGCTGGACGGACGGTTAATTTTGCGTTGCGAACATATCCATGTTAGAAGCCAATTTTAGAATGAAACGCTAACTCACATGTGTCCTTGAAACCATGTATAGAAGCCTTTTTTATTCTATAACATATACATAGAAGATTGTATTTATAAATATTCTTCATGATTAAGGTGCAAATTACATAATAATATTTGATAAATGCCAATGATCATTACCTGTTCTGGGGTGCTAATTTCTACATCCTCATCTGGCACACATGTACAGTCAAGCTAGAAGGAAAGAGGAACTAATAACTTCTAAATTAGTCATATTGTTAACAAAAGAACTTGAATTTTTATAACCACTTCGAATAGCTGAATGTATTTGTCAGCCATAGAACACTAGTTTTATCTTGACGACAATTGATTTACTCAACCAAAACAAATCAAAAAGACAATGGTGCATACAATGTAGACATGTAATTCCAGTTGACCATGATCAACTGTGTTTTACCGTGGTCACCATGATATTTGATGCACATGAACAATCATGGTCAACCATCAAATGCAATGGTCCTGACCATGGTCGACTGTGGTAGAGACAAAAAACCACTATTGAATCTTCTCAGGTCATGGTCGGATAAGACCTGAACATGGTCAGAAATCAGCTGGCAGTTGAATCTTCTCTGACCATGATTAGAGAGGATATGACCAGATAAGTGCTGCTGGTTTGGTGCTGTGCTGAGCTCATCTTTATTACTTGCTTCATTTTTACTGATGTCTCTACTTTGGGTTGCTTATTGAACATATTGAGAGTCATATGATGCTACAGGTTTCATTTTATCATGGTTACCATTAGTGTTTGATCTGTGCATTTCTGAAGCCATTTCTACAGTGAAAGTGCCACACACTGTGATGGTAATTACAGTGGATTTCATCGTAGATTTGATGTGCGTATCAAGCCAAATATTCTAAGTTCCTTGTTTTAGTCAAATGATTTGTTTTCAAAAGTACTGAACTAGGCGCTAATGCTGCAAACTGCTTATCAAAAAAGGGCAACTATACTTGAAGAGATCGACAGCTAACACTCACTTTTACAGACAGGCAGGCACACACGCTCGAATGAAGCTTGTACTGTACTATATATGTATAGGTCTGTATTTTAAGTGAACCCCTATGACAGGTCGAAGGATGCCAATTGACTTACTTGATTGTTATCTCCTTGCAAACCAAGAGACCAATAATGTGTCTCTGAAACAAGACCAAGCAGTAATGGTTTACTTTTATCACTTACATTGGTATCTAAAAGTACTGATTCCATATTTGCTGGACTGATTGGCTCATTTATATGGTGGTAGCTCTTTGACTGCAAATAAAATATTTTCAACAACATAGCAATTAAAGACAAGCCTTGCATGGCACTAGTCCTCATAGATTAACAACTCTGTGAGCTGATACAATCGGTAGTTATTTATCATATAAACGTGTATAGAAGTGAATTGTTGCAGGCATGTCCAATATACGTTTGTTAAAAACAAAATTGCAGTCAGCTGTACAGATTTGTAATTCAAATTGATAATCTGTGCATAACTAGCAGCACCCATAATGGTTACCCTTCCAACTAGTTTGAAGAGAATCCAACCACACATGTCCAATATCTTGTTCCAAGCATTTAAAAATGCCTGATTTAGATATATTTTTTACAATCAGCAGTAATCATTTTTGACCAGATGTCAAAAATATTGCATACACATATTTATGCTATGAGTCCTATCCATGTATAAAGTTCAAATTCAATTGCTCCAGGTATGTCCAGGTTATGCGTCCAGAATTATTTTCAAAAACAACCATCCTAACACGTATAATGTATGTACCAAATTTGAACAAAAACTGACAAAGCATGTCACATTTTCAAAAAAAACAAGTTTGGCCATAATTATCGCATGTATGTTATAAAATACTATCCATGTATGTTAGTATTGACACAAAAATATGACCATGGTTGACTGTGTTTGAACTTGGTCACCATGGTATCTGGCAGGCAACCTTGAATTACTATGTCAACTATCAAATGCATTGGCTATGAACTTGGCTGCACAGATTCTCTCTGACCACACAAGAGGTAAGAGTTACTTCTATCATTCTATGTTGGTTTTCTATAAACATAAGCAACTTCTGACATAAAGTCAATGAGTTTATGATAAGCCCCTACTGTTTCTTGCACCATAATTCACACTAAATGACCTAAAATACCCAAGTATTGTGGAATGATCATAAAAATAGGTCAATGGGAATGTGTAATCTATAATTTAGTACAGGGTTAGTAAGTTATTTTTCTCTATTTTTAGCATGTGTGCCAAGTTTTAACACACTAAGCCAATACATGCCTGACAAACAGCAATATTTCAAGTCCCTTTTCAACCAAAAATTACACTGAATGCACCAAAATATCCCTTAATATGGATCAGAAAGAAAGTGAAAGTGCAAATGTATGCCATACTACATCATATTTGTCTATACAAGTATGGATGGAATCGGTCAACACATGTGAGTGTTCTGACATTGAATGTATATTTTCACAAATATTTACAGCAAACACCCCCAAATTAATAGGAAACCTAAAAATAGTACATAATACTTTGGTACATCACATGTGTACCAAGGTTGAATAAAATTAGTGTATATATGACATACATGTCACACAGTATGCCTGAACCCAATGTTATAAGCCTCATTTTGAACATCTCTGTCCAGCTAAAATAATATATTTACACAAAAATAAGGGAGAGTATTCCATACCTTTGACCAACAGAACACATGAAGATATAGCTGCAATTCATTGGCCAGAGCTTGCAACACATGGTTATCACACCATGTACCATCCCGAGCCAAATCTGTCAAATATCTATGCCATTTGGGTATGACACCTCCATCACGGGCACACAAAAACGATGATAAATGTGTTCCATACAGCTAAAATCAAAGTAAAAACAAATATATGTATACTAAATATATCTTGTCAATTGCCCTCAAAGGAATGTTATATACCATTGTAGACACAATCATTTCTTCGTGCGTGATGCCAAAATATTTTGGTAATTTTCTAGTGATATTAGTCAGTCATTTCCGTGAACACCACTGGCTAATTATCATTCATTAGATATGCAGTATTCAAAATAATCAACATGCACATTATGTGTATGTATTATCCATTGTTAATACCAGTGCCTAATTGCATGAATTTGTCATTCTCTGATTATTGCAACTCGATATAGACTGCGTATCATTATTATTTACTCTGCACCTAATGAGTTATCATCTGAACATTGATTTGGCCAGTTTAGTACATGTCTGCAAGCCAAGTGATTTTTTGTTGTAGAGTAATGAAAGATTATTTTGTGGTAATGCTGGCAACAACATTCAGATGCCCAAACCCTCATTTTGACACTGGAGTGGTTTTGATAAATATTAAAATATTATAGGACTAAAGTATTTTGTCACTATCAAGTCAGTCCAGAAAAATTCTGAAGACTTCTTAAAACTATCCTCTCACTATTTTTCCATTGACTAAATAAAAAACATTGGTTTTATGGAAAAATAATGATATGCACATTAAAACATGTGGACGTTATCATGGCACTTACTTAAGATGATTGACAGCCACTCTTCGCAATACACTATGTGAGTATTTAGCATGTCCTATTCTACCAAGCTGGTCGCTTACTGCATGGAGCATGCAATTACCGTCAGCGGGTACATCTTTTCGAATATGGATGTTCATTTGGTGCAACTCCTCTTCAAATTTTTTAATTTCTGGTTCGCATGTTGACTTGAGTATATCTAGCATAACAATTACAAAGAACAAATGAACAATTGCTGGCTGATTAAGTGTTGTTTTACACTGTTAGTCTGGTCAAAACAGTGGTTTCCCCACCAGACTTCATTCATGCCCAGACTGTGACAATTGCAGTTTTGAACAATCTTTAGCATGTTAGAAAGTTTCTAATGTGCAGTTCAATGATTCATTTTGGGCATGTTAGAAATGTGTAATGTGTGACTCAATGCTGCTGCTAAATGTGTCCAAGGTGTTTATTTAGTGTAAACAAATATTGTACAAAGAGTACAAAGTCAAGTGAGTTCAATCATGCTCACCTACACATTCTTGGAATGTTACTAGAGCAGAAAAACACTGCAGTTTACTTTTTTTTAGATTTGTTATTTCACAGAGATAATTCACCTGCAAAGGAGTGGAACACTAGCTCATGATACTTTAATTCTTTTGCAGAATACAATGTTTCCCCACACATATGGCAGAGCAAGGCAGCCTGCTGACAAATTACAAACAATAACAGAATAAAAATTGTTAGCCAGGACATAGGTATTAGCTGCCTAATTTTCTGGTAGGGGTGGGGTGGTAAGGTATGAAAAATACATCTTATATTGTTTATTGTTTACGTACTTTACTTAAACTAGGTTTTTGCCAATAAAATCTGTGTTTGCAGTAAAAAATATTGTGTAGGGATTTTTTCACCAACATGTTCAGTCTACATCCCATAAAATTACATAGATGCATTTTAATCAATAATTGTTTGACATGATGAAATTACAGGTAACTTCCAACTTGTGTTAATTTCAGAAGATATAATGAAGAGATTTTTGATCACAGAATAGTTGTGACTGCAAATTGTGACAAAACGTAATTCAGTTGCATATAAATGTTTTGCAGCTAATTTGCATGAAATAAACTTTCTGATTTCACTAAAAATTTCGGTAGGTTGGGTTACTGGAAACAAAATTTTTTCCAGACTTATGCAAATCAGACAGGACATGCACCAGGTTATGCAACAGGAAGTACATGAAAAACATTGATACAATATTGGATACAGTTTATAATTGCTAGCTGTTTTCACGTGAAGGGCTCCGAATTTCATGTAAATAAACAACGCATTTTACACGCGTTGTATGCACCACTTGGGACTCAAGTTTCAAGGACGCGCTCCCGACGACCCCTCCGGGTCAATGCATGTCCCCTGGGGAGATCCACATAGCTTGACGTAGAGGGCATTTTATTACTCGGCGCGACAAATTAGCCTGAACCACATGCATGGTTGTGTACATAACGTAAATGCCATTCAATAATTTTAGTCCAAAATTTAAAAAACATTGAGTTGTATTTGTAAAATGTCAACCCGTCTGATGGGCCGCTGGCCGCATGTTGGTTGGTTTGTTTGACACATTGTGTTCGAGAGTTTCGTGATGTCTTAACATAACATTCGCTTAAGAATTGACGCATAAAATAAGCTGTTGAAAGACGCATTTTTTCCACACGATGTATTTAAATCACGATTATGTTTACCTTCGTCTCCATACCATGCATACGGTGTGCCATACTCAAATACTCGAACTGTCAACTGCTATTTGCTATTTTAGCGGGCTCGATTATGCTTACCTTCGTCTCCATACCATGCATACAGTGTGCCATACTCAAATACTCGAACTGTCAACTGCTATTTGCTATTTTAGCGGGCTCGTTTTGTGTGCATGCGCAGTTAACGCATGACACTATGACCTCAGACATTGAGGGCTCACTTTCGGTTCCAATACATGTAGCATGTCTTTCGTTTCTTTTGGGTCCGTTCTGTATTGTTTAGGTACGTTCTGTATTTATTTGGGTCCGTTTTGGTCAGTTCTGTACTTATTTGGGTCCGTTCTGTACTTGTTTGGGTCCGTTCTGTACTTGTTTGGGTCCGTTCGGCATTTTTTGGGTCCGTTCGGCGTTTTTGGCTCCGTTTATGTTTTCATAACACCCGCGCCAAGGAGCTGGCGCCACTAATCAGAATTGTGGTATTATAAATGTGAAGATCGAGGAGCTCATCACAGATTAAAACAATGGCGGCGTGTAGGTTTTGCTGATTCACGTGGAGTCAAGAACAGAAGGTCTATATTCGTTGACACGTCTCCAAAATTTCTTATTCCAACTTGTTTTTGGCAAGTGAATGAGCAATGAGGAATGTCTAAATATTTGTGCAAGCTGTGTTTTAGAAAACTGTCGAACTGGTAACATGTCGACTTGTCCGATTCCGTAACACGTGATTTTCCTCAGATACAGCACTAAGCGCTTACTTTTGATGATCAGTAAGCTCGTTTAGAGAAAAAGTTTATTTTATTCCGCCATTTTCGTCTTTTTCTGAGTCAATATCCAAATAAGGATATTATCATTACCAAGAATGTGTAGTTTCTTTCTAGAGTTCTGATTGGGTGATGCAAATGAGCCGACTTCAATCTTATAATCTTTTGAGGGCGTGCAACATACAGTAAATCGTAGTGAAATCTGCCAAGGGTAAATGTTGAGGCTTCGGCCGAATAAATGGTCCTCGGCTGGCGAAGATGATTATTGGTGTACATCGCCATTTCCAATAATTACCTTTATTTTCAGCCCACTGGTAAAATCTACGTACTCCAGCCATCTCATGTCTCTGGGAGCATGTATCATTACTGGTGACTACAGTCTTGTATATGCATTTGTGAGTTTTGTTGATGGACATTTAGACATTGTTACAAATTCAAAACATTATTGTAGTATTATATCATGAAAATGTTATACAAATTAATAATAATATTACCTGTCACCTAGAAACACAATTTTGCTTTGCTTGGCATTTTTTTCTCGTTGAATGCCTAGCATCTGACGTAACATCAATCCCACCTCTTCTGTCATCATCATATGCTATTTCCTATGAAAAACAAGGAATTATGAATACCAAGCTTTAGAATTTATTATTGTGTTCAATATTACAATATTATGTCTTTGTTCCTCTGCCGTTGCTGATATAATTGGAATAATTGGAGTATTGACTGATGATTAAAAAATAATAATAGAGCTGCATTATATCAGATGTAATATTTACTCCATATATATCCAACTATATTATATTGCAAAGGTTAATATCGTTACTATGATAGTAACAAATGTATGTAATACTTACATGTTTGTTTATATGTCCTTCCAATAACACCCATGTTGGCAGCTTCGCAAAACTTCGTGTATCGTTCGTCTCGCATGCCACTAGTGTTTACTGCATGGAGCATTCTATGACGAAAAACATTGGAAACAAACGAAACCAAAAGGAAGATATAAAAATACTTCACACTATCTTATTAGCATACACCTCACGTAGCGTTCAGTTTCAACAGTTATAGATATATATGTATAAAGAAAATATACACACCTGTAATTGACGAGAAGTTTACCGTTTGGCAGAGTAGATGGCGAGTGTCAAATCCAATGATGACTCGATGAAGTGGTGTCGCATTTAAAATGAAGTCGCTCAGCTCGACCCATCATGTCAATCTTATTACAAGATATTACACCATCACATACTCGGCTATGGTCTTGTACACGTCCAACTAAGTTGTTTACAGAGGAAACAGTTGACAGAAACATGATTGCATCAGTATTTTCTCTGTCAGTCGCCTGGTAACTTTTTCCTTTCCCTGTGTATACTTGGAGTCTGCTCGCGTTGAGACAAGTATATACTAGTCAGTTCCATATAAGCTAAACTATAAACAATATCTAACTATCTACTATACTATAGTAATGTGCAAACATGATTAGTTTTTAACTAAAGGGAGGTGCTACCTATGTATTAAATTTACATACACACAGACACATTACCTCCTTAAGTGCGTCACACACAGGAGCTATTTTTTAAATACCTTTTTTTGTTTTCATTGTTTTTCTTGCAAACGTTTTGTGTACCATGCACAAAATATTTTTCACAATTTTGTTTCTTTGGTGTTGGGAATTTTGTAGTTTTTTACTTATTGCTCCTTCCAGAAGAATTGAACAGCTCATCTTTTGTGCTTTCCCATTCCCTACATGTAAAACAAGTCATTGACAATTGTAAGCACAGCTACCTATTACCTCAAAAACAACAAATTTATTCACGATAAACAGGCTTTGCTTAACATTTCAATATTGTAAATATATAAATATGAGTGATGAAATGAAGCCAAACAAACTTAGGCCAGACTTTTATTATCCCTTGTTTCGCGAACCTGCCGAATGAACAGGAGCCGAAAATGGAATAAAAATTTAATTTTATTTCAGCGTAATTTCTCGCGCCCGCCGACTTGTAAGCGCAAAAAAATATTATTTTTATCTTCTTTTTTTTACCGCCCGCCGCATAACAAATCCAAGTTGCATTTTCGTGGGAGTATCATTATACATAGAATACAATTTTCTTTTATTTTCTCTCTCCAATCAATGATCTCACTTACAATTCTTTGAGAATCACACAAATCTAATGGGAAGAAAAGAATTAATTTTAAAATTTAAAAAAAAATTGTCTTATAAAAGGAAACAAGGAATAAAAAAAGTCTGGCCTTTGTGTAATAAATTACGAATTGATATAGCTTTCTATAAGAGGGGTATTTTACTACTTTTAATACAAAATGCTTACCACCGTTGTCTCAAGTAACTTTTGTAGTTTAGAACTGATGTGGTGTGCCACTGTAATAAAATAATATTTTTATCATGTGGTTTGAAAATCTTGAAGATATATTGAATTTTACAATACAATACAATGAACTGAATATAAAATAAAATAATGTATTTAAGGAGGCAGTGAGAATACTGTAAGCTATTTGCATCAGGGTATTCACATCACACATTTTTTTTTAATTTTAATAAATGTTTTGGACAAGCATATGCAAATGTTTGATGCATCACAGTTCCTCAAAAAAGTGGATGCATTAAAATAAATAAATTGTCAGCCACGATTCCCTTATTATGGTGAATGTTAATCTCTGATTCTGTTGCAAACAAATTCTGGACACTGCAAAACAAAGGATAGAAAAAAGCCTTTCTGGAATGTATGGTTATATGTGGTCTCTCTTTAGGGAACTGACATCATTCCTACTATGGTAAACATTGTTCTTAATCAATTTAACCAACACATACAAACACTGTCACTGCCAAGAAAAACAGCATAACAGGTTTCAAACACAAACATGGCGTCATTACAAAACGTGCTGAGTGTCTGTCAAAGTTTGCAGACAACACTACTTACTCATTTCAGGAAGTCATGTAAACTAATTGGTAACAAACTTAAAATAACTAAAAATACATATTACCTTATGTTGACACTTTTGTGAATATTGTTAGCACAAATCAAGCGATGGCACTGCATTGTCAACTATCTTAATTTGCATTAGTTTGTTGTCACCAGAAAATATTGACAGAAAACGGTCAACATTCAATCTTTGAAAATACCCTGTGACTGACAAACGTTCTTACATATACATATATATACATATATATATATATATATAAATTTGTTAGTCATCCAATATTAATTCACTTACCACGTGTCGATCCGCCATTGCGTGTTGTACTTCTGCTCAGCTATGCAACTCACTCAACTGTCCCGCCACGACGATGAAAATGATGTTGGCTTCCTGATTTGACACGCGTGTTTTTTTTTGCAAGTGTTCGTAATAACACGCACAAGGGATTGTGGGACAGAATCCTTAATTTGCTGGCATTATGGACCTTTGACTGCTCTTTTTTTTGTATGTTTTACATTTATTGCTTCTGATATGTTCTTAAGTTACTTAATAACCGTTTGCAATTCTGGACTGTAGTCATATTTTCCAATCTTGAGTCGTATGTTAAGTTATGTAAATCGCGAATACAGCACACTAATTTGATGAATTGTTTTGACAGTCACGATCTTCAATTCATGTACTGCTACACTCCCAGCCCAAGTACACAGGAAATTGGGCTCATGATATCAGGAAGCGTCTCATTGTCACGTGTACATGGGATGGGAATGATCAACGTGTATATAATTTACACACAAACCTAACTGCCTTATCAGGGCCACTAAATCCTCCAAAAAAAACAACAACTACCGTACTTGTATGAGTGATGACATTTTTGTGATTATAAAACAAACCTAAGTGCAGTTTGCAGTAAACAGTGCCACGCCGTGGAAAAAAGTTATCATTTTTTTTTCAAAACATTCTCACCGATGTTAAATATATCCATGTTCCGAAATGAATTTGAGAAAAAATGCATTCAAGGGGCAGTCGTAACTAACTGCCAACTCAATCGGTTTGACTTTTGCTGGATTTATTTTTTGGCCGAATGTCACTTCGTCAGATTTTTTTCAACATGGGTGCCACAATGCTTCATAACGTATGCACGCAAATTGACATGGAAACACATTTCAATGCAATCACAAGTATGTCAGACAGGAAGTCAACGAGACGAAAACTGGCTTGCCCCGGGGAAACAAAACCACAGGTAATGCGCCAAAATAAAAGTTGAAACGTATATTTTCACTAGACATATTATGATATCCACGGTAAAAAATCATACAGTTGAAACATTTGTTTTTACACCAGAAATAACAATACAGCAATAAATAATAAATATTGATAAATAATAATAATATTAATCTATGGCTGGGAAACAGAAATTAGCTCATGCAGAGCTAGTCTAGTCTGTTTCCCATCAAAATATATTTTTAAATAGCTATTTATTAAAAAGGGCAAACAAGTAGACAGAAAAAAAAACAACTTATTTACAATGGTTTGCTTACACACAGATACATGTTTGTATGCCTCTATATATACATATTGGAATATAACTATGGATGATTACAGTGGATTAAATAGTCTTTCACTTCTTTTATAAAATTTGCTCGAATACGAATCAATTGGATATCCAGGGGTAAGCTGTTCCAAATTTTAGTTCCCTGGTAATCGACTGAAAACTGACCCAAATTTGTCTTTTTCATTGGTAGAAGAAAGTTTGAATTATCCCTTGACCTAGTGTGATAATGGTGAGTATGGAAATTGAAATAGTAATTAAGGTCACGTGGCAATCTGTGAAATTGTAGGTCATGTATAAATGTACATAGCTGATACTTAAATTGGTCATATATATTGAGAATACGTAGTGACTGAAAAAGAGGTTTACTATGTGCACAGTAGTCTTTAAATAGTATGATACGAACAAGCTTTTTTTGTTGTTTATATATAGGGTCTAGAAATGTGCGATACGTACTACCCCACACATAGGAGATACGAGGAAGAATTAGAGAATTATACAGAAGGATAAGAACGTATTTGGGAAACGTATGTCTGAGCTTAGCAATTAAACCAATTAAAGGAGTTATCTTTGCTAAAACTCTATTAATATGCGGCTTCCATGTGAGATGTTTATCTATCACCACACCAAGATAAGTAGTAGTATCGACTTCCTGGAGAACTGCATTGTTTAAATGTATGTTTTGTTTGTTTACCAGCTGTTTCTTAGAGGTGGAAAACAGCGTGTAATTAGTTTTGTTGGTATTAATTGTAAGTTTATTAGTGTTGCACCATGTGTTCACCATATCTAAATGTAAATCAACTTCAGCGCTGGGTATACTGTTACTGGAAAATGAATGAAAAAGATTTGAGTCATCAGCAAATAATTTAATTTGGAAGTAAGTTGATGATGCAGGAATATCGTTTATATAAATTAGAAAAAGTAACGGTCCAAGGATGGAACCTTGTGGCACACCATAATTAATTGTGAGAGTGGAGGAGGTATGGCCATCAGCTTGAACAAACTGTTTTTGATTCAATAGATAGTTTTCAAGCCACTTTAAAGGTTTTCCACGAATACCATAGGAACTTAATTTGGAAAGAAGAATGTTGTGATTTATCGTGTCGAAGGCCTTAGTAAAATCCAGGAATATCACGATATTACCATCATCAATTTTATTAATTAATTCATAGAAAAGATCTATTAACGCAAGCTTGGTACTGTATTTTCTGCGAAATCCATATTGGTGCTTATTGATAATATTAAATTTGTTAAGAAAGGAAGATAATTGTTTGTGCAGAGTTTTTTCAATAATTTTACTGATAACGGGTAAGATTGAGATGGGTCTGTAATTACCAGGCAAATAGGGTGAACCTTTTTTAAAATTAGGAGTAATTTTGGCTATTTTTAGTTGGTCGGGGAACACACCAGACATAAAGGATTGATTTATAATGTGACAAAGAGGTATTTTAATGAAAGGGGCAGCATCTCTTAGAAGACGGGAATAATTATAGTCATGGCCACAAGATTTACGCGGGTCTAATAATTTTAGATCAGATTCTATTTCATGGATGGTAACTGGTTGGAGAAAGAAGGAATTCAAATTGGTAGTTGTGAAGTAGTCCAAGAGATTGGCAGATGTGTTAATATTCATAGCAAGTTCCTCCCCAATATTAGCAAAAAATCTATTAAAATAGTTAGTTATTTTTATTGGGTCATGAATATTCATGGTTTGAGAAAGCGGGTTGTCTATGGTAAGTAGTTTAGGCAGTCTACCACCATTCCCAGTGGCCCTTCCTGTTAAATCGTTTATCGTTTTCCAGAGTTTAGTCGGGTTGTTTTTATTTAGATTAATTAAATTGGAGTAATATTTTTTTTTAGATTTTCTAAGAATAGTTGTTAAAATATTTCTGTAGGTTTTGTAAGCAGACAGGCGATTTTGATTGTAATTACTCTTAATCACTTTCTCGTATAGTTTATTTTTATGTCTGATTGATTTTGTAATGCCCCTCGTTATCCATGGCTTCTTGGGTAGTTTTGATCTTTTTTTCATCTTGACTAAGGGGGCAACTTTGTCACAAATAGTGCTAAAAATAGACGAAAAAGTATTATACGCATTATTTACATCCAAGCTGTTTAGGACATCAGACCAGTTGACACTGTTTAATTTCAGATGAAAATTTTCAATATTATACCGGGAAAAGTCTCGAGTATAATATACACTCTGCTTTTGGTACATTTTGTCAAGATTTTCAATGAATGGGAAAATGGTCTGTTATATCTGTCAGAATAGTGCCACAGTGCACAAAATAATCATAGAAGTTTGAATATATATAATATATATATATAACCAGAGTTCAAGTGTAATTCTAGCCACAAGGTTTCAGAGTGGGGAATAATGTTAGAGTTCAATACACGGTAATCAACCGAATTGTGGATATATGCTGCCACCCCTCCCCCAAGTGCACCAGTACGACATTTCTTGATAAGAGTATAATTTTGGATATTAAAATAAGATGAATCATTGATTTGCCAGGTTTCAGATAAAGCGATGACATGGAATTTTGGGGATAATGTATTTTCACATAATAATTTTAGTTGGTCAATATTTTTGTTTAATGATCGAATATTCATGTGTAAAATGGACAAAGCACCTGGTGGAGAGTTTGGAAATTGTGTATTGAAGTCTTGTACAGAGTAACTATTACATTGAAATTTATGTAATGAAGATGAGTCTAAGACTGTCATGAAAATAGAAATTAATTCACATTGCTATTTCACTACCACAATTTAGATGTATTAAACAATGCGGGGTATATCATGTTCACCCGAAATAAGCATACCTCTTGAATTAACATTCTTATTAATATAAATCTTTCCATTATTTGTCCATAAAAATCTATACCCAGCTCTCTTTCTTGCAATATTTACCTTGAACAGAAGTTGACGTGTTGCTAATACTAAATTTTCATTAATAAAGATTCTCCCGGTGTTGTTAAATCCAAAATTCCTCGCTGTAATGTCTTTCAAGTTCTTTCTATTTTCGTAAATGGAATTTCTAGAACTTCGTGTGGTGAACTTAACGATAATTGGTCGTGGTTTGGTGTGTTCATTTTCACTGTTGTTTTCTTTTGTAGGAAGAGGATGAGTAATGTCGATATCACTTGCCTGTATCCCTGGATTGACTTTCTTACATACTGACAATACGATTGCTGTTGTATCTTCATTTTCACTCACAGGCACGCCACTAATTTCCAGGTTAATTCTCCGTTGATACTGATTAAGATCTGTAACTTCTCTTTCCAGCGCTGTCACTCGTTGGCTCAAGTCTTTGTTTACTTGTTTGAGTTCTTTGTTACATTGAAACACCTGGTCCAGACGAGCGGACAGAGCTTCATATTTCTCATTAAAAAAATCAAATGAGCTGACCAAGTCCGCTTGCTTTTTTTTCACCTCCATTAAGTCATTTCCGATTTTCAGTAGTTGTGCACTGATGGGTTGCAGCATGGCATGTAGTTGGTCAGCCGGTGGCATACCAATGGACATGGACGTCGCCATCTTGTCTCTTTCACTTTCGGTTGATGTTGACCTTTTTGCATTACAACTTGCGCATAGCATCAGGTCGCCTTGGCACAACTTTACACCCTTTCTGGCATTACAATCGTGGCATTTCATGATGAGGTAGATAGATCTATACGCTTGAACGAGTAAAAACTTAACTTACTTCGATTGACAGTTGCGCATTTAGTAATGCGTTGGTTGATCCGTGGTCATTTCTGTCATTACTTGATCGAAATCTCAACTTACACGCTATTTGTGATCACAATCGTAACGTAACGTCAAATCAATTTTATTTTTACTTTAATATTAAGTATTCATCATCACATTTCAATGAACCTCGGACTATGCAGAGACTCAATATTTATGCTTATTAATTACCTAATTAAAATGATTAATTAACACTGATATCTCAATTACTGATCATCACATTTGAATAAAATTTGGTACATAAATGCTCTAGAACAATGGACAGGCCCGATTAATTTTGGGTTGAATTTTTTTCATATTAATTCTCTAATAATAATTTATAGTTTTTTTGTTCTAATCACATTTCACTGAAACTTGGTACATATATATTACATTACGCAGGCCTTATTAGTTTTACATTCAAATCTGTTCATATCAGTTACCTGATTTACATAATTGTTTTTCAGCTATTCCATCAATATCTCAAGTACAAGTAATTTTGAATTAATTATTAATGTGTCTTCAATACTTTCAGCAAACGGGAGTTGGAATACTGAATACAACAAAACAGTTCAAGACAAACTGAACGAACAACTAACACTGAAGTTTGGGGGAAAATATTCAGAGCTAGAATACGAGAGTAAGTTTCTATGGTAAATTGCACAGATATAGACAATTATTGAATGCATTTGAATTGAATATAAATTGCAACAAAATGATTCCCTATATAAATATGATTGCATGGTGTGAATTTCAACAAGTAGTACAAGAACATATTTTGCATGCATCGAATATTAAGTTTGTTTTCATATTCAAGAATAAAAAGGAGAAAAAGTGAATGCAGCAGTTTAAAATTGAAAAATATAGAGAGATGCAAGCAACATACATTACTCTGACAGGTCAGTTTAAACATCATGTTTGCAGTGTGTTATATGGACATACCATAGAGTGCTGAATGAAATGATTGGTAGTCAAACCTCAATAAAATATTTAAAGAAATGTTGTTTTACGAAGTTCTGCGGTCATTTTTATAGAAATAAATTTCCAATTGACACCGACTTGATGTGCCAATATTTGTTTCCTCAAACTATTTCACCATTTGCGATTTTTGAAAATATCAGGTGATAGCAGAATTATACCAACTGTTTATTTGAACAATAATGGAATATTTCCTAAATTGGATTTGGGCAATAAGTCTGGGCAGAGTTTTGTGAAACAATACCCAACTATAGGTCGGACAATCAATGTCAATAGGCAATATTTACAAATCTGAGAACACACAGGGGACACACAAACAAAACAAACAACACACTGTCAAATCGGTGAGAGAGATACATGGACCTTAAAGCACAAACCAAGAGGTGATGTCAGGTGTTTCGAAAAGAGTGATCACATCCTGCTGGCACCCGCCATATATCTCTCTGAATCACAATCGTGAATTTTAAGTCATCCCCGTGAAAGACAATCGACAACCAGTGCTTCTATTATCATCTGTTTCATAGAAACATGATACTTGTCCACCAGCTTATGATACTTGCCATAGAAGTTTCTGAATGACAAGATCAGTCTTTCTTTTATAAACCCTTGACTTAATAGTTTAAAACAGAGAAGACGATGTTGTTGTAAAAAAATCTGAATACATACTACATGCTCTGCCATAACAGATTAGCTGAGATATGTAAACGCCATAAGCGGGGGGAAACAGGGATATTGCTGTTAATGTTTGGAAAATTTATAATAGTGAAATTAAAATCATCTTATTTGTCATAAAGTCTGGTAGAAAGATGACCATTGTTGTCAAATTCGAGGTAAATGTCAAGGTATGAGGCCGAGGAAGCTGATTCTGTAGTTTCTTTAATGTCTAGACGAAATTCTTGACGAAATAAGTGGAATTGTAGTTTAGAACAATATATATATTTTTGTAAGGAACCATTCTTATGAAAAAATGCTTGATGAACAATATCTATCAATCGTTATTTCAATTTACCATGTGGTATTGTAGTATATAACGTGGAAAAGTCGAATGTTATAAAAGATTTTAGATCTATGGTTTTCCAAAAGTTCTTTAAATTGTGCAATATCCACATGTGATTTACGTTACTCCTGGAGAAGACAGTGTCACAGTACTTTTGAATTTCTTTTTTAATGGCAGACAGTATTGTAGTTAATGTTTTAGACAATTCTTTAGTTGAACAATTAGAAGAACCGGCAATGAATCTTCCCTTGTATGGTTTGTGTAGTTTTGGTGTCCAATACAAGAGGGGCAAGTCATCATTCTCAACTCTAGCTGATATTTTAAGAGAAACCACGAAAGACTTGTGGTTCGCCTGGATTTCTTCCTCAGTAAAAGTGGTTTGTCTATAAGTAGAATTACCAGATTAATGAGTTGACCCTAGTTCCTGAATAAGCCTTGTGTAGTAATACGACTTACAGAGAAAAACAACTTACCTGTCATGAAGAGAAGACGAACATTTCAGCGCATTAGGATCTTTAAATACTGACTTCGGTTTCATATTCACACAAGATTTTAATTTGTGAATGCGTTTCAGTATCAAATACCTATTCAGGAAGACTGTCAAGCTCAACTTTCTCTCTTTTTGTCCACTTCCTGTCATATTCTTCAACAGAGTCCATGATAATCTTAAAACTATGGCTCCAGTTGATGTGTTCGGCTTTTCTAAACTTGGGTCTATATGAAACTACCTCGCGGAGATTTTCATGTTCATTAATGTTTAGATCGCCTGTCACAACATGATCAACAGGACCATGTTTGAATTTAGAAAGAGAGTGATCACACTCTAAAAGATTCTGAATGAAGTCAGTAACATTAAAAGACTGCAGTGCCTTACGATAGTTGAATATTCTAGATGATACGGTTTGAGTGTATATGTAGGAAATAATTGGAATACACTGATTTTCAAAATATGGAGAAATAGTTGATGTAACTCTCTTCTGGTGAAAAACGTTGCTGATATTGATAGCAACAATTCCTTTATTAGAAAATTCAAGATGCATAAAAAGGCGATCATGTTTTGTCATAGGCTCTGCTCTGGGTGGTCCCAATAGCCGGAATTGTGCAATATTTCCAATGATAGCAACAAGTCTGTATTCCAATGTTCTAGGTTCCGTTAAAGGCATATCAAAAAAAGCATAATCCCTAAAAGAACGCAGAAATGGGAATGGAAATGAAAACAGTGAAGTACGAATGTGATGAAGACTGGCTTTTGCATAAGCGATTTCAGTTGATCAAAAGTTGTACTGTTTGTAGTAGTACAACCAGTTTTAATTAATCGAAGACGATGGTAGTGTATATGGCCATGGCTACGTTTAACACAATTGGGGTTGTTAAATAGACCCATTACATTGACTTCCCTGCAACCAGGACTTGAAAGGTTTCCTGTCTCACGGATGTTGTCATTACAACCATAATGCATGGGAGTACCTAATTCTCTTATCCAATAATTCTCTCTGAATTTGTGGAAATGTGTACTAAGTTTTGGGCTGTTGGTGTGGTGAAAATTTTTCTCAAGATTACAGACACGCATAGATGAAATTGAATGGTCAGCTTGGTTAAAATGGTTATACAGTATCATGTCTAAAGATTGATTCACCCCATGTCGATGTCCATTCATTCTAGAACGTAGCGGGTTTTGTGTTTCACCAACATAAACTAACCCACAAATAGTACACTCAATTCCGTTTATGAAACTAATAGTAGAACAATTCAGAGGTTCCAAACATTTTGTATTAAGATAATATTTTGTAATAAGAATTCCCTGTCAGATTACGAGTGAATGCCCTAGATGTTATTAAAATATTGCATGTTGTACAGTTTTTAATACCACAACTGGAAATAGATGCATCAGAACCACTAGTAGCTGGAGATGACAAACAATCGGAAATATGTACTGTACATGGTTTTATTGTTTGAAAAGAGTTGTTGTTTCTAAAGTAATAGTTGCCCTCTGATTGGATGTATGACAGTTTAAAAACATCCCGAAGGATGATCCGAGGAACACACGAATTAAAAGCAACTGTATTCCGTGTAGCTGTGTGAGACCTTTTCATCCTAGAAGACGACCCATCCAGTATATAATATTCTTTTTTATCATTAATGGGATGCTACAAGGTTGTTGGTGCCCTCTGGGAAAAAGTCCACCAGCAGTAAATCCTCTTATATAATTTACAAGAGGCTAGACACCGACCTGGTTATAGTGGAAATCCAAGCATCAATACCAAACAATCAATGTAAATAGGCAATATTTACAAATCAGAGAACACACAGGGGACACAACAACACATTATCAAATCGTACTTTTATGTTTTGCAGACACTTAAAAGAATTACAAGAGTTTTAAATAATGATGAAAAATGGGCGATATGGAAAGATGTGACACCAGAGTTGATGTCTGATGAAAATGAGCCAGCGGATGGCTCGCTTCATCTAAAATTAGTGGAGAGCTCCACAAA
Source organism: Saccoglossus kowalevskii (assembly GCF_978046115.1). NCBI lineage: Eukaryota > Metazoa > Hemichordata > Enteropneusta > Harrimaniidae > Saccoglossus > Saccoglossus kowalevskii. Next base: position 25,587,931 of record NC_140641.1, read on the forward strand.
TGGATTATAATTGTGATTGCCAGGTGACTGAATTTTAATGCAGATTTTATTTTCGTTATCTTTATTTTTTATTGTTTTTACCATTCGTTTACATTGTTTCACTGATTTTTTAGCCACTATACAATAAGCAGTTCAACTTCATCTATTTTGTTGTCTGGTGATTACAAGGGGGGTTGTATGGCTATGAGTGTGTGTACATTATTATTGTGAAAGATTGGCATTTTTGTCTTGATTTGTAGGAATCTGACAAAAAACGCGTTTCACAACATGTCTCTTAGTTTTATGCCGCATTCAAGATGGCGGCCCCCATATAGTAAATATCGCATGTATTTTATTATTGCATGTGCGCCTGCTGACTTTGGTATTTTTAATTAAACATGCATCTAGACATAACAGCACACACTGACTTGAAGGAAGATAGACACAATGTAGCCGAGCATTTACTACGTTCGTGGTTGAAGTGAATTATTCTGAATACATGATATCATAAATTTTCAGCTACACACATTTTTATTCATAACGCAACCGGTACATTGATTACCAGCACATTTTATACATGGATACTTTTTCAAACAGTCACTTGATTTCTATCAGTTGTAATAATTAAACACTAATTATATATTTGTTTTTCATATTTTAATAGTGATAAAAATGTATATAATCACCATCACATGGAGGTATTTACGGTATCATTAGGAGGTATGTTATTAGGAGGTATGTACTGTATCATTAGGAGGTATGTACGGTATCATTAGAAGGTATGTACGGTACCCTCTAGAAGGCATTTGAGACCAGTTTTGAGACTCTCCCACAGAGGAAGATGCCGTTTGAGACCGTGTTTGAGACCGATTTAGAGACTCTCGGATGCCACATAGACCGTGAATGAGACTGTGTCTGAGACCAGCTTTAGAGACCGTCAATTCGCGCAGTCTGATTGGACAACCCTCTGACATCCGAAATTGTATTCTCTACTCTTTTCACCATAGATTTAGGAACAGAAAAATTGTTGACAGACTTGTTAGCTACGAGAAAATTAAGACGCTATAAAAGAGAATAGTTTGACGACATACATTATGTATTATTATGATGTAGTGTATTCTGAAACATGAAGCTCGGAATATTTAGTAACTGTGTTGATTGTTTGTAGCAGTTGACGTAATCGTTAACAAACCCGATATTATTCAATAAAACAGGCGCAAAATTCACCCAATTAGCCAGTTAACGGGTAGTAACAATGGTCTGTGTCCATCGATAACGATCGTATTTGAGTTGCAAGTGTTTCTTTATTTGTCAATGCTAGGTTGGGGCATGGAGGTAGAAAAGATCTCTTTTCTACCTCCATGGTTGGGGCGAGTCGTGGCTCCATGGGTGAGTGGGAGTACGTCATAGTTTAGAGAAAAGTTCCGCGATTTGCGTTCCTTAAATAGTACTAAGTATCAACAGAGGTGCGTGAAACCGCAGCTACGGTGCCCAAAATAGTCGGCGTCCCGGCAACCAGGAGACGGCTGTTCATTTCCCTTTATCTGTAATTAGTTCTTGGCGCCATTGAGCAGCGAACGAAATTACGTTTGTTGAACGTTGGGTCGCATATGCACGAGTTCCTGTTTAGCGAGTTAACGTGTTTTTACCGATGATAACTACACTTCTGTGAATATTTCAACGCTGAGATGCCCATTTTCATTTTAACGAAACATATTACTACTGGTTTATATTTTGTGTCCATCTCTAATTTTATTTATACAAGTTAAAATGGTTAGGTTGAAGTGCTCGGGCTCGTACATCTATTTAGCCCTAAACCTCAAACCCAATACACAGCCCCTCTATCCCGGTCAAGCAACGCCAGACATTTTTTTTTGTTTCAATCCAGGTTGCGGTTAAACAAACTTCTTGCCCACGACAGGGATAGAGAAACTCGTCACAAAATATGTACTTTATTTCTTCATATATTCTATGACTTCGTGTTTATGGTTTATCTCGGAAATGTGTGCTCTGTGTCCGAACTACACCAGTAACAACCATTGTGGCAAATTTAACACCTCTGTGAGGTGTGACTACTTTTGAAGCCTTCTATTGTTTTCACCACGGTTACTAAAAGAGACTGTAACCGTGTTTTCACGTAATCGGCGGCGCGTGACGCAGGAATAACCTTTTTACAGGCGTGACCACGTATTTTTACTAACGTAAAATAAAATATTTACCATGGCTGTCTGAATTTATGACAGACAATTATTCACACGTTCAGATGTTAACAGTGTGTGACTGTTATTGAACAAGAGACAGACTAACTCCACCATTAAACAATGAAGCAAACAATTGTCATCGAACTGTTATTGGCGAATACTAGTACATAATTTACTACTAACCATGGGCTTGGCGGAGCTTAGTATTCTGATTTGACTGATTATTCAACGACAGCAACTGTCAATCGTTCATTAAATGTAGATAGTCCTAATCGTTTGTGTATGTGTATAGTTACTGATTTGAGCCCTGTAAAGTGAAATAAACAATTCATTTTCGGTGACGAGGCAGCTTGTTGGAATCCGTATTCAAGTCGGGTATACTAGTATGCACAGTTCATTCTAAAGTGACACGATCTATGCTGCAATGTTCAATATATATATATTCACGTACATAAATTACGTTGCGTAGAGTAAATCTCTTGTCTCTGAGCGACCACATTTTACCCCAGACTGGAGCTAGAAAAGGATCTCTTTTTACCTCCATGCCACTAAGAGAACTGTATATTCAAATAATATTTATGTTGATTGTCCTTGCATCATCTCAGACCCAGGTGAAATGAAACGCATTCGTTCACGGATTTGACCTACATGTATTATCATAGTTTAGCTGCTGTATTCTTTATGATTTGTATTTTCTTTTCTTTACTATACTGCGACCTCTGATGGCATAGTAGTGTAATAAAGTTATTATTATTATTATTATATTATTATTACTAATAATATTATCTTCCATAACCTCACAGGCAAGAGTGTCTTGAATCGATTACCGGGTCGTAATATTTTTTTATCGTATTCACGTACGTGTTCGTGCCCATGCCTCATTTTATTATTTTGGCTAGGCTGCGCAACGACGAAAGAACATCAGCGGCGACATTGTTTACATTTATACTGGAACTTGCTACAAAGTATCATCTAGGTTCCCACGCAATTTTGAATTTGATTGATAGGTCGTTCACGGACATCAGGCAGAGAAATACGAATTGTGAAACTGCTTAAGATTTCTTTCGCAGCCACAGGTTATCGTCTATTTTTTGACAAACTAGAAAGAATTACAAACTATGCCGATCTAGTCAAACGCAAGAATGCGTAAATGTGCATTTTTATCGGATATATGTCAATTTGGCCCGAAACGCAATCACGGCAAAACTTGGTCGAGCAATATCACGACAAAATGTACTCTGTCCTTACTCATTTTGCATACGAAATTGTACGTGAATGTCTTATTGTAGTGCTTCGTTGATCCACAGTCCCTCTAGAGGGATAGAGGGGGACTGGGGTTGATCACTATAAAAATAATCATTCTCGCTACGATCCGGAAATAATGAGATAGAACATTACCGACTAGCACGGCGGCAGCGAATTTCTTTCGCTTATTTATTCAGAATTATGTATATCATAACTACAGGCAAAATTGTTGGGAACGGCTTACGGCTTCTGAATGCCGTTTATCGTTGACAAGTTGATTTCAACCGTCGGCTGTGTTTTCAAACAGACACTTTATATTCTGTCTGGTTTTGACGTTGCAAAGAAGTTCGTGTGTGTTTTCTTTCCTGTGATTCCTTTCATTGTATTGTCTAACACAAACAACGCACTCGTGGCGTTTTTTCACCTCGTATGCAAAGTACCGGTAGGCATTTTGAAAACAATGTGGGTGGAGCTTTCAGTGCCGGCAAATTCGAAACTCAACGCTTTTGAAACTGATTTCTCCGGCAAAAGTAAATGCTCTAGCTGTAAAATTCATTACTATTTTTATTTATGGCTTCCCTGGACATTCACGGTGCCACTCACGTTTGAAAAATAGAAAATATAATGCAATGAATCACTGTTTCTCGTGTTTTGTGGAACCTTTAGTCACCGTTGTTGATGTGGGTGAGGGCGACTCATTCGAATAATGAACTCCGCCCGCACCTGTTTATATACCATGTCGGTCTTTATAAGTTTAAACACGACCTTTTAGAAAACCCCAGACACCGAACGCGTTCAACCTGAAACATGTATATGCAAATAGTGACGTTAATATTAATACATTAATTATTATATAATTAATTATATATTAACATGGCGAGATTATTACCAGAGTTCATAATACTAGTAATAAGATTGATTTGCATTGTAACCGTAGTGAAAACAATAGAAGGCTTCAAAAGTTGTCACACCTCACAGAGGTGTTAAATTTTCCACAATGGACACGAAAACTACAATGGTTGTTACTGATGTAGTTCGGTAACAGAGTTATTTTCCGATAGAAACCATAAACACGAATGCATAGAATATGTGGAGAAATAAAGTACATGTTTTGTGACAAGTTCCTCTATCCCTGCCGTGGACAGGAAGTTTGTTTAACCGCAACCCAGATTGAAAAAAAAATGTCTAGCGTTGGCGTTGCTTGACCGGGATAGAGGGGCTGCGTATTGGGTCTGAGGTTTAGGGGTAAATAGAAGTACGAGCCCGAGCACTTCAACCTAACCATTTTAACTTGTATAAATAAAATTAGAGATGGACACAAAATATAAACCAGTAGTAATATGTTTCGTTAAAATGAGAATGGGCATATCAGCGTTGAAATAATCACAGAAGTGTAGTTATCATCGGTAAAAACACGTTAACTCGCTAAACAGGAACTCGTGCGACCCAACGTTCAACAAACGTAATCTCGTTCGTTGCTCATTGGCGCCAAGAACTAGATACAGCTAAAGGGAAATGAACAGCCGTCTCCCTGGTTGCCAGGACGCCGCCTTTTTTGGGCACCGCCAGCCAATGGTAGCTGCGGTTTTACGCACCTCTGTTGATACTTGGTACTAACGGCGTAACGCAAATCGCGGAACTTTTCTCTAAATTATGACGTACTCCCACTCACCCATGGAGCTAAAAATCTTTTATTTCGCCCCAACCTAGCATTGACAAATGAAGAAACACTTGCAACTCAAATACGATCGTTAACGATGGCCACAGATCATTGTTACTATCCGTTAACTGGCTAATTGGGTGAATTTTGCGCCTGTTTTTTCTGGATGATATCGGGTTTGTTAACGATTACGTCAATTGATACAAACAATTAACACAGTTACTAAATATTCCCAGCTTCATATTTCAGAATACACTACATCATAATACAGTCTTGTATGTCGTCAAACTATTCTCCAGATGAGATATTCATGTTGTTGTCACGTTTTCTTTTCTCTTTTTTTAGCGTTTTAATTTTCTCGTACGCTAATAAATCTATCGACAATTTTTCTGTTCCTAAATTCATGGTGAAAAGAGTAGAATACAATTTTCTGATGTCAGATGGTTGTCCAATCAGACTGCGCGAATTGACGGTTTCTAAAGCTGGTCTCAGACACGGTCTCATTTCCGGTCTGTGGGGCATCCGCGAGTCTCTAAAGCTGGTCTCAGACACGGTCTCATTCCCGGTCTATGTGGCATCCGAGAGTCTCTAAATCGGTCTCAAACACGGTCTCAAATGGCATCTTCCTCTGTGAGAGAGTCTCAAAACTGGTCTCAAATGCCTTCTTGAGGGTACCGTACATACCTCCCATTAGGTATCATACAAACTTGAGTAATGCGTATAGTTTTTGTTCTACTGCATGTCTAGATATTCGACATCTCTTGTAGACAGTGTGCTGTTTTTATCTCACAAACAGCACGAACAATGGGAAAATTCACGAGCCATGTCTATGAAAACTGGCCATTTCAATGTTTTTTAAAATCTGAATGCATATTTGGCCGCGTTAAAATCAGGCAAATATGTATATATTATGGTGATTAAGTGTGGCTTACTTGATGACTTTGGAACATCTTCACTAAGAACAGCTACTGCTCTCTTAACATCTGCAATACAACAAGTTCATTAGTACTTTGGACATGCAAAATAAAAGGATACATTATATGTGAAAGAAAACAATTCATGCAGTATTGCAAAATAGTCTCGTTATTATGACAGCCGATACAATACAAAACATTATGTCTCCATGACTATTATGATAGACACTTTATACAAACTTGAGCCAATTTTCTGGATGAGATCGGTCAAGTCATGCCAAAAATACAGCCCTGAAACTGCATCCATTAAAACCAAATAATGGATGCTGACTTTTCAGGACAAGAATAACCACATCTTAATATTATATTTATTTAGATAAAGCTTTGTGCATTGATTGTTTTTTCACCAATTGTTCTGTTCTGCTTAATTTGTTTTATGGTTTAATTTAACTAACATGATTTGGTTTTGGATCTTCTTTTCACACGTAAATAACTTAGCTTATTCATTTTACACATTCATATAAACTTCATCATTATGTATTTTGTATATGCAATTTTGGTTTGAAATAATGTAATAATAATAAAAGAGAATTGCCTGTTATTTTCTTCCCAAAGCATTTCAACTTGAATAGTATTTGTGCTGCTCACTTCAATGTACTTTATTCACAATAATAAGATCAGGACAAAATAAAAACATTATTACCATGAGATTGACTCAAAAAGCTTTGCTGAAGCTTAATGTTTTGTAAGCAGAAACAAAATAATCAAAATGAAATTCTATCTTGAATTTATTATTACATACAGTTCAATAATAAGTTTCATGGAACATTTATGCTATACTCACTGTTATTAATATCCAATGACACAATTAAGATTTTTATGATTGATCTTGAATATAAGTCGAACTTTAAAAAAACATTTTAAATAAACAATATGCCTGACTGAATGGAAGAGTGATTGAGTTCTTACTATTTTCATTTGCAAGTGCTAGCAGTAATAAAAGCTTAAAATCTATAGTTCCAAAAAGCCTTGAACTTGGTACATTTTTACAAAACAGATACAAGCCAGAACATGAATATGCGTAACACAATGTATGTATACACAACCACAATAATGCCTGCAAATAATATTCATTAACAAATTTAAAATCAGATTTGTGAAACAAATTTACATGCATTATATACCTAATGTACTAAATTTGAATTAAATATGTCCGAACAGTTCCAGTATGATTGATCAGTAAATTTTCAACATTATAAACTGCTAGTATTCATACTAAAGTGCATACATGCGAGATCTATGAATGATTTTTAAATGTGATTGGCCCAGGTATATCATATATACACTCAGAAACAGCACGTCTTAAAACAGCATTTTGAATCTGATCTGAACAAACAGTTGGACACCAAAACGCACCTGACAGGAACAAAAATTTCACAAAATAAAGATCTTAAATGTATGGTGACACTGCCTGATAAAAAGTTTAAGTATATTTTCCAGTACAGGGCCTATTAAATTCCAATGATTAAGTGAATGAAATTAGAGTTACACCGTATTTTTAACTAAACTGAAAATAAACATAGTAAAACAAATGAATTGTTGATATTTGTGAACTACCTCATTGTCACTAATGATTATAATATAGTGCACAAAAAATATAAATTGACCAAAAAAATAAAATAATTAAACTTACAAAGACCTTCAAATCTGGGCACTTGCGGTACTTTGACCCGTCAAACATCAACTTCGTGATTGTAAGAGAATAAAATAAAATAAAATAAGGTACTAGTATATAGTCTAAACTGTCAATAGTCATGTACATTTTAGTATGACTTTGACTGTAGGCAAATCAAAACTAGCTTCTTATATATTAGATGACTGAAAAAATCTACAGTTTGTATTTAAACAATATTGCTTACCATATGAACATGAACTGAAATTTGTATCTATGCCAGATCATTAACATATAAACTAATTTGACCACTGACACATCCTACATATATGTATTTGTTCAGCCAAAACAATAGTCGTGTCATATGAATTGTCATTGAACATGCCTGGGGAGAACACTGACACCGTTTTTATCCCAGGGTGTTTATCAAAGAAAAAACCGAGTGTGCAAAGCAGTTCGGGTTTTCACAATTCTGATTGCTTAAATTTTTAAAATCTGCTGTATATTATAAATGAATACTTCAACAACTCTACAGCTCTACATTCAGACACTCGAAAACCAGGTGTTCCATGCTGAAAATCTCACTGCCGATGTGGAATTCCCTTGTAAAGAGAGAAGAATTAGCACACACTTCTGTCAATACTTTTCTCATCTTATAACTTTTAATTTTTTAGCAAATAATATTTGAAATGAATATTTTCCAATGTATTTATGAGATTTCCTACATTGAATATTTCAGCAGAAGGCTTCAGGCGTTACACGTGTAACAGTTCTACACAGGTCATCCAGTCTCAATTATAACATGGCTCGAAGAACATCCTTGATTATAATGATCACTGGGATCCCAGACGAATATCCAACAATCTTTCATTTCAATCTTTCTTATAGACTATTTGTTGTCGGAATCTTGTGATGTCTTCCTGAAATGAAATGTATACAAGTTATAAACGCTTTACTTCATGCAGCACATAAATTGTCCAACTTTTCTTTTACAACGAACAATCAGTAATGTGAACAGCCCTGCTGTGTCATCTGCGATTATTAGTTATGCTTGGAACACACTTGATTGTCACACACACAAATTGCTCCGACATTACCTCCCTTTACAAATGGGCGCCAAAAATCACTCCTCATTTTACTTCACAACTAAAACAAGCTTACAGTCATGTATGGATAGGAAAATGCAAACAAGCACACACATATATATATTATATAGTATCTTACTTGTTTGAATTTGTGTATCATTGGCAATCTGGCAAAAAGGCACACAAAGACTACACAATCATACCTATTTTTCTGTTCTGGAACTTTCTGTTCACATTCTAGCGTACACTTCCATGTTTTCTTTGTTTTGTTCCATTGATGAATATTGTCTGTAAGGGGATAATTACATAAATACACAATATTTTAAACAGTTCTGGGCACAAACCAGAAGCTAACAATAATTGACTAACCAAGAAAATGGGGCATTGTCTACGGTCATGACAAATGACAAATACTTTGGGTGATGCAGATCTTCCATTTTATTTGGTAAAATATTTGTACTGTACAGAATTCATTGAATTTTTCAACATTGTTATTTAATTAGTGTTTAACATCGGACGTAGATCTGATGACAAGTGACAGCAAAGCAAATTAAGATGCATGTCATTTTACTGGGTAAAAATGTATGTTTCAGAAATGATCAGTTGGTGATGTAGATTTGTTTTTGTCATTACATCGTAACATCAGGTATACCAACACTGAACCGAATCAGTAAAAAAGTGGAAAATGGACACTTCTGAAGGTTAATCAAAAACAGACTTGCATCTACAAACCAATATGTCCAGAGATGTTCTAACAAAGGTGAATGACATGCTTAAATAAGATTTGTCACCTTTGGGGAGTAACATTTACACTATTTTGCCAAAAGATATTGAATCACTAAAACACTTGATGTGCATGCTTGTTCGCTGTAACAAAATGGATGGCAGTTATCATATTGACGAATGTCAGACATTTTGTCACAATATGACCTTCCCCTCACCTTATTACAGGCAAGCCAAAAATGATCAGATTAAAAATATATCGTGAGGTGCATCTGCTCAATGCTATGATTTCAATCTTTACCAACTTTAAACGAAGTTCACCTAACCATGCCCAAGATACACACAGAACCTGAAGTCCCCATTTTTGGAGTAAAATTACTTATGCATGTCCTATCTGAACGGACTGAGGTGAGTTGCCTGCATTATACAATGAGTCGTAGCATTTCAAACTTTCTTCCTCATATCTGCAACCTGTACAATAAATTAATTAGACTGAATATATTAGAAGAGATGTATATTTAGAAAATGTTACTAAATGTAGGAATACAAATTGGTAAGGTCCAGTTTCAGTTAACAATGTACAAATATTTTCAATTTAATAGTACTTTTTATCAAGTGACTCAAGCACTTAAATATCAAGCTACTTATTTCTCACTAGATAACAGTCTTCCTAGCTTTATTACTGCAGCAATAAACTTATACAGATCATCCACTGAGTATTGTTCAAGTTGACAGGAAACGGAACAATATCTTTGGCGAATAGATCGGTTCCTCTCGTCCATCTCTTTACATGATTATAACCATGGCGTATTAACACAGGATTCAAGAAAGTGTATCTTGTATCTGTTATGTATGTGCCAAACTTGAAAGATCTTGCCTTGAAGCTCTCCAAAAGTTCAGTTTCAACAGCTTTCTGAAGATATATCGACTTCAGTTCTTGAAGGTGATATTTAGATGCACTTACTAAAAGGTTACTTTCCTAATAGAAAACAAGATCCTATGTGTCATCTAACAGGCACCTCAGAAATGTGCCTTGGGCATGTTCCCAACCGATGTATCCAACAAGTGTGATTCTGCATATATAAGGTGCTGCATATTTTTCTCTAAGAACACCTAACGTTAGGAATTTGACACTAGTATTTACTTGTTCTTCAGTTGGAGTCAGGTAGCTGCTAATGAAAACACTGCAGAATCTGCTTCTTGTTATCTGATTGGTCATGGAATGCTCTTCTAACCAAATGTTGCCATATTTTCAGTAGATGAATGCCTTTGTATCCTGAATTTGGGACTGACCATACAGCATGTACAAGTTTAGCCCTACTAAAGTCAGCAAGCGATGAAAAATTATGAATAGGTGTGCTTTTTAGAGTGCTGATTATCATTCACAAGATTTGTTACCAGTTCTTCAAGTGTATTGAAGTCGTCTTTATGGCCTAAAAAAGTGAAGAAAAAAAATACAATTGAAGACAAGTCAATTTCTACCATGTTTAATAGAGATACAAATGTTCTGTATTTCGCTATATAAGTGTACCCCTAACAGAAGTCTGCATGGAGCAAAAATGAGTCAGTATACTGTAATATAGAAATGCTAATCCTCTTATTAAAGGCAATCATTACTGGTAAACAAGGGGATTGGTGGACAGTCACCATTTGCACTATTGCAAATTTATAGTACACTTTCTGACTAGTAGTGATCTCAGTCCCAAAAATGGTTCTCTTGCTATTCTATACTGCTTCCATTATGTTTGTACTCATGCACATTGTGGGATATATTCATGGATTTATACATATGGAAATGCATGGTGACATTTACATTATTATGTGCATGAACTGACAAAAACTACAATACCACAAGGTATATTATGCGTAAATCAAGACGGCTGTCGACAGTCTAGTTCTTAATGACAAGTGAATTGCAGTGAGTGCACTGTAATTTTACGGGTAAATAACAAGAAAAATAACCACTAGTCCTTCGGACTTCCACCCATGCATTTTTGGTGGCCCTGAACGAAATTTACTAGACTCGGGATAGAGGACTAGCGTGTGTAAAACCCTGCGTATATATGATGGTGGGTGCATATGGTGCCACTATATGTGAAGATTTTAAACAGTTTAACAGTCTTTGGGACCAGCCAATAGCATATTAGCTAATATTTGCATTTGTCAGCTTACGTAATTGGCATTAAGGAGGGTCGCTACTAAGGGTAATGTCACACAGTAATTTTCTGAAACTCTCTACAGTAGCAGAACTAAGTTTGGAGTATTCAAGAACAAAAAAAAAAATGTATGGTCATTGGTCAATTTTTGAAGATGTGGCGCCCTCTAGTGCCAAGAAGTTGTCTAAAACTGAGCAATTCATGACATAGACTAAACTAACTCCTTAAAATCAGAAAAATAATATTTTTTTCTCAAATATGACTTCAATATCTGGCGAATCAGTCAGTTTATCAGAAACGTATAATCAAAGCTCTGTATAGCGAAATATTTACCTGCTACATCCAGTGTGTTATGTGATCACGTTATGACCAATCTAGGGTAGGTGATTTGGGGTAGGGAGAAAGGCTGTTTTCATTTAAATACAAAAATTCATTTTATTTTCTGAGTAAACATAAATGCATGTACATATAATGTGTAATACATGGATATTATAAGGTCATTCTGCTCAATATACACAAATAAGATATGTCCCTGAAAATGTACATTTGCAGTGTCAAATCATATTTGATCACAGTGCATTAATAAGACAGTCACTAAAAATGACTTTTGATCAGCTTGATTCAAAATATGTAGTGACAGAGTTTATGATCCTATTTGATCTTGTTACTCTAGCCTTTCCATTATGTAATTCTGTAAAAATTGAACGTATACCATCAGCACCTCTTCTTTGAAATGCAATGCGCAAATGCTGATGTTGCAAACCAGATAATGCCATTTTGTCAGCCATGGATTTTGAGATTGTGCAAGACACAATCATAGGTTTGAATGTTGACAGGTTAGATTTATTCTCTATTGAGAAAGGGTGAAGTAAACTATTACTGTGATTAGATTGCAAAAACAGTTCTTGCAATGCTATGACATCATTCCGCCATGCATATTAATTACCTAATTTGCATGATAATTAGCTGTTCCATGATTGTTCCACTGATATCTAAAGAACCACTCATTGGATTTTGATGAAACTTGGCAATAAATGCTCTGAACTAATGATTTGATTAGTTTTGGGTAAAAATCTGTGCAATATGAATTACCTAGTTTGCATAATGATTAATCAATTAATGGCTTTTCCACTGATATCTCAAGTACTAATCATCACATTTCAATAAAACTTGGTACATAGATATCATAGGAAACTGCATAGACCTGATAGTTTTTATGGTAATATCAGTACATATTAATTACATAATTTGCATAAATAATTAATTTTCAGCTTTTCATATTTCAAGTAGTAATCATCACATTTCAATGAAACATGGTACATAGTTACTTAAAGACTGTGCAAAGACTGATTAGTTTTGGGGTAAATATTTGTGCATATTAATCACATTATTAGCATAATTAATTAATTTTCAGCTTTTCATATTTCAAGTAGTAATCATCATTTTCAGCTTTTCATATTTCAAGTAGTAATCATCATATTTCAATGAGACTTGCTACATAGATCCTCTAGGACTATGCAGAGACCTGATTAGTTTTAGGGTAAATAATTGTGGATATTAATTACTTTATTCGCATAATTAGTTATTTTTTCCATGAATGTTCCACTGATATATAAAGAACCACTAATTGGATTTTATTGAAACTTGTATAGAGTATTCATCATCACATTTCAATGAACCTAGGACTATGCAGAGACCCAACTAGTTTTTGGTAAATATTTATGCCTATTAATCACCTAATTAAAATAATTAATTAACACTGACATCTCAATTACTGATCATTATATTTGAATAAAATTTGGTACATAAATGCTCTAGAACAATAGACAGGCCCGATTAATTTTGGGTTAAAATTTTTTCATATTAATTCTCTAATAATAATTCAGTTTTTTTGTTCTAATCACATTTCAATTAAACTTGGTACATAGATATTACATTACGCAGGCCTTATTAGTTTCACATCTGTTCATATCAGTTATCTGATTTACATAATTAGTTTTCAGCTATTCCATTAATATCTCAAGTACAAATAATTTTGAATAAATTTTTAATGTGTCTTCAATACTCTCAGCACACGGGAGTTCTTTCTAAGCTTTCTTTGATTCTTTCTGCCTGGCATATTTATTAAACATGGCACTGAGATCTTGACTGAGAGATTCTCCTTGTAAATCTTGGCCCCGTGGCAAGGTTTTATGTTTATAGTGTTCTGGTTTTGATAAATATTTACACCATAATGCATTGCAATTTTCATGTGAACCAAATGCATGTGGCACAATATTTAATATCGCTGAACTGAGACCTTCCGGATTTCCCTCATTCTGTGCACAAGCATAGTTAAAACACTTCTTCAAATAGCTAATGACAGATACAGTAAGATGCTTGTGTTTGTTTCTCAGAGCATACAAATCATTTCCTATTGTCTTTTTAACATGATACTTGTCACTTCACTTCTCTATTTTATGGTTAAACTGATGTCTAGCATGTGCTATGGTGGTGCTATCGTCATCACATACAAGAGTGCCTACTAGTACATCACTACTTTTTGCCTGTTCTAACACCTCTACAACCATGCTAGCTTCCATTGCCTGTCCAGTTGTTCCTACAATAATGTGACTTTAGCCTTAACTCCTAACTTCTTTGCATATTGACATGTACTATAGCTCTTACTTCGTACTGCATATCCTATGCACTTTCCAGTTTGTTCACCTATCATTGTTGCATGACCTTTCAAATAAATATCAAAAACAAAAACAATTTTTGTTAAATGTTTGAACTTAAACATAACTACTCCCTGTTCCTATAAACATCAATTATAAGAAAACATACATGCATTTATTTTAACCAACCTGAAAGACTATTGTAACTTCTTCCACTACCACGTTTTTGCCATGCCCCATCTACTGATGCTGTAATGTTTACAGTAGTTCCTGGAAAAAAACATGACCAGTGAGATTAAAAGTGCACATGTTTTCCAAATATTTACATTTGTCTAACCTGAACAATGTTTCATCATAATATCTAAAATTATAGATATATAATATACTGACCTTCAAGTTCAGAATTGTCATGTTCATCTGATATTATATTTACAGGGTTGTCTTTAGTCCTGAATAGTTAAAAAGTATACAATTAAAATTACATGTAATATGTAAAATTACTTAACCAAAAAAGGTAACTTACAGTGTGGCCTTTTTTCATCTTCCAACGATCACAGCTCCAACCTCTCTCTGTGGACTTCAAGCTTTTATTATGTATACCAGGTACATTCAAAGTACTAAGGAAATTGTTTAATTGCCTTTCACCAATTCCAGCATGTGACATACCTGAAAACACATTTATATTACAATAATTATAGTTATCTTACTAATCGAACTGTTCTCACTTTGAAAAATACATCATTTCTAACGTTTACAACTTAAATACATATACAGCAACAACATACCATAAAGCTATGCAACTTACTGATTGCGAGTTTGGAATTAATATCCCAAATGGGTAATCCTGTTGTCTTTCATTCCTGTCTGTGCCTGCTCCCTGTATATACGCGATTAATAAGTAAACGCCCTGAATTATCACACCGGACGTACAGGACACATCCAAGGCTGTAACACTTGTCACCTACACAGGAGTTTAAACTATTTCCCTAACTTATGACACTTATACATTGTATATGCATACATGATTACAGCCAATTAAGGTACATTAATAAAAAAATATATTAATTAAATTAAATTGCCTTGATCTAAAGGCATTGCCATATTCATGGCACTACAGTCTTTGTTTTTACAATATTTTACATCAACAGTCACTGGAACAAAACAGTGAGTCAAAGTAATCAAGTATGTTGAGTCTGAAGTCTTCTTTCAAGATCTTTTTTTGGCTTCATCTGGCCACAATTATCGCAAACATTATTTGATGGCTCAAAAGAATTTGGCCATGAACTACTCAAGTCACGTTCTCTAATTTGTAACAACAATTTCCTCATTTCTTTATCATCATACAGAATTGATTGTTTGCGTAATATGTTGGAAATGTTGATCCTATAGGTGGGGATATTGTTATTGCTGTTGTTGTTGTTTTGGTGGGGTTGGACATTAGCGATGGTACAGTTCTTGATGATGATGTGCTGGCCGGTGATGAAATGTTCTAATCTTGTTTGTGTTTCTGCTTGAGAAAGTAGAAATGGTACTGTAAACAGAATCCATTTGGAAATGACTTTTTCTGGTATATTTGCCCATTTCAAAAAACATACCTTTTACTGAGTTATATCACATTATTCAGCTATGATTTCAATATTGCTTTCCTCAAAGTGTCTGAATCAGGCCAGTGCTGTGATAAGTCATAATAAGTGGTGGGAATTCGACACTGCCAACTTTGGCTCGAAATGCAAGCCAAGCATGTCCCACTGGAAATTCAAGCTAGGAATTTACCACTGGCAGCTGTGACATAATATTTAAGGTAGGAATTTGTCACTGGCAACTGTGTCTTGAAATTCAAGCTAGGAATTTACCACTGGCAACTGTGGCTTGAACTTCAAGCCAGGAATTTGCCACTGGCAACTGTGTCTTGAAATTCAAGCTAGGAATTTACCACTGGCAACTGTGGCTTGAACTTCAAGCCAGGAATTTACCACTGGTCACGGTGGCTTGAAATTCAAGGTAGGAATTTACCACTGGCAACTGTGGCTTGAAATTCAAGCTAGGAATTTACCACTGGCAACTGTGGCTTGAACTTCAAGCCAGGAATTTACCACTGGCAACTGTGGCTTGAAATTCAAGCCAGGAATTTGCCACTGGCAACTGTGGCTTGAAATTCAAGCTAGGAATTTATCACTGGCAACTGTGGCATAAAATTCTATCTAGGAATTTACCACTGGCAACTGTGGCTTGAACTTCAAGCCAGGAATTTACCACTGGCAACTGTGGCTTGAACTTCAAGCCAGGAATTTACCACTGGCAACTGTGGCTTGAAATTCAAGCTAGGAATTTACCACTGGCAACTGTGGCTCGAAATTCAAGCTAGGAATTTACCACTGGCAACTGTGGCTTGAAATTCAAGCTGGGAATTTACCACTGGCAACTGTGGCTTGAAATTCAAGCTAGGAATTTATCACTGGCAACTGTGGCATAAAATTCTATCTGGGAATTTACCACCCACAGGCAACTGTGGCTTGAACTTCACTGTGGCTTGAACTTCAAGCCAGGAATTTACCACTGGCAACTGTGGCTTGAAATTCAAGCTGGGAATGCATCATTGACATGTGTCTTGAAATTCAATACCTTGCACTTTGTACTTTTTCTGTGCATAAAGTACTCCCAGACATAAAATATCCTGGGCTGCAGCCTACATTGTATCACACTTTATATGCCACAAGAAGAGCCCCCACATATCGTAAATCACACATTGTAATATCTTATTGAATTGAATTATGAACAGTCACAGAACATTATTGCATGGACAGAAAAGTTTATTCAGAAATTTAAATAATATATACATAATATATACAATAAAGTTTTGCCACGCATGACAATATATTTAATATCAAAGCAATTGGTTTTGTTGAGTCACAAATATAATTTTGCTAGATTTGAAGATGAAAGCAAGTAAAACTCAATGATGTCATTGATTATAGAATTGCAACAAAGGTTTCTTTGTGGTGCAACTCAAAAATGGTTTCCCTAGTATAAATTAAACATTTCACCCTAAAACCTTTAGTACAGTGCAGACGTCACATTTTTCTGTTCCTTCTTATCTCTTCAATTATGTATGATGGGAAACGATCCTATCCTGATGTTCATCAGCTTTCCACTTTCACTGTAGCTGCCCAGTATGGGGTTTAAATGTTACAAGATCTCCCTGTATTTCTAGAACCTTGCCAGCAACAATTTGCTTTTCCAGAACAGCTGCAACCATAACGTCTATTCCAAGGAAGATACTCTTCTCCCCTTGAGTTTTTCAGTGTAAAGCTTGTGAAAAAAAGTAAATGGAAAATTAATTCAAATGCATCCATTCAGTATTAACTCAGCCATAGACAGGTGCATTGGATCACTAACAGAGACAGACAGTCTCAATTGCAAGAGATTTATATCTGAACGAGACAAAATGATATGAAAGCCCATGTTAATTTACCTCTTCACATTGTCGTTCCTTTTGCAGTAGTGATACAAATGTTTCCATGGATTCATCTGATGTTGCAGGAGGTGCTGGTGGTACTGCCTCATTTTCTTTCAGAACTGTCAAAGGTCAAACATTGACAGATTGACTTGGCATAGGATTGTCCATTGATAAGAACAGTTGGTTCTAAGACAACTGTTGTGGTATTGTCAAAAAGGATTTTGACCTGTCAATGCTGTGTTTCAATAACTGCAGCTTCAGTGGGTCAAAGTTTGGCTGGACAAAACCTGGGGAACCTTGGGGCAAAAGAACTTCTTCATCTTCTTTTTTTAGTAATTCAATTCCTGTGTTTGGTTTCCAAGATGCATCTTCATTATTTCCTGACCACAATCTGTACTGCATTTTTTGCCCTTCCATTGTGCTTATAAAACCTATCAAAAACACAGTCAAAACTGAAAGATTAAATAGAGGATATGCTATCACTGCCTTGTATTATGACATTCAATTAAAGATCTAAAACGATCGTAACAAAATCAAAGTGAAATTTATCAATCATTCAATTGGGCATTTTATTCCTGTATCATCTATTATGTTTAGCCTATCAAAATTTATGAGACAACCTTTTACCACTGTAAACTTAAACAGGATGCAT